>NW_003302555.1:3177390-3414562 GCF_000004255.2 Arabidopsis lyrata subsp. lyrata | reverse complement strand
CCCACGGTATTTATAACTTGTAAAACCTTATAAAAAACTTGTAAAACCTTATAACATGTAAAACTTTATAAAATAGCTTGTAAAATCTTATAATATCTTATAAAGACCTTATAAATACGTTGTAAAACCTTTTAAAATACATTGTAAAACCTTATAAATACCTTGTAAAAAACCTTTAAAATACCTTGTAAATTTTTCCCGCCAAAAATTTAACGCCAAAAAAATTGCGGAATCACTTTTCCCGCAAAAAAAAATTTTTGGCGGGAAAAAAATTTACAGAAAAATTTTACAAGGTATTTTAAAGGTTTTACAAGTGTTTTGGCGGGAAAAATTGCGGTATCACTTTTCCCGCCAAAAAATATTTTGTATTTTGTAGACCTAATTTTGTTATATTTCCTTATATATTTGTGATATCTTTTATTAAAAGAAGGGTAATTTAGTCATTTTGTACATAAAAAGGGGTATTTTAAAAAATGGACAGCCAAATAGGGCATTTTTGAAAAAAGGTATTGAAAAAGGGGCATTTTTGTGAGTCTCCCAAGAATATTTAGTATTTGGTAACATAATATTCGATAGTAAGTGTTTGAGTCATAGTTAAACTGAGGGTCACTTTCTATTGTATATAACTTGAGAGTTATTTTATACTGTCGAAACAAATTTTAGTTTGACTAATAATTGTATCAACCCAAAAAAATAAATCTCTTAAAATTTCCATAATTTAGATGACAAATTGAAATGCAACCTCTTTTTATGAAACACATAAACCCATCCAAGATACAATTATTAGACAAAACACTAGTTAAATAGATTTACTAAGAAATTGAATTGTATCTTGACACTAATATTTTTGAACTTTAAAATCACTATTAATAACAAGAAATCTAGTTAAAATTAATTGCCCATAATATTTAGCTAAAACACAAATACAATTGTCCAACATCTACAACAATTTTTCAATGCATTGTTGGGGTTTGGGACAAGAGACCATTGACACTACGATGACATTATAAACAGAAAGTAAATTAGATATGCTCAAAGTGCATTGGGTCCGTTTATGTCAATCAAATGAATGCCGCAAGGGAATCCACAAGGCTGAGAAGAAAACCGTCTGAGCCATACTTAGCTACCAATGATACCGATACCGGAAGATTTTCGTGTAGCCCCAATGGTATGCTCACCTATCAGAGAAATAAACCGGAAGATCAGACCGGTTCTTAACCAACTCCACAACCACAAGAAGGCAGATTGATGTTGTTATTACCTGACAGAATCCAGAAACTCCGGCTATCGACAACAAGCTGAAGGCTCTGCTGCGGAAAGATTCAAGTGCAGCCACATTAGCTTGGAGATGCGGTGGAGGACCTGGTACCGTTGGAATCACCAACACACCCTTCTCCTACAAAATTTGGTATGATTCACACATTAAACCGGTCTGCTAGTAAGTGTTTTCAACTAGGGGTGGTGCAATTTGCTTGAACCATAATCGAGCAATCAGATATGCCAATAAACCGATTAAATCCTTCAAATATTACCAACAAAAACCGAATTCGAACCAAAGCATAACCGTATTAAACGAATTCAAATATTTCCACTCGGTTTCTATATTCCACAAAATTCCTAGATAAACCAAACCGAAAACCGGATTGGACCCTTCCTACTTTCAATCACTGACATACCTAAATGTGTTATACAAGTTTCAAATTTGGGAGAAAAAGGAATAAGTTTATACCCCGAGCAAGGTTGAAAGAGCCGTTATTAGTTCAGATTTCACGGACCGGCAAAGGTCGATCTTCTCTTCAGACGTCCTGATAGCTTCCTCGATTCGTGCTGATATTCCAGGACCAAACTCTGGCTTCACCAACGAGATCCATGCACCGTGGTTTATCTTGAATTCATGCCTAAACTTTGGTTATGCCTATGTACTATATTAGAAATCTATAGAACACGTAAATGGGAAAGATGTTTTACCTCTGTAACAATCTCATTGAACTCGATAGAGCCATGAGAGACGGAATGCATAACTCTTGTTGTGTCGTGACATCGTCACTTGTCATGAAATGTTTAAGGCTTGGAACATTCTGTTCAATATACTCTCCAAGATTCACCTCCTTTACTACAGTGTTGCCTTGATACAGAACAATGTCATTAAGGAAAACAAAATCGTCAAGAAATAAACTCTGACTTCCCTTTTAACAAAAGGGCTATAAGTTCTTATGATAATTTTTACCTCCAAACGATTTTTCCACGGATCCAACTAGAGGCTGCACCAACAGATCATGTGGTACACTACATAGCTTGAAGCAGTCATCTGCGATAATCAATTGAGATGGTTCGATGGGGTTCAAGTGATCCTGCTGTAGGAGAACGCAGCCTACACGTTTCAAAGTGGCTGTGTCCCGCGCAAACCATCCTAAAGACAATGTTGGAACCATCAATATCAAGAATCAGTTTAACCATTAACATATCGGTTTTTAGTTGTTGTTACCAACTGTGTCGAAGCTCTGAGCCATTGGAGTAACTCCGACAGTGGAAACTGCACCGTGCGATGGCCGGAAACCAAAAATTCCACAGTAAGATGCTGGAACTCGTACACTCCCTCCGGTATCAGTTCCTGATTGATCAAAAAACCAATAAGACAGGGAAAAAAAGTACTTCAGTATGGTTATAACTTTTGGCAATTTTTGTTCAGAGCTCACCAATAGAAAAGTCCACAAGACGAGCAGCTACAACTACGGCTGAGCCACTCGATGATCCGCCAGGCACTCTATCGAAAGCAATCGGGTTTCTCGGAGTCCCATAATGCGCATTTTCTCCGTTTATACTGCAAATTAAGTAAGAACATGCTAACAAAAACCGTAATAAACCTAGTCATAGTTTAGTTCTAGCCTCTGTTAAGACATATCCTGGTTTTTGAATCATGAACTCCTAAACCAGAAAAGATGTGGAATTGAACCTGTAAGCCATTTCATCCATAATGGTAATACCCAAAGCTGTAGCACCAGCTTCTAAGAGAGATGAAACTACGGGAGCTGTAGAAGTAGCTGCCGTATGTGTCCTTAACCAATCCGGGTTACCAAAACCGGTAACGCGTCCTTCCACATCAAAACTGAGTAAACCAAACAAGAAGCTCAAAAATTTGATTGACAAGAAAGTATAGAGGAAATATTGTAAGTAGTTGGATATCGTACATGTCTTTAATGGCGAAAGTAAGACCCTGTAGAGAAGGAGGCAACGAGGAAGTAGAAGTTGGAGAGATTGTAACTTTCTCAATGAAAGCTCCAAAATCATTATTGGTCGCCATTGATGCAGCTCCCGTTCTGAGAAGGTAGATGATGACCAAGTAACGCTTGTTGTAGATAAAGGCTATCACATTATCAACGAGGATACAGTGGCCAAGTCATTTTCTGTTTTGTCTTTTCCTTAATATTATTGTCCTTTTGTTTTAATTTTTAAATATTCAATGAGATACTTTTTGGGGTTAATAAGTGTAATAAAGATAGACAAATTAACATTCAAATAAAAAAAACTTTGTCAAAGCACACTTGTTTCTTACAGTTTATACATTCTTCTGTCTGGTTTCCCTAAGTTTCTCCTTTAAGAAAGGATCGATAGACATAAACACTTAGATTCTTCTACAACACCCAATTTGAAAATTCTGATATGCTCTTTTCATTTTCTTGTCTAAAGTCTCCTCCTTTCATAATTCCACCTGGACGAGACTTGAACGCTGCAGGAAACAAGCGAATAGACTATCACATTCTACTTCAATAAAATTGGAATACCGAAACCGACACCGTACCAAACTGATACGATATGAAATAGGTTATACAAAGGTTACCATTACTCGAAAACCGAAAACCTTAAAAACCAAAAAAAATCCAAACCCCTACAATACAAGGTAGGCCTAAAAGAAGCTGGAAGACTCACAGTTTCTTGCTAATTTTCCTGGTCAGGTTGGTCAGGTGCCTGTTGTTGCCACATCGGTTGACCCATATACGGATTAGGTGGGTAGGCACCACCGGGATTACCCATAACCATTCCTGGGTTCCCTATTGGAGCAGTTCCTGCAGGCAAGTATCCATACGGGTAACCAGCAGCAGCAGCTTCCGGGACAGTCCCCCTCGGAATACTTCCCAAGACCTCATCCCTGAGATCCTCCCGGGGAACAATATCCACAAGGAAATCAAAGATATCGGTTCTAGTCACAGCAGCGGCAATATCGTTCTTCTGCAACGTCCGCCTCTTGTTCTCCTCAGTGTGGTTCCACGACCTGAGTGTCAGCTCCAAGATGAACATCTCGCATGCCCTTGCAAACACGACAGGCGCCTCAGCCGAGATCATACGGACATCTTCATCCGCTTTCATGATTTTCTTGATTCTGGCAAGTGGAAGGCTGTGGTTCTTGAAATCGGTAGTCTTCTCAATCTCTTTGAATTGGTTCTCCCAGAATGCTTGAAGCTGCTGAGCCAGCTGTTGCTGCTGCTGCTGCTGATGGATCTGGTGGAACGCCAGCTGGCCTGGTTGTGCCGCACTCCCGGGTACAGTAGCAGCAGTGGTGCTCATGGGATTGGTTTGGTATGGGTTTGTGCCGTAGTTAATAGCTCCAGACTGTCCATGTTCTTGTTGATCCATTCTCTACCAGAATAAAGTAAAAAAGAACTTGGGATTAATTCTAAGCTCTTAAGAAACATCTGACCAGAATTTTAAAGAGATGTCAAGGAGATAAGGTTGCCAACAATTAAGAAAAACAAGAATCTGCTGGATTTTACTTATATATGGTTTAACCAGTATTTCTAGATTAACCCAGAGGATCTAAACAGCAATCAGTATGAAAATTGAGCTTCGAATTTAAGGATAAAATTCGAAAGGGATTGTCTTTAATTTCCATCAAAATAGATAGAACAGAGAATCTGCTAACCAGAACAAATAGATTGTTCCTACAACACTAAGCCTATTATTTAATCATGCGAATTCCACAAAATATATCAGTAAGAACAGCTCAAATTAAATATAAAAAACAAAGAATCTGTAAACGAGAGTGACCTGTGGAAGGGAGAAACTGAAGGGGGAAGAGAGTGAATGATCCTCTTGGTGGGTAAAGAGAGTTTTAAGATCTGGTTTGGTGTTAATTTGCTGTGATTTTATTAGGGTTTTGCTGCTTTACCCTTTTTCGACTTTAACAATGAGGAATTTAGAAAGACAAAGGGAAGCAGTAGTAAGTGGAAGCTTTAAAAGCTGGGTGTCGTGTCAACCATTGGGCTTATGTCAAGATTCTTCTGCTGCTGTCAGATGATGATTTGTTTTATCTCTACATTTGTAATTTTTTATTATTATTATTTCTTAGGATTTTTAATTGGCAACCCTTTAATTATTGTTGCATTTGCATAGTCTGGATTTTTGGATCACAACATAGAAATGAACCAGAATCAACATTTTGTTCTGCTCTAATACTACTACTACATTTTAGGATGGAGAGACGTAGTGAAGGGGAAGTATTTCTCATTTCTCATTAATATCAAAAGAATACAAATGTGTGGTTTATACATATACCAGACCCAAAAAAAACAAGACCAGTACAATCAATAGAATGGTATACCGGTTCACTAAACCGGTTGGGGAATTCAACATCTTCTCCCAGAAAGATCTGCATATCCTTTGCTCTTCACATGTATTTTACCATCACCTATCTACCAAACTTTCCTAATCTGCCTCAGACAATCACAAGAACTAGTTGTGGGATTCGGTGTCTGCCACATTAGCTGAACACAAAATTTTGCCAATTCTCTTCGAGACAACAAAAATTCCTAAACAATGGAACTCTGGTTAATCCAAGATTATTCAATGTGCAGACTTCACGTGTATGATCAGGTTGATACGCTGGCGATGATCAAACTAACAAATGTGAAAGCAACGTACAGTCCAACAAGACAGATCCCCCAGAATCTCGGAACTCGGAACCTAGACCAGGTTATAACCAACAGAGATCCCATTAGACTCAGCAACAAGAAGACGAAAGCGATCACAATACCTACATGGAATCCAAGTTTGTAAGCGTTTGGATACACATTAGCTGTTTGCATCACCAAGGCCGATCCAAGTCCAACAAGCATGTTAAACATTGGACCTGCAAAGCAACCGGCCATAGCCATTGCTGGTCTACCTGCCTTTGCAACTGCCACGTCCGCAACTAGGTCACCAACCGAGTTTCCCCAAGCAAGAACGGTTAGGCCAAGGAGTGCCGGAGGCAGTTTAAGGAGGGTTCCAAGTGCAGCCAAGCAGTTAAGGAGCTCACCAGCAATTGTTGATATCCAGAAAACACTCATTATGAAAGCTACAACGATGACCGGCAGTTGCTCGGTTTTTGGTGGTTGTTTCTCTACTGTGAAGTGGAGGAACGCTAGGGAAGACGTCATGAAGAGGACAACAAGCCAAAGCGGGAGATGGGTGTTTGGAAAGAGGAAGGAAATTGGGTGGTTTAGTTGTACAAAAGAGTTGCAGGTGTATAAAAGGGCAAAAGGGCAGAAAACAATGTTGGCAGAACGATAAAACCTAGACCATTCAGAAGGAGAAGGTTTTGGGATGGTAAGGTTCAAAAGAACTGATACAGGAGTCTCCCACATCCTCGAGATCTGCAATCACAGCAATAAAAGCAAAATCAGACAACCGGTTCTTAACTTCAAATTCAAAATCAAACTTATATACATATGCAGTAATAATGTATAACAGAAAAAGTAAATTACAGTAACCTGATAGGATCCAAACCGGTAAACTCTTTTATGTCGAGTTCACCAAAGGAATACACATCATAGAGAGACTTAATTAAAGAGCCTTGACCAGTTCTCAATCCTAAACCCTATGAAAATCCAGAATAACTCAGACTCATTTTTCCCAACTTCTTTCTAACATGTTAGATCTCTAGCTAACAAACAATCTAACGATTGTTCCTGAGCGGTCAACACAGCGACAATCCAGTTGAAACCACCTAAGCAAGTGACAATGCTCATTCACTAGACTAAAATAAAGACTTACCATAACCTTAGAGTAAATTAAGAGGAAAACAGGGAGCCAATAAAGTTCTTAGGCAAATCAAAAACACATAATCTAAACTAAGCAATATCAGAGTTCACAATTGGTTGCTGAAGATGATGCTACCATAAAAATTCAAGCATAATGATCAATAAACGAAGCTCAAAAATGAGTAAAGAAGAATTTTACCATTCCATAAAGCCGAAAAATTCCGGAAAATTGATGGTCTTTCTCTGCTTTATAACCCACAAGAGGACCTGCAGCAATTTCACAATCCTGAAGTCTCAACAAATCCTTCTCTTCCTCACTGGTAATTTTCCCTTTCTCAACATTGGTACCAAAATCCATCCAGAAAACAAACCCAACGAAGAAAATATAAAACCCGACAAACCCTATAGCTTGCCACACAAATATCTCGCCACTCAAGTACACATAGAACAAGAACGAAGCAGCAATCAAATAAAAAAGCACATCTCTGACAAAGGACGCAGCGTCCACCGGAAACGGCGCAGCATAGATCGCGACGAACCCAACCACAAAGGCAGAGACGAAAGTCCCAGCAGATAAGATAGCACCGAATCCGGTTCGGTACTGACCACCACGCAAAGCAGCAACAGAGGCAAACACGTCAGGTGCGCCATTACCCAAGGCTAAGAGAGTCACAGCGGCCATACTGGGAGAGAGATTGAGGCGATCGGCGAGCTTTGTAGTGACAGTGGAGAAGTGAGTCTGAGCGGTTTTGATAAGTATGTAAAAGTGAAGAAGAATGAGGAGAGACAAGATTGGGATCGAGAAGAATAGGTTTTCGTTGAAGATACAGTAATGGAGGGAGAAATAGTTGATGACGCCGCCATTATCGTGGGATCTAGAGGAGAAACAAGAGGATTTGGGATTAACGATTGAGCTAGTGTTCGTAGTGGACTCGTCGAGAAGAGAACGAAGAGGATGATCCGGGAAAGTGGGAATGGTGGTTGTAGTGAAGAGGAAGAAGAAGATGAGAATGAAGATTAGGGTTAAACACAGAGCTGAGTTTCCAATGGTTGAAGAAGATATCAATTCCATGCCATTCAGATTCACAACAGCAAAACCAAGTTTTGAATTTCACAGATTTATTAGCATCTGATTCGCAGATACTGTTGTAGCATCTGATTGAGTTTCGCTGAGAGATCTGATTGTTCCATGTTAAAATAAAAAGTTTCTTTTTTTCTCAATGTGAACAAAGATAAGTCAATTAGTCACTGTATTCTCATAAACTTGGATCATTTAATAAAGTTTACAAGAATTCTTTGTAATCATTTTCAAGAATAAGCTACGTCATTTACGCAGGATTAAAATAAAAATCATTACAAGGGGGCGTTCCGAGAATTGAACTCGGGACCTCTCGCACCCTAAGCGAGAATCATACCACTAGACCAAACGCCCTTTTTGTTTATCCATCTTATCTTAAATACTAATGTCTCTTACCTGCCCATCCTTGCCTTTGACAGTGATGTGAATTCCAATTTAATTTAGGGGTGTCAAAATGGGTTAATACCCATGGGTTACCCGAATCCGCCTATGATTTTAGTGGGTTTGGGTAGAATTTTTTTACCCATATATATAAATGGGTTTTAGTGGGTTACCCTATTAGGATTATGGGTTTAATGGGTAAAACCCATTAGGATCATGGATTACCCATGGGTTTCATAACCAAAACTAAAAAGTAAAATTTATATATATTTATATTGATATATTATGTAAAATTTATATAAATATATGTAAAATATCTTCTTTTCTTTACAATTATATATGTAAAATATCTAAAATAACTATTAAAGTTTACATTTTACCTAAAAATAAAAGGAAAAAGTAAAATATATGTATAATATTATTTTAATTTATTTATTATTAAAAGTAAAAAGTAAAATATATGTAAAATAAAAGTAAAAAGTAAAATAACTAGATTTTTTTAATTTATTATTTAAAAACTTTTGTTGGTTTACAATTTTATGTTATTTTTTGGATTTTTATTATTTATATATTTTATTATACATATATATATGGGTACCCATATAACCCATTAAGCCAATGGATTTCTACAATAATGGGTTTGGGTATGTAAATTCAACCCATATAAATATATGGGTCGGGTCAAACCCGTCCATTAAACACTCGAACCCATATGGGTTTGGGTCGGGTCGGGTCGGGTCGGGTTACCCATTTTGACACCCCTAATTTAATCTAGGGGTGTCAAAATGGGTTAATACCCATGGGTTACCCGAACCCGCCCATGATTTTAGTGGGTCTGGGTAGAATTTTTTTACCCATATATATAAATGGGTTTTAGTGGGTTACCCTATTAGGGTTATGGGTTTAATGGGTAAAACCCATTAGGGTCATGGGTTACCCATAGGTTTCATAACTAAAACTAAAAAGTAAAATTTATATATATCTATATTAATATATTATGTAAAATATATATAAATATATGTAAAATATATTCTTTTCTTTACAACTATATATGTAAAATATCTAAAATAACTATTAAAGTTTACATTTTACCTAAAAATAAAAGTAAAAAGTAAAATATATGTATAATATTCAAATGTTCTTTAAATTAAGACTATTTTTTCTTTTTTTTATTTGGTTTTATGGTTCTTTGGAATTGTGGTTTTAAGATTTTAGGATGCTTTTCTATTTTAATATCTAGATTTTTTTAATTTATTATTTAAAAACTTTTGTTGGTTTACAATTTTATGTTATTTTTTTGGATTTTTATTATTTATATATTTTATTATACATATATATGGGTACCCATATAACCCATTAAGCCAATGAGTTTTTACAATAATGGGTTTGGGTATGTAAATTCAACCCATATAAATATATGGGTCGGGTCAAACCCGTCCATTAAACACTCAAACCCATATGGGTTTGGGTCGGGTCGGGTCGGGTTACTCATTTTGACACCCCTAATTTAATCTTTGACTAACTCGATATTTAACAAAACCAACAAACAAATGAAAAATATTACATTTCCATACGCGAAAACAATGTTTGGCAATATACATAATTATTATTCTTCATCATCATCAGTCACATCTAACAAATCAAAATATTCATGGAGATGCAATGAACAAGAATCGTTAGATGTTACACGGCAACCATCAACACGTTCCTTTTGATCATCAATCATATCTTTAGACATCCCCCAATCCAACATCTCTTCTTCAGTATGGTGTATCGCGAAAGTGTAATCTCCGCTCGCACCCAACTCCATCACTCTGAACTCGCAGTTCCCAAAATTGTTCAACCGCTCGAACTCTTCCACCGTCCACTTGAACCATTTCGTTAGAAACACCCGAGAGGTCAGTCCGTGGGACACAATCACTAGATTTAGTTCACTTGATGGATCAACTTGATGCCTGTTCATGTCCACGTCTCTCCACATAGACTCCAGAAAACCTTTCAAATCAGGTGAGACATTAAACGATCAATGTTATATAACATCCATGAAATTTTGAATAAATGAAAGTTTTGACATTGATCTCACTTTACATATACTAATGTTACTAGAGAAGATGAACACTGATAAAAAATGATAAAAAAAAAACAATTTATATAAAAAAATTAAACGTTGAATGTCTTTTTTCTGCAATAATATAATTTTATTTAAAGATACAGCCTAAAAATTTACAAACTAATTTCTAGATAAATTAGTCTACATCTACAACTTTCACTAGCTAGTTGGTTCCGTAAAATGATTTTTCTAATTAGTTTATACATAAAAGAATACGTACGTTACACGAAGACGTTCCCCCAAAAAAATCAACAAACTCGAAAACCAATCAAACTACGTCTTCTTTTCTCATGTCAAAAAGTCCTGAAAGTAGACTTGACCAAACACACCATTTCGAGATATTAATTATATGATTCCACTACCTTTCTTATAATTAATTATAGTATGTTTTGTCGAATTCAAAACTAATATTCAATGTTATTGTAATGAAAGCATCAATTATTCGTATCTAATGTCCACTATAATAAAATTCAAAGAACTTACTAGAAACACGATCGTAGACGTCGGCGGCAGATTCACCTTCGGGAAAACGATAGAAAAATCTACCGAAACGTTCCCTCGTCTCCTTCACAGCTCTCATCCTCTCTTCCACTTGAAAATTCCCAAAATCTTGTTCTCTAATCCTACACTCTTCCCTCACTCCTATCACGCGCTTCCTCGAGAACCCTTTCCCTACTTCCCTCAAAGTCGTCCTCGTTCTCTCGTACGGCGACACGTAGAAGTACACGCGCCAATTCTCTCCACACGCGCTGCCGCTGTGAGTCGATATGAGGGCTCTCATTTTCTTCCCGGCCTCACGCGCCTGCGCTCGTCCTTCTTCTGTTAAAGGGATCTTGTGATCGGGTGTTGTCTCGTAAGCCCCTGCATCGATGTTACCGGCTGACTCACCGTGGCGCATTAGTATGATGCGTTTTGGGAGTATCTTCTTCTCATTCACCATTTTTTTTTCCTCTCTTTTTTTTTCCCCTTTGGCGTTTAGATTAGATTTGATTTTATAGTGGAGAGATCGATGATTATTATTATGTCTTGTCAAAACTGAGAGCCTACCTTACGAGACCACGTTCTCAAGAGACGACTCTGTTTATGATCCCACTCTGTTTCACATTATGCAAAAATGAGAAAAGTGTTTACGAAAGACAACTAACCATTTTTTTACCATCATTGACTTTCATATTATCAATCAAATCTAGTATTTTTTCTCTCACCTTTTACTGTAGGAGAGTCCTCTAAACATGTTTTTGCAATTGTTTTCTTAATATCTCTATTTATTTTATTTTTTGTGAACTTTTACAACAAAACTTTTGCTTATAACTTACCAAATCCATACATTTTTCCCAAACGGGAAATATACAAATTTATTGTTTCAAATTTGCCATCCAAAATTAGATACGTACACGAATCACATTCAAAATCACACCAATAACAACAATCGACTTATATAATCATATACCCAAAAAGAAAAAAGAAAAAAGATATTATTGCACAGAGTTGTTGAGCAATGCTTGTATTTCTTCAAGTGACCGGCCTTTCGTCTCAGGTACCAAAAAGTATATAAATACGATTGAACTGGCGGAGACCATTGAGAAGATGAGGAACATTCCTTAACAAATAAACAAAATATAACACAATCAATCATCCATTCATAGAATCATAATAGTGATAATGAGAATTATATTAACATGTTTATATATAAGTACTTACCTGATGCATTCCATTCTAGCATGAAATTGAAAGTATATGTGATAATCCAACCAAATAACCAATTGGTTACGGTAACTAAGGTCCCAGCTGACACCTTCACATTCATAGGAAATATCTGCAAACGAAATAATTTTTTGAATTAGATTTTGTTGTTGTTAACTCCAAATTCACATTTCTGGTTGACACTTGGGTGTAACTAATTAACCACTATGCTATAAATGTTGGTCATATATAGTTCCTTATCGTTAGTAACATTCTTAAACAAATATTTTAATAAAAACATGAAATATTAATGTTGGCATACCTCAGCCATTATAATCCATGGTAGTCCTCCCATTCCCATCGCAAATGACACAATGTGACCCAATACGCCGATGCAAGTGAAGATGGGAGTGAGTTCAGGAAGAATGCCAAAGGACTGCATAACGTTTAACAAAATTTTGAAGATATAATTAGCTAGAGAAAAAAGGTGAATATTTATATTCATATTGTTCTTAAGAAAATATATTCTCATTAAATTATGTATTCATATACGTATAATTATAATTACCTGGAAACCGTAAGAAACACTTAAGAGCAAAGCACTGAAACCCATTGCAGAACAAGAAGCCTGTTTAAATTTATATAAAAAATTAGCTAGTCTTTAGTCTGATGAAGAAAAGTCATAACTAATATTACTTGATTGAATCAAAATTTTATAATCTAACCATTAGGAGCGTTCTCCTCCCCATTTTATCGACGAGGATTGTTGCCAGCATCGCTTTCGGAACCTAAACATAATCAAATAAATATTTCAATTTTCATATTGGAATTTCTATAATGTTTTTAATTATTATTTTTTTTTTTAATTGAAACTTTACCATAATTGTGGCTATTACGGATGTGCCAATAGCACTTGGAAATCCTGAAAAGAAAATATATAGGTTAAAATTTTAAAATGGATTGACACTCAGAATATTTATTGGATTGAACTTAAACATGAAATATTCATATTATCAATTAAAATACCTCCTTTGTTGAAGAGGCTACTAGCATAATAGGTAACACCGGAGCTCCCACACAATTGTTGCAAAAACATTAAACCAACTCCGATCTGAATACAAATATATATGTACGAATTAATTATTTTAAAATGTTGTCATGTTTAATAACTAATTCAAAAGCAATTTACCAAAATCATGTTTTTTTAACACAACTACTATCCAATATAATTGTTTTCATTAGTTCAAAATACTTACAATTAACGGATATGCGTATCGTCTCTGAAACAATTCAGACATCTTACTTTCACCACCGTTTTCTGTCATGTCAATGGTATCCTGAAAAAAGTTGGAAACCCTACATTAGTAAATGAATAGATACAAAAACTTAAAATGAATGGAATATTTTCATACTCTAATTGTGTTTGCTTCACGAGAAATATCGACGTCAGATCCCCTAAGGCGTTGCAACGAAGATCGGCATTCTTTATCACGACCTAACTTCGCCTGTCATGTATACAAAACTATATTTGAAGAAGCCAACAAATATTTACAAATATTTGAACCAAGTTTCAAAAGATTTACCGGCTTTTGATTGGTTATAATCATATATAGAAACCAATACTATATATGCAAATATATATAAAAAATAAAAAAAAAACTTACCAGCCATCTTGGAGATTCGGGGATGAAAAATAAACAAAAGACGTGGAACACACATGGCACCAATCCTGGAAACATACAAACATAATGTTAAAGTGACCCGTTTGAATTACATCTATCATTTAAAAAAAAACTTTAGATGACAATCTCTAAACGGAATCATACCGACTACTGTTAGTAGTCTCCATGGAATAAAATTGCCAATGATGAAGAAGAGTGAAATTCCGCAATTTTGCATCAACTGTACACATTTTAACAAAAATACATGTTATAACAAAGTTATTATTCCAAAGATAACACTAGATAGAAATTTACGTACGTACCTGATTGGCGAACACAAACGATCCTCGGACATGTTTTGGTGCAATTTCGGCTATATACACCGGAATCTACATGAAACACAACTTTGTATCAGTAATTCTCTTATTTTAGTTTTAAAAGTTTTGTCTGCTGAGAATGAATTTAGAAAAAGAGGAATTACCACGTAGCTAAATAAACCAACGCCGATTCCAAGTAACAATCTTCCACAGTCCAACCACATTGCATTCTTCAAAAACATTAATATAAAATACAATAATTTAAAAAAGCAGACAGAAATTAATAAAAGGATAATATTAAATAAACTGTGACAACTGACAAGTAAGCAAAGACAAACAACAAGTAGTTTAGACAAAAAACCTGAGCCAGTGCTACACAAAGCCAGCCTGTGATACAGAAGAATTCGCAAAACAACATCGTCTGTTTTCAGAAAAAAATGGAAAAAAGGTTAAGTAAAAACCCGGTACGAGTCAAACCAAACCATGGATTTGGTTTTGGTTCATAAAAATCAAAACCGAAACGTAATTTTTGCTAGCTTACCCGTTTTCTTCCCAAGACATCAGCGACTTTGCCACTGAATACTGCACCGATCAAGCCTCCTAAAGTCAAGATCGACCCGAACATTGAGTACTGTATAATCCAATAAAATAGGGTCAAATTAGAAGTCAAAACTCAAAATTACATTTTGAAGAACTAAAGATTAAACTATAGTGAAAAAAAAGAAGAAGATTAAACTATAGAGTAATAATTATTTGGTTACTTCTGCAACGGAAAGAGATAAATCTTTGGTAATCCCTGCTTGAGCACCCGATGAAAAACCAACCTACAAAACCGATAAATAAGCCGGTTCAGTAAATTCAACATCAAATTCAGAGTAAAAACCGGTTGATATAAACCGAACGAAACCGAAATCGAATCGAGAAAAGAAGACTCACGCCACAACCGGTACAGAAGGAGCCAGAGACGGCAACAAAGGTACTGAGGAAAACAGAGGCGGTGACACGACATTCACCATCGTCGTTTTGAGGTTTCTTGACCTCTCTCGGAGATTTCCTCGATAAACCGGCTTCTAAGAAAGCGTCTTCGTTAGGGAACTTTCTCTCTCGTATGCTTAAGCTCTTTCTCAGCAACCCTTTTTCCATGCTCTTTTGTCTCTCCATTCCAAAAAATCTTCTGCTTCTTCTCTTTTCTTTTTTTCTTTTCTTGGTTAATTTTCTCTCTTTTGGAGAGCAGATATAAGAAAAGTGAAGAGTTGTGAGGAACTTCGAAGTTTCTCTTATGCAACTTGAGGATTGGATGTTTTTGTCAACTGGTCTCTGGACAATTGGATATTTTATCATTTACACGTCATAAATAATTTTCTAAATTTTGTTTTAGCTAGATTTTTAATATTCAGTGGACTTAGTCTTGGGCAAATCAAACTGTGTTCGCTTATTATTTTGTGTAGTGGTAGCATTTTATTAAATATTGGAATAGGTCGTCCCGCGTATATATAAGAAAACGGTTCAATAATCAAGACGTCTTTATTTTTTTAGTCTTAGTTTTGTTTTGTTCAGAATTTTAGATCCAGTCATCCATTCACAGTGAATTTGACTATTATGTGTTTCGATTTCTATTATAGATAATTATCGTCTTTGCTTTTACGTTAAAGAAAATGTTTGTACAGTTTTTATTTTGAATTATGTTTTTTAAAAGTTATATATGATTATGCCTTCATGCGAAATATAAATTGATATGTTTATTTGTATATATGCAAATAACGTGAAAGAAAGAAAGTTTATCAGTCCTTATCAGTTATTGATGATTTGAAAAGTCGTTCTTGGTCGACCACCCTTTGTTTTCTTTATTTCTGAATTCATATATTTGACTATTCTCCATATGGGTCCAAGGATCCACACCTATGAAGTTGATCCATTTCAAGTATCTAAATGAATTTTAAAGTGATCAAAATCTCGCGTATTTGACTATACATACATATATATATATATATATATATATATATATATATATATATACAAGTGTTTCATATTGCATAATTGTTTTATGAGTCCTTTGTTCTACTGGTCAGAAATGCAACAAACAGTAGAGTGAAGAAGTCGAACGGAAGGTTCATGTTAGCTGCATGAACGAATACATGTCTTTTTCATCACTTTTTCACAAAAGAAAAAAATGAGACCCACAACTTTGTCCTAGATTTATTTAATAATTTAATTCTACTGACTACTAATTTATCTAAGAAAATTAAACAGTTTCTTTTATAATGAAAAGTAGTCATGTATAAATAATGAAAAGTAGTCATGTAACTAAGTTAAGGTTATATAGCTACTTGAAGAAGCTTTACACCTCTATTGGAAATATTAATAGGGACCAATATTTCTCTCTTCCATCCTCATTTTTCTACCTACATGGCTATATAGATGTTTCTTGTGGTTAATTTCATGATGTAAATATTTAATTACTGGATGAAATCTGAAGCATGGTTTGAACAAACTCAATCTGTTTACATGCAGTTCCTTCTAGCTATTTCACTCATTTATGAAGTCAAAACCTTAGCTTTTAGTAGTTATATGTACTTTGTATGTGTGAAAAATATTATTTTTGATTCAGTTAAATTTACAATTGTCAATAATTTTTTTCAAGATTTAATTAGGAACAAATACGAAAATTACCAAATGTCATGTGCCGTTTGCAAAATTATAACAACTATTTTAAGAAGATCAAAAGGCTCTTGTCTAAGCGAAAGAGAAAGCAAGGCCGGTCCAATACAAATCAAGGCCATTGGACAAAATTTGTTTTTGGACCTTTCTATCATTAAAATATTACATTGAATTTCATATCCCAAATCAAACTTCTGCTTTGCCCCATTTTCTTACCAAATATCTTCTAAAAAGAGTTGGACTTCCAAGCCTCAACAATTATAGGCCCATTTATTTATGTTTAAGTCATTGAATCAAAACCTAATCAAATATCACAATGTAATTCGATGGTATGTGTTAATATCGCGGATGCGTCACTACTCGAACTCAATTTTGTATAATTCATGTTGTTGACAAACACAAAAAATATATTAAATTCACACTATTTACATTAAAAAAATCCTCTATTATGCTTAAATCTCAGCTTAGTTTTTTTTTGTCTGATTTAAATCATCAATTGAAAGTTTATCTCCATTAACTAGTTTTGTTAGTTCATATCACGTCGCATTTAACTTGGGTTCTTCTTATTTCTCCTAAAAATGGAACGTAAGTAACATAATGGAATATATGAAAAGGAAAATAATGGAAGTAATGTTTTTACTTAATTTATCTTTATCATCTACTGGAATATTTACATATGAAAAGAAGCATCGCTGCATCGACTAGTCAACGATTAGAAAGTCCGACTGTATAATTGTGATTCCATTTCACAAATCATGTCTGGTACGTGCAAATTACCAGCTAAGATAATTTAGTATGTAATCAGATTTAAAGAATATCTTTATGGATAATTAATTTGATTACATGCGCCACTTGCAAGATATTACTACCAAATGACTAAAAATTCAATAGTTTTGCAATTAACTAACAAAAAGGAAAAAGTCAAGATAATTGAAATATCAGAAAGGTGGTTAAACATTAAAAGGATTGATCATTATGATTTATGCAAGTAGATCAGATGCACTTAATCTACCACGAATCTGGTTGGCACAGCGATAGCTTAATTACGTCTGGCTAGAGAATTAGAAAACCTTATTTTTGAAACCTTAAAAGGAAATAACTTGTCTTTATTCTTTACTAACTTGTAGAGAGGATAAGAATTAACCTAGTTATATTTGTTGCCCTATCACTATCCGTATCTATAACCCCATGCTATCGAGACAAAATATAATAAAAATAGAACAATGATTTTTCAAATGGAAATACCTCACAAATCAATCCAACTATAGGAATGAGGCCGGAATTATGGAACACATACAGAACAAATAATTCCAAAAGTAGACACTGTGGGTCTATATCTACAGGTTTTAAAGAACTGGTGGATTGATTAATAGCAACTACTAGTAAAAGTGAATTATTTTTGAATTGTTAAATATTAATTTTTTTTTTTTTTTGACGGCTGTTAAATATTAGTAATATTGAATGAAAGCAAAAAGCCAGTAACTTTAAAGTTCAATTTTATATTACTTCTTTTTTGTGTAAAAAAATACATACATTGGAGTAATTAACTGAGACAGAGAGAAAGAGAGATATCTAAACCTTATAGTGATCTCTTTCTCAATTGCCATCAAATGAGGTAACAATTATAACAAAATCTATAAACCTCCCCCCAATTTTAATCCAAAAAAAATGAATAACTTTAAACAGGTAAAACTAGTTCTCATTGTAGAAAATCTGTAAGAGAAGCTTGTATATCTTCCAATGTTTTTCCTTTAGTTTCGGGTACCATCGCGTAAATAAAGACTATACCCGCACCACATATAGTAAAGAAGATCAAGAACGTTCCTGAAACAGATTGTATATACTTCAAATATCAGATAAAGATCTAATAAAGTTTGAGAGTTTAATGACTATATAGTATATGTATTTATACCTGATGCGTTCCACTCTAGCATGAAATTGTAGGCAAAAGCTACAATCCAACTAAAGGACCAGTTGGCCAAAGTAACCAGAGTCCCAGCAGAAACTTTAACATTCATTGGGAATATCTGCAACATCAAATGTTACATTTTTAGAGCTGAAAAAAAGTTATATATAGCGGCTTTTCGAGGAGGTAATGTTAATGTTTGTTTACCTCAGACATGATGATCCATGGTAAGCCTCCCATGCCTACGGCAAATGAAGAGATGAAACCCTGTAATATGATGTAAAAGTCAGATCAGTTTATACAAGAGCATTACTTTAATTTGCTTAAAGAGATTATATACGTACCACTACACCGATACATGTGAAAATCGGAGTGAGCTCATCAAGCATGCCATATGACTGTTTTAGACGCAAAATATGAAAAGTAAGTATAACGAGTAAATTCCAAAAACAGCAACCAAAGTTTGTATATCTCTTTTGTTATAAAGCGAATCGTCAATGTTAATTACCCGAAAGCAGAAGGAAAAACTAAGGAGTAAGCTGAAAAAGCACATTCCACCGGTAGAGGCCTGTGGTTAAAAAGATTATTCATCTGTTAAAAGATATGCTAAATTTATTTTCTTCATTTGATATTTGACCAAAAGAGATAGCAAAATCTTACCAATAGAAGTGGTCTTCGTCCCATTTTTTCAACCAAAATCAGACCCAGAATAGCTTTTGGTATCTACAAAACCAGAACACATGAGCATAAGTGTACTTCTCGGCAAGATTTATCACGAATAAATGAAGCTATGTACAAAGACATACCATGATCACCGCAAGAATCATTGAGCCGATGCTGCTTGGAAATCCTGCCGTGAGTAAAAATACATTTGTTACTCCAACGAAGACAGTAAATTATCGTAACATAGGAAACAGAGTTTGTTTTTCTATTTACCTCCTTTGTCAAATACGCTACCGACATAGTACATAATTCCTGAGCTTCCAGAGAGTTGTTGTAGAAGCATTAGTCCCACACCAATCTGAAAAATGTCACAAAATTCAGAGAGTAAGCAATGGTACAAGAGAAAATCAACATTGTTTCGTCACAAAACGTTTTAGAATAAACTTACAACAACAGAAGGAGCATATCTTCTCTGAAACAAATCCATAACCCGCGATTTTGGTCCTTCATCAAACAAAATCATGGTTTCCTACAGTTGGAAATTCCAATGATTAGTCATGTTTGATTGAAAACAACAAAAATGTAAAAACAAAGAGATGTGTAAAAAGTTGTAATACTTTGATAGTGTTGGCTTCTTCGGAGATATCTGCATCATCTCCGCGAAGATGTTGCAATGAAGCTCTACATTCTTTTTCACGCCCCCATTTTCCCTAGAAACCATATTGAATCATCACTTATTACATTTTTTTGAAAAGATCATAACTATTAAAAGGGTCCATTGTTAAGCTAAATATACCAGTAGTCTAGGGGACTCTGGAATAAAGAACAAAGTCACAACTTGCAAAGCACATGGAATGAGACCTGAGAGACAGAAACCGATAAAACTTCAATCACTTGTTGATGAAAATTTTATAACTAAACTGCTCGTAAAAAAGCTTACCGATTAAGGCCAATTTACGCCAATGAACAAAATTTCCAATGACGTAGAATAAAGACAACCCACAACTCTGCATCAGCTGTAACGACATTTGAACAAATTTTAAGAAAATATAATTAGTACTATAATATATCTCTTTTTATTGTTAAAAAGATAATTCCCTGATTATTCTATAATTACCTGATTAGCAAATACAAACGCTCCTCGAACATGTTTTGGTGTTATTTCTGCAATATAAACTGGTATCTGGATGCAACAGAGTTAACATGGAGTTGGTAAAAACAAAAATCTGTATATAATATAGAAAGAAATGGAAAATAAAAAAAGTAAAAGAATTATTACCACATAGCTTAATAAACCAACTGCAAATCCTGTGGATAGTCTTCCTATATCAAGCCACATGGAGTCATTTGCAAATGCTACTGCAAGCCAACCGAAGATGCAGAAAATTTGAGCAAACCACATTGTCTGTTTAAGAGAAAAATCATCAGTACATGATCATGAAACATATATGTTTGTATATGTCGATCAGCTTGTTAGTTTTTGTTAGGAAATTTACCCCTTTTCGACCCATGAGATCTGCGACTTTCCCGCTGAAGATGGCACCAATCATTCCTCCAAAAGTCATGATTGAACCAAACATGGAGTACTGAAGCAGTAAAAAAAAAAACAGAGAAGTTTAAGCAAAATTTTCACTTTTTAAGTGAAGAATCATATATATATAAAAGGTTGCTTCTTACTTGTGCAACAGAGAGGCCTAAATCATTTATGATCCCTGTTTGAGCAACTGATGAATAACCTGCCTGTAAAATCCAACCCCAAATTTTCTTATTTCAGATTCATTATTATTATACACATAAATCAAAGATTTTTGGATATAAATCACAGATTTTAAGATTTTTAGAAGAAAAAGAACAAGAAAATTGAGAAATTGTTAAATTTTCTCAAGAAGATCAATAAGGATTGATGACTAACCGCACAACCGAAGCAGAAAGAGCCACAAACAGAAACGAAAGTACTGAAAAGTACAACAGCAGTGATACGACACTCGTTGATGTCGTTTTGGTTCTTCCTCAGTAACAAGCCAGCTTCCAAGTTTCTTGAGTTCTCCGACATAGTCATCTTCTTTAACTTCTCCTCGGAAAGATAACAGAGATAATTTTCTTAAAGGTTTTTGAAGTTATATTTACGAATATATATTTGTTCGAATGTTTGCTTTTTTGGGTTCCATTAGAGGACTGAGTTTAAAGCTCATTTATATTCCTTGATTAATGGAGGAGGAAAGCCAGAGGTCAGCTTCCCATCTTTTCTTTTGTGTCACGTTTCTGTTGGGTTTTTATTCAATTTTATATACACGTATTGTTTTTTAATGTGATATTGTATCTTCTAATGTTTTTCTTATTTAAATTTTTAAAAATTTGTGAAATTTGTAATTGGACTTTTTTTGTTGGCCGACTGGCGTATGATATTTTTTTTTGTTGGCCGACTGGCGTATGATATTTATACAAAGTTTTTTCTTCTTTTTGAGAGAATATTTATTTAAAGTTATGTAATTCATCATCATCATCATCATCTTTATGAAATTGTTTTTCTTTTGTTTTGTGAGTTGGTGGATGCTTTGATTATTTCATGCTAGTTAGTTGTTATCCACTCTTCATTGGGTAACTTTGAAGTGGTCCCTACTCCCTATACCGAATCAAAACCGTAATTGAGTGAAAATTTGTGATGAATTTTATACATGTGAATGTCTAGATACATTTGGTGAACCCGCGGTCTAAGTAAGTTTTGTTTAAGGTTTGGGTTTGTCTTTTTGGTCTGTTTATATATATAAAACCATACCATGTAAACTATTTTCTTCTCAAAAAATTCAAAAATAAAAAAAAAACAATAAATACATGCCACATGTTCTACCGTTATCTAAAAATCAGGATATCCTAGCTATAGTATTTTCTTATCCGTGGAGCAAGCCAGATAAAAAGATTTTTTTCTTTGTTTGCGTCTTTGTCTTTTTGTTATGGTCCAGTTCATTACCCGATAACCATTTATTTAGTCATATTTGATTCAGTACTATACAGATTTTTTTCCCAAACACACTACTGTTCTTCAGAAATATCCGATAGTTTTTTTTTTTTTAACATTTGAATGATATCATCCAAAATATTTAAATAATTCTAAATTTTCAAACACTAAATATTATTATGTTTTAAATTAATGAATGGAGCCAAATCATCTATTTAAAATCGTCTAGAGCGTATACGTACTATTATTATAAGTGTCATTTGGAAAAAATCCAATGTAATCTTTTTCGAAAATATATTATAATTTGATTACCCAAAGTCAAAATTAATCAGAAATAATATACAACAGAATTTAGTCAATGTAAAACCAATTTTTTTATTAAGTTGAGTAGAAAATGTCAAACATTATATAGAACACACAATTGGTTAAACGAGATCTTAAATATTCTGGATAAGAGTAAAATACAATATTTCTTACGTGAATAATTAATCAACTTACAAATATTATATATACTTCCTATACGTGGTTAATCAATTCATCACAAATTGATATGAGTTGTCACACTTGCTATAGTTTCCATGCAATAAATAGTAAACGCGTTGATCGTGGTTTGTTTGAAGTTTACATAAAAAAAAGCCGTGCACGTTAGCTATTGCGTTAGAGAAATGATTCCTTGTAAGCAAATCTAGAAACTACTACATGTCCATTTTTCAAATGTCTTACGTTCAATCAAACGGTTTCTCCTCACACTTCATATATTTTGACATTTTTGTCAATATCTAATTTGATACGACAAGAATTTTTCTCTTTCTAATTGGGGAAACAAGGAAATCATCAACAACCTTGAATTTTTCTCTGGCAAAAAAGGTATTTATTGTCCTATCTCATCCTATCAATAAAAAGAAAAACAATCAAAGGCGTTTTTAGGCGTTTAAACAAAACAAAAGGTGCTGCCAAAAAGAAAAACAAAAGATATAACGATATATATATATATATATACACGATTTAGGAATGGTTAACGAATAGAGAGAGGCAGAGAGCGAGGTTCATTTTGTAGCCTTACAAGTGTTATGAGCAGGCTCCACCTATAGAGCACATTACAAAGTAATCAACGTTATTCGTCACCATCACATTTTCTGTTGCTGCACGTAGAGGTAACAGGTTTAACGCACGTTATCCAAATGGTTAGTATTTTTTTTTCTTTTGAAAGATTTGATATGATGGATTAAAAAAACAGTACCTGTAAAAATGATTTGATCGCTCTACAGTTTTAGTTCACCATTCAACATTTTGACTGGAGGACTAATTTCATCTAACTACTATACGTCAATTACATCAAAGAATATCAACCATAGTTATTTAGCTTGTTTTCCGATACTAGTAAATGCAACGTTTATTTGAAGAGTTTAATTAATGAGCTCTTTACATTTAGAAAGAAATTATACCAAATTTTGTAGAAAGAAAGACAATTATATTATCATGACTTGTAAACCAAATTTTTTTTATTTTTTTTTAACCATAATACCTTTGGTTTAGCTGGCCGGAAAGTAAGATTGTAGCACGCTTACGTGTGGTTGGTCTGTTGATCCTCGAACGCCGTATTTTTGCTTCACATGTTCGTAACAGTAACGCTTTAAAATGAGGTATTAGGAGGATACATCAACCGATAACATGGGACATTTTTTATTTTCTACGAAAAAAATAATTAACAAGGGACCTTTTTATTGCTTCTCTATTTCTTCGATATCTTGACAAGGGAGGTTGTTGAGAGATTGGTAGAGGTGTTGTAATTTTTAAAAGTATCATGTTACTTATATTCTTGTACAGATTGATAATCAAATCAACACATGCTTAGAGATGTATTTTGTTTTTTTTTTTTTTTTTTTTTTGTGCACGACTTGTATTTTGTTTCTTTTTGGTCTTAAAATAAGAGAAAAAAGCAGTAACAACAATGAGAAAGGTGATTCTTCATTGATCTTGGGACAAAAAAAAAGTTAATGACTCCTGTTTTTAGGTATCATGAATTCATGATGTTGAGATTCTTTAATGTTTAGCCTCCTTTTACTGACTCATTTTTAGGATCTGCAAGTTTTAGTCCATTAGTTCCATGTGACACAATAAAGTGGGCACTCCAATAATAAAGTGTGACCTAAAAGAATTTATAAATAAATGGGTAAATATATCGATTATTATATTGGCCTAAACCTCTATGTCCTTTTCGGAGTGAATAGTCTATTTTTGCTTCCTACGACTTGATATTCGACGATTATCAAATCTATTGTTATTACGCATATTTTTGGCACTAACAAATTAAGTTTAGCTGGTGACAGTTTGACTTCAAATTATTGTGGATTTGGAATTAGAAATCTTAATTAACATTGGATAGAAATAACTGAACCAAATGTAAAATACAAGTTTTCAATTTTTCATGGTATTTGGAAGATAAATGGTTCTTTAACTCGTTAAATTCAAGTAGTAGAACAAAAACAATCAAAATCGATCCCGATTATAAATGGACGTCTGTAAACTACCAACTTTAAATGTTGTTAATCAAGAGATTTTTAAAAGAATAGAAAAGTGCTATTTTTTTTTTAATAAGAGTCGCTAATTTAAATAAATAAATTAAAATTCATTTCATCCAAAATATTTTGAAATATACTGTAAAAATTTCTACTTTTTTCTTTGATTGCAGAAAACCAATCAAAATCCAAAGTGAAAATCATATTCATAAATTAATCATTGATTTGGGATTCTATGATATTTTCAAGATTCTATGATGTTCAAGCTGGAATGAATGTCTCGGGAATGGGAACGGAAGAGATAGGAAAAATCCAGGAAAAAAGTATTTATTTGAAAATAATTGTAAAATTTGTATAGTAATTAGATTTGTAATTATAAATTTTTGTCTCTAGGGACAACTTTTCCAATAAACCACAGAGCCACAGTAGTTATGCTAAACTAGACAATTATTAAGATCAACTAGGTAATTAATATGATGTTTGTGAAGGCTGCTTAGAGGATAATCGAGTGATTAAAAGGATCGTGAAAGAATCAACTTCCTTGGACAGAATCTTGTACACCAATACCAACACATATTGTTTGTCGTCGGGATTAGGTGTATGCGATCGTGCTAAACTGCTAACTAGCTTAACCAAACATTTTTTTTTGGATTGAAATGAAGTGCAATTTGAATATGTCCAAACTTTAGTCTGTATAATGTGGTTGTCTTAAAGATTCTTAAATCAAAAACTAAGGTCCAGATCTTGAAAATGAAAACATCGATATCGTTTTATAAAATATTATGAGTCTTTTATACCGTTCTCTAAGGTGGATTTTTGTTCTCCAAATAAAGGAGTTAAACTGATATGAACTGTGCAGCTATGGGTTTGTTTGAAATTGAATGTGACTTATTTGTGAAATATAAGAAACTTTACAAGCTTTTCCCAAAAAAAAAAAAAACAAAAACTTTACAAGCATGGGGATATTGTACAGAAGTGACATAGTGTTAAACAAGTGGAGCTTGAGATAGAAAATATAATATTTGTTGTATAAAAAGTGAGTCGATTATTATGTACTTGTTTAATTGGAATAATAGCGTGGTACATTGGATCCGTTCTCTCTCCTTCAATATGCGATAGGTATATGTTAATACAAATACACGAGGTTGTCGATACATTCATATCCTGTTCTATCGTCGTTATTCGTATATCAATATTGATTTTCCCTCTATAAGTACTTTTCTGTGCTTATACTTTTTTATTTCAATAGTTCACGTTTTTATCAGCGTACCTACCAAAGCACGTATTACTTCATCTACGTCTGAGTTAGGTTAGGTTTGTAATTTGGTTAATGATGAATTCTACTATGATACTATATTGATCGGTACATCATTTAAAATCGAGATTTCCATTGGAAGTACATATTCGAATAACATACACGTCAGAAAAAAGTGAAAAATGATACTCCTTGAAAATAATCAAGCATACAAAGTTGGTGTATTAACATGCATTGGTTTTAGGTCCAAAAAAATTATGAGTTAGATGTCCAATTTTCTCACTTATAAGAAAGACAAAAAAGAAAAACGTTACTTTTAAGGTTATATATATGATGTCTGAATTGTTAAAGAAGGTGAGGAAGACTAATGAATCCATGGGAAATTAGATTTTGTTATTATTTTATTTATAATAAGTTGCTTTGGATTATAATGTTTTTATTTAACTATATCACATCACTTTTTTGAAGAATCGAAAAGCAAATAACTGGCGGTAATTCCGACTAAATATTAAACAATTGAGACAACTAGTTTTAATTTTTAAAAGATTTTTTGCTATTCCGTATATGATTTTTTTTTTTTTTTTTTTTTGTACAAAGTTGCATATATGAATATGATTTATCATTTATGTAGTGGGGAACAGCGAAAATATTTGAAATTTCATTCCAAACTTGTGAGGACATAACAGGATCGGAACGGTATCTTCAGTAATCATTAATGTCAAGATAAGGACTAGGACCCCTCCTGATATGGGGCCTATTCTAGCTTTCTTTCTCTTGCCTGTAGACAAAGTTAACATGTTGATCCCGGGAGATTTCTGGCCTATCGTTCGTTCCGAGATAAAAAGATTATGAGTCTTAATAAGGGCGTAAATATAAACGGATCATTATTAGGATAATAATCAACCCAATTAATGCGAGAACTAGAAGAAGACTCTTCTCATTTGAATTTGTCTTGATTTTGCTTTCTTTATTACTTGCATACCAAACATGTCTCTCCATACCCTAGGTTAGTGTTTGTGGATGGTTTTCATGTGGGATTGATAACTTTAATGATAGACCTATAAACGACCAGGTTGTCTATTATACATTCATATCCTGTTCTCTTATTGTCGACCTTGGTATATTAATATTCCTTCAATATTTTTCTTTGCTTATAATATCAGAAGATAAAAGAATAAATGAGCTCTGATCATGGTTAAAAAGAATAAATAATGAGTTTATTATTTTTATTTCAATAGTTCACGACTTCACACGTTTTAAATTAGTATGATGAACAGCGTACCTACCAATTGGATCAATTTATTTTAAGTCAGGTTAGGACTTAGGATTTTAGTTTGGCTGATCAATTCTAATAACTATGGTACTGACGATTCGATATATTTGAAGTACATGTGTTCGACTGACACACATATCAAAAAAAATGATAAATGGCATTGTAGACAATGAAGCATAACTAATGTAGTGTATTAAAGAACTCTTTTAACAACGGTGGTGGTTTTCAAACTCATGAGCTTCTGAGTTGTTGAAGAAATCCATGGGATTTTTTTTTTTATTCGCAAAACCTAAATTGAATACTAACTTAACTGGAATCACTTTGATTCGTTATTTCCTGTGGATTGACACTTTCCCAAAGATATTGTGGTTGCTGTTTGGTTTATGCCCTCTTTAAATAGTTCTGTTATTTCGTGAAAGTCAACAAATTTCTCATTCTTCCGCTGAAACCAAATTCATATCAATGAACAAAAGCCACTACTCCCACTAGTGATGTAAACTGGTTGTGTGAGCTAAAAAGTTTCTCGGTGCAGAAGAAAGCGAAATTGTTATAGTAAATAGGTACCCTATAATGTTTCACATGAAGTAAATCTCAGGAATACGCTACATCAAGAACTTGTCCCATATATGTACCGGAAGCCTAAAGCTGTTAGTGCCAAAAAAGAAAGGCCTTAGTTATATACTCTTACTACTGACTGATTTTGTTAGTGACCGTGTGCTACAATCTCTAAACCATCATATATCACCATGTCTCAGGAGGCATTGACCAAAACGACCCTGAATACCCAAGACCCTCTGCCACGGGCATTGAACTAGTCCCCACTTGCGTTTCGTTATTACTAACGGGATAGCTTGGGTCCACCAAAAATGCTTGAATTTCATCTGCTCCATTATAAGCTGTAGGAAGAGGCGCAGGAAGTGTTTGAGCTAGTGGTAGAACCGGACGGGTAGGTCGAATGATCATATGGTCATAATTCGTACCAGGTGCTAGGCTGCCACGCATCCGGCTTTGTGGGTGCCAATTCTCAGTGTTAGCAGGAGTCAAATTTATGAAGTCTCGTGATGAGAACTGTCCCATTGCACCACCAGGATTCAGTATTTGGTCTGTGGACCCTCCATAGTTAACTGGTGAACTTTGGAGATATGTAATGGAAGATGGCATCGGTCTTGGCATGTGTCTTTGGTCAGCGATCCCTCCGTAGCTGACAGGTAAAGTTTGGGGATGTGTAATGGAAGATGGCATTGGTCTCTGGTCAGCGGTCCCTCCGTAGTTGACAGGTGAAGTTCCGGATTGTGTAATGGAAGATGACATCGGTCTTTGGTGGGCGTACCCTCCGTAACTGACAGGTAAAGTTTGGAGATTTGTAATGGAAGATGGCATCGGTCTTTGATGGGCGCTCCCTCTGTAGTTAAGTAATGTTTGGAGATGTGTAATTGAAGATGGCGTCGGTCTTTGGTCAGCGTTCATCGGTCTTTGATGGGCGTTCCCTCCATAGTTGACAGATAAAGTTCGAGGATGTGCAATGGAAGATGGCATCGGTCTTTGATGGGTGTTCCCTCCGTAGTTGACAGGTAAAGTTTGAGGATGTACAATATAAGATGGCACTGGTCTTTGCTGTGCAGGGGACGGGCTCTGATTCTGCAAACAGATAAGAATGAAAAAACTTCAGAGTTGGTTAAACAAGCAAGTAATTTATGGATAGGCGAGATTAGAGATCGGAATCCTCGCAGGCCCAAATGGTAATTAAGATCCGGTATCTGTTCTAACTTTCATAGACTAAAGCAAATCTGAAGCAGATGAAAATCGCAACATGTGTTAACCGTCCATTTGAATTGCTCATAATTTCTGTTATAAGTTGTAACCAGCAACGAAATGTTAGATTGCACTAGATGGAATGTATAAGTCGATAAGATATCATGGTAATGTAGCTTAACCAGATATTTGCGCAAACAAACAAAATGCAACCGTAGGGTAATGGTTGACAAACCTGCATCGCATAATGATGCTGCGACAGAGGTGCAGGTGGTGGCAATTGAGTTTGATTTCTGCCACGTCCATGGATGTGGTTCCATCTCTCCATCAAATCAGAAGTTCTTCCTTGACAATTTCCAAGGGACGTAACATGTGAGCCTTGAAACTGAGAAGACTGAGCAGCCGGCATTGATGTGCCAAAGTTTGCCGCATTAGTAGCTAATATATCTTGTGGAGATGAGGTTGGTAAGAATGTCACAGGTGAGGCTTGTCTTGCTGCTGAATCTCGGGTGTTTACTACTTGTGGTAAATTCACGAATTGTTGACCATCAAAGGCATTCAGAGTTTGTGGCAGTGTGTTGATTGAAGCAGGAGACTGGTTAAGCATAGTGTAATCTGTAGCAGGCCTATGTGTGTTATTTGACGGACCCTGAATCTCAGATAAACAAGGATTCTGTTCATCGACTTGGGTGCCACCGGATGTTTCCATTTCATTCTCATCTCTGGCAAGATTCGAAACAGTAGGCCCCAAGTTTATGAAACTATTTGGATCTCCATGGTCATGAGTGGTTTCCGGCACAAGTTCCACGTCATCATCGTTTTCCGTTTCAACCGTCCATGTTCCATCAGCAGAGATAACCACATCTGCAGCATTACGTCCCACTTCTTCTAGAATCTGTGGATATTAGCGAAGATTCTTTATTTAGTGTAGAATGTAAAAAGATGTATCACTAAGCAACAAAAATAAGCTACTTGCCTTTCTCAGTTTTTGATCTACACGGATGTCAGTATAGCAAACAGATTGATTGCAATGCGGGCAGCGCCATGATGGTCGTCTTGTATTCATGTTGACATAATTCCAGAAATCAAAACACTACAGCAGAAAGAAACATATAAAACAGAGATGAGGGAAATATTTCTATAGTTTCTAATTTCGCTAAAGCCAATCCCTTTTACTAGCAATTTTCAATCGAGGATGTCACACATTTATATCGTATTAACTTACAAAAATCATACTTTGAGAAGACATGTTATGGCCAGTGTTCTAAAAAGCGGTCTAGGCGGTCGCCTAGACCCCGACTAGGCGCTAGGCTCTTATGCGACGCCTAGATAACCGCCTTGACCGCCTAAAATTACATAGACCTTGTTTAATGTATTTTATTGATTTTTGAATAAATTTATTTATATATAAATAGTTATAAATATTCATATATTATTTAGTATGAATATAAATAAATGATTTATCTAATTTTTGTTTATGATTTCGTATTTCTAGTTTTTTTCTAGATTTTTTCTATAACTTTTATATATAATATCATACTTATAATGTTTTATGTTATAAACGTCTAAACCGCCTAAAAATCGCCTAGGCCCCGATTAGGCGTTCTAGGCGCTAGGCGCTGGGTCACCGCCCGCTTAGCGCCTAGCGCTTTCTTGAACATTGGTTATGGCAACAGCGAAGTAAACCACAGGCTTGAATGTTACGTATTAATGAAATAGTTCTTTTCATAATGATTTAAGCAATGAAAACAATGATGATCCTATAATTTCTTATGCTTAACAGAAAATGCATCACCTGAAGATGTTTACAGACATGACCCTTCACAGGAAGTTTGATACGCGTTCGGCTGTTATAATTGTGATGATTAAATCTTAAAAGGTTGAGGTAACTGTGAAAGCAACTTCTTGAGATATAACGCTACATAGGGAAGACATCCCAGATACCTGATAGGACAACTGAGAGATATCCTTGATGGCCCCTCAATTATGTCACAATCTATAGACAAATTGGGAAAGACAAACAATGAGTTCTCGGAATACAATTATACGAATACATAGACTAATCACACAAATAGTTTCTTCTCCTAGTCACCAAATACTCTTAGATATACCTGAGTTTGATTCAATGACTTCAGGATGAACATAATCTTTCAGCAACGGTTTGTCGGGCAGCGGTATGACATCCATGAAAGCAATAGCAATTAAGTAACTACCTATAGCAAATGAGTAGCTGTCCATTATTACTGAAAATGAGGAGAGGAAATAAAGATGGTTAAATGATATCTTCAATGAACATAAACCTCGAAAACAGCCTATTGCTTGTAGAAGATTTGCCCCAGGGTTGAGCAGGGCAGTAACATTAGTTGGAAGCTGCGGCCCAGACTCCTGAAAAGAAATTACAATAAACAATTACTTGTATCATAGTAAGTAGTAAGTACTTCCAAAACATATCCAAGAAACAAATGAAATGCACAAACCATTGAGATGTTAACTCTCTTGTCAACGCCATTTCCATTTAACAAAAAGCTGTAATTTTCAAATGTAAATCAATATGGTTAAAATAAAAAACTGCTTCACAAACATCCGGCTGAAAAAAGGAAAGCAATCCAACCACACCTGACTTCTTGTGGATGTACAATACAATTAGATCTGCTTATGTCCTCTGTCCAGACCACAAATAATCCCTGAAGAGCAAGCAAAATTCCATAATAAACTACTGAGTATAGGAACCAGGTACATAAACAAAGATTCAAAACTATAAAATGCTGAAGTGACACAACGAGCAAAGCTTAAAGGTAAGCTTTGAAAGTACATTCATGCATCTTCTAACCTAATTGCATTAAAAACATATATGCAGGAGTAGCCAAACATGCACAATACTATATGAGAGACCAAACAAATTTAAACGACGACGCAAAATCTGGTACCAAGAAACACATTCAATACTCAAATTCCAATACATACTACCCTCTGTTTGTGAGAATGTGGCATCGCCTTTGAAATATGGAAGTCCTTCACCAACATCTTTGATTCTGGCTGCCAGGAGAAACAAAGCTAACTAAAGCATACATTAAAAAAAAAGGGTGCTAAGAACTGAATAATATATAAAGTAACCTTAGCCTCAAAAGAAACAAGAATATGCCCCAGCTTCACACATGGATAGAACCTATATAGACAGAAAAGAAGGAGATTCAAACAAACCAACGTTTTGATTTTAGTGACCAAGTTTTCTTTACAGTAGCAGACTAGTAACCTTGCTAATTTGAAATAAAAGAATGAACACATATAAGAAGCTGCCAAATACTTTCAATTACTCAATCCTTATTAGCTAAAATATCATAATAAAATCGAAGCCTACCTCTCTATGACCTGCGATATTAGACTGACGGGGCTATTTAGACTAGGGGTGACAGTTTCAGGACAGCTGAAACTATTCCACATCTGAACAAGAATAAAAACATCATTATTCACAGAATCCAGATTATTCTCTAATGAGACATTCGGCTGGAACGAAACATACCAAGTCTATGATAGCCAACAGTTGGTGAGTCTCTCTCTGCGGGAACCATCCAAGCTGACAAGCACTCTGTGAGAGAAACACAAATACAGTATTACATATACACCTCAACTAAGTAACCTATACAAGAACCAATATTCAAATCAGCAAAAACTCAGCCAAAATGACTTGAGCTAAAGCTACTAATTCTAACTCTATCTTTTATTTTACCTTGGCTGAGATCATCAGCGCCATTACCACCGCGCTCGTTTGATAATCATCACATTTACGTCGGCACACCTGCACCATATAACACATAAACAACAGCACTAAGACTATATACTAAACCCAAACGGAAGAAGCACCTTGAAAATAGGAAAGTTTTACAAGACAAAAATTAAACACACATGATTGAGGATTAAAGCCAGCTCTTGAATATTCACTGGAACTTCATTTTTCCCAATAGCCGCATCGATTTCACTGCATTCACCAAATCAGGAGAAGATTTCTCAGTGAAGCTCGAAACACCCAGAAATGAAGATTTTTTAGGTTAAAACAAAGATGAATTCAACGGAAACGTAAAGTGAGATTTTACTTAGCGAGAGAGATGCAGAAAGCTTGAAACTCCTTGGTGTCGAATCCAGCTCGAAACCCAAACCTAGACGTAATTACAAGAAGAATGTTAGTTAAACCCATTTTTTATGTAGAAACTTTTACTAAGTATTAAACAATTAACTGATACACTTAAAACTAAACAAGAAAATCAAAAGTCAAATGATAGAGACTAATTGATAATTATACAAATGAGTGAAGACAAAATACCTAGAAGTCGCCGGAATCACCATTGAAACTTGAAAGTTCTTCTCCTTCTCCGGGAAGTTTCCAGGATATAAATAAGTCTAACTAAGCCGACACCACGACTAGCGAGTAGCTTGCGTCATTTTATAGTTAGCAGTTTACTCCTCAATGTTTTTTTTATTTTACAAAGCAGTCCTTAAACTTCTCATAGTTATTACTAAATTCCCTTCTAGTTCTAGTCTAGTTTTATTCATTAAGTCTTTTTCTTCCTTTGACCAAAAAAAAAAAAAAAAAAGAGTCTTTTTTCTCCATTCGTGTTTTTTGTTGTAGGCTTTGTGATTGGACAATTTAAGTGCTACTATTAATCATAACCCTTGTTTGAAAAATCGCTAGACGCTAGTCGGGCGCTCGGCATAGACCTAGCGATTAATCGGAAAATCGGATTAAAATCGGGAATTAATCGGAGATTAGTTTTAGGGTTATTTTAATATTTTTAAAACATATTAATCTAATATTATTTTCAAAATTGCAGTAAACACATAAAAATGTATTTTTGAGACAAATTTTATGATTTTTATTACAAATTTATGATTTTTATTAAAATTTGAACATAAATTATTGTAAAACATTACAAACTCCCAATTCAAATGATTGAATAACAAAAATAAAAAGTTTTTTTTATACTAGCAATCTAAAAATAATCGGGGTATGTAAGATTAGGCGGGGAATAATCGGATTAGGTGGGGAATAATCGGATTAGGCGGAAAGTAATCGGATTAGGCAGAGAGTAATCGGGTGACTGATTTCTTTAAGAGATTAGTCATTAATCGAGGCAGATATGGTGGGCCTAGCGATTAAGCGGAGAGTAATCAGGTCTAAGCGGAGATTTTTAGAACAGGGATCGTAACTTTTGCAAAACTATAACGTTAATCTCTACATTAGCCTGCGACGGTCTATTCTCCTTACTTTAACGTTTCCTATGTGTCACTCTAATCAAGATTAGAGCTCACAAATCACAGTTTCAATTATTAAATTACCACATTTTAATATTTCTAGATCAAATCATAGCCATTTAAGAGACTTATAATTTATAACATATGTACAATACATACTTAGAATTACGAAAGTCGGACTAATGATGCTTGAATCTCTTCGAGTGTTCGGCCTTTCGTCTCGGGCACCAATGTCCATATGAATACGATCGTCACCAAAGAAACTCCACAAAATATGAAATATGTTCCTAAAAATTCAATAAACAAAAATAACTATATATATGATCTTTCTCTTATGTTTACTAAATAATTGAACAGTTATATTTGATTAAAAATTTATAATTTTGATGTGTAGAATCTTACCGGAAGCGCTCCACTGTATCATGAAATTGAAACTATAAATGATAATCCAATTAAAAAACCAATTTGACATCGTTACAAGGCTACCGGCGGTGATTTTCACATTCAACGGAAATACCTGCCAAATTTAGCAAGTCAATTATGAAATTTCATATGAAAAGAACTTAACTTTTTTTTTTTTTTTTAGTTTAACAGAAAAGTAAACAAATACCTCAGACATGATAACCCATGGTAGTCCACCTAGACCAATGCCAAAAGATGAGACATAACCCTGGTATATGACTTGGTTTATTAGAGCATCAGCAGTGGAGCAAGCTAAAAAGTGTTAGAGGTAATAAAAAAAAAGAAAATTGTCTCTCTCTTCACATCCGAGTGTAACTTTACACTCGGGTGTAACACACACTCTCCCTCTCTCTCTCTTTCTTTTTCTCTCTCTTTTCTATCTCTCTTTAAATTATAATAATAAAAAAAAGTTTACACCCACTTTCACACTTTCTCCACTGCCCATGGTCTTAGTGTCGTGGTTTCATCAAGCAATATATAGCGGTTATTATAAACCGGTTGGTCCATTGGTTAATTGACTGGAAAGTAAGTTTTGGCATTTACGTACCACTAAACCGACGATTAACATAACGGAACATAACTTCTGAAATTCACCATGCTTCTGCTCATGGAGGAAAAAACTAATATTTTTATAAAAAAATTAAACAAAGCAATTTAGTTAGATTAAGTAGTTAAGTAGGCTAAACCTGAAGATAGTAAGAAAGGCCAATTAAAAATGAGCATATGCACATACCGATAGAAGAAATCTGCAAAATAAAAATAATAATCAAATTTGGAAAATAATTTGTTATCCTAGGAAATCAGCAACGAAATGTTATAGTGAAATTGTAACCATAAGAAGTGGTCGGCGTCCCCAACGGTCGACAGTTAACATGACAACTATAGATTGCGGTATCTTTACAAAAAAAAAGAAGTTGTAACTGAAATTAAAAAGATGAAATATTCAAAGATAAATACTCCCTCTGTATTTGAAAAAATGTCGTTTCAACTGTTTTTGGGTGAATTAAGAAAGGGCACAGAATTACAAAACTAACCTTATGAGAAACGATTATTTACAATTATATTTTTGGTATCTGTAGTTTTGGTAATTTAGACTGATTAATTATGATCAATTAATTGGGGGTAATTTAGGAAATTTTATGCAAAAGTTGTTAAAATGACAACTAATTAAAAACACAGAAAAAAGGCTAGAACGACATTTATTCAAATACGGAGGGAGTAGATGATAAAGAGTAGCAAAAGAGAACAATGTACCAGAATAACTGCGAGGATGGTTGTTCCTACGTCGCTTGGAAAACCTAGTCACACCAAACAATGAAGTTAAAAATCGTGAGATGGTATTGACTACAAATATCAAACCAGTTGTGACCTGCTCTTCATATTTGTTTTGGTTAACCTGCTTTGTCGAAAATACGAGCAGCATAAGCACTTATCGCCGCACTCCCACAAAATTGTTGCAAAAGCATTAATCCCAAGCCAATCTAATCATTTTCAACCAAATTAATAAACCAAGAAAACATTTATTTAATTTATATAAAAGATGATTGGTATTAGAGGAGACTTACGATTAACGAATGTGCGTTTCCTATATGGAACAAGTCTCTTATTCCACTTCGAGACTCTTTTCTGGATATTTCCACTGTTTCCTGTTTCATATATTTTTGGTGTTAATTACTTTTTTTTTTTGTCAAAGGGTGTTAATTACTATGTATGTAAAAATGTAACTGAAAAAAAAATCAATTAATTCATTACTCTGATTTCAGCTGCTTCCTCAAGAATACCACTATTTTCTCCCCTTAATCTCTTCAAAGTAACTTCAAGTTCTTGATCTCGACCATACATCGCCTATAAAAGGAACATTGCTACGTAAATTGTGCTTATAGTATTACGTTACGTACCAATAAATACATTTAAAAATAATAGTAAAACAACTGAAAGTGTTAGACATACCAGCCATCTAGGAGATTCAGGAATAAAAAATAAACATATCACTTGGGAAGCACTTGGGATTGCACCTAGTCGTAGATTTGAAATCAACAATTAGTTTGGACAATATGATCAAGTATAAATATTACATTTTAGATAGTTTAGATGAGACAAATATATATAGTTACTTAAAAGAGCTAATGTTCGCCAATGGAAAAAAATTCCAATGAAGAACATGAGTGAAATCCCAAGACATTGTAGAAGCTGCACATTCAAACCAAAGATAACAATAATCACTAAATATTTTGTTTTCGTATTTATAAGTTATTTTGATATAGTTTTTATTTTTAGTTTACCTGATTGGAATAAGAAAATCCTCCGCGAAATGTTTTGGGTGTAATTTCTGCTATATACACAGGAACCTGGTTATTTTGACCAGTAGATCCATAAATAAAAATGGTATAAACGACACTAACAAGCTAATAAAAAACTAGAAATTTTGTTTAAATAACAAGGGGCGATAAATTTAGTTACCACATAACTAATGAGACCGACCCCGAACCCCAAGAAGAGTCGTCCAATATTAAGCAGTAGAATATCCTTCAAATAATCACAATAAGCAACATGTTAACTGCTTAAAACAAAACTTTGCAAAGAATTATTAAATTTTTTGAGTAAATACATATCTTTGAAGTTTTAAAAAGGGAGATTTGGAGAAACAAACATGTGCATATGCTACAGCGAGCCAACCAAAGATGCAGCAAACATCTGAGATCCACATTGTCTGAGATATCAATAGACCAGCAAATCAGAAAACACATTAAAAAAAAAAAAAGAATAACTTCATCTTAGAAGATCCAATAAAATCAAAAGATAAACCGGAACCGGTCCAACAATAATTACCTGTCGACGACCAACGAGAGCAGATATTTTCCCGCTAAACGCGGCCGTAATCATTCCTCCTAATGTCATTACCGAAGTGAAAAACGAAAACTGGCCAAAATAGAATTAGACCATTCAAACCGAGTTTGCTGGTCTGGTTTATTGAACCGGTTTGAGATTCACTAAAACAAAACAAAAACCGATATTGATATGAGCACAGGTAAGGTGGACTTACATCTGCCCCCTGTTCTAAAAATCCCCGCCTAGCCCCGATTACTCCCCGCTTAATCGCTAGGCCCACCCTATCCGCTTCGATTAATGACTAATCCCCTAAAAAATCAGTAACCCGATTATTCTCCGCCTAATCCGATTATTTTCCGCCTAATCTTATATACCCCGATTATTTTTTAGATTGCAAGTATAAAAAAACTTTTTATTTTTGTTATTCAATCATTTGAATGGAGAGTTTGTGATGTTTTACAATAACTTGTGTTCAAATTTTAATAAAAATCATAAATTTGTAATAAAAATCATAAATTTTTACAATATTGGATTAATATATTTTAAAAATATTAAAATAACCCTAAAACTAATCCCCGATTAATCCCCGATTTTAATCCGATTTTCCGATTAATCGCTAGGCCCATGCCGAGCGCCCGACTAGCGCCTAGCGATTTTTCAAACAAGGCATCTGCCACAGAAAGTCCCAGTTCTTCCATAATTTTTGATTGAGCAGGCGACGAATATGACATCTACAAAGTATAGTATAATTATCAAAATTATGCACAAAAAAATTAGGATTCTAAACCTGTAATAATCCAAAATCAGTGAAAAATAAATTGAAAGAAAAAAGAAAGAGAGAGAGAGAGATGATGAAAAATCTCACGGCGCAGCCATAAGAGAATGATCCAGCGACAACGACGGATGTGCTGAGAATAAGACCAGAAGTGAAGGAGGATGCTTCTTCTTGCTTATTCAGCAGAGGAGATTCAAAACTTTCAGATTCCATCTTCTTTCTTTGCTCCTTATCCTAACTTTGAATAGTCTATTTATGCTTTTATTGGCCATGCCTCATTGGTCGTTGTCACATGTGATTAATCATTTTATCTTTAATTAATCGGCTCATTGAGTTATTTTGTAAATGGCAATTAGACTTCGAGTTGCAACTTGCCAGATCCGATGAGTAACCAAGTTTTAAGTGGTGCGTGAATTTTGTTTAACAAACATACATAATCAAATATTATATGGTTTAAAATATTGTTAAATAACTTTTGTAACGAATAATACCACAAAGTTTGATATTTTTTCTGTCAACCAAATATATTGACAAAAATATATTAAAAGTAAAAAAATTCGGAACTCCAAAATCGGAGATACATGACTTATATATGTAAACATCAATAAAACAATATCTGGCACTGGCATTGTGGCCTTGAACAATAAGTTTGACAAAAAAAAAAAAAAAACAATCAACTTTAGATTTATGAAAGTTGGCCTAGTGATTGTTGGATATCTTCGAGTGTTCGGCCTTTCGTCTCAGGCACCAAAGTCCATACAAATACGAATGACATCAGAGAAACTCCAGCAAATATGAAATATGTTCCTGAAAATTCCAATAAACCAAAATAACTATATAGTCACTTTTCAAATTCCATATCTAAAGTAAGTATATAATGAAAATATTAATTTGAGGGGACATTCCTAACATAAAATTCTTTAATCTTCCCGTTTTTGTATTTTTAATTATTTAAAAGACATATATACCCACTAATTTTGATTATACACAAACCTAGAAACTTAGAAAAATAAAACAAATAAGAATTTTATGTGTTATTTAGTTATTTCTTTGTTTTCTCTTCTTTTTATTGCAACGATTATCAAATACTATCGAAAATAATAGTAAAGCAAATTTGTCTCAGATTTGTAATATTATGAAGACACTAATTAATGGATGGAATTTTACCGAAAGCACTCCATTGCATCATGAAATTAAAACTGAAAATGATTATCCAACTGAAAAACCAGTTAGATACTGTTACAAGGCTACCGGCGGTAATTTTCACATTCACCGGAAACACCTGCCATATATAATGAATAAATTATGAAATTTTAGAGAGCTTTTTTAGCATAATTAAATACTATAAAGATAAACATAGAAAATAAGGAAAATTATTTTGGTTAATAACTATATATAAATAGATGTGCTGAGTTCTAGTCTTCAGACTCCTTAAAATATTTACTTTGTTAAAGCATTTTTAGTTATATTTCTAAGGTAGTTAAAACTTTAATAAAATGGATCCTAAAATGATGATAGAAAAAACACTAAAAGACTGTGATCTTTCTCGTAGAGGTTGTTTGTTTTTACCCAAAGCAAAAATGGAAAATATACTTAGAACTACAGGAATTACATTACCTCGAAATGGTATACAAGTGGAAATTCAGGATCATAACAAATCTTATTGGGTAAATTTAAAAAAACACGGTGTTGGTTATCATATCGGAACTGGATGGACAAATATCAGATATGCAAGAGGTCTTCAAACAGGCGATATTATCAAATTATATTGGAAAGATACTAAATTCATTTTTACTATGTAATGAGTTTTCATATCTTTTTATATCATTCTTTTGTTAGTTATTCTATTTTAGCTTATGAATTTTATTTGTTAAAAATTATTCATATAGATAGATGCTAACATTTTTAATTAAGGTTCAAATGGTAATATCAGGTTGCACAGAGCGATATTTATAGTTTAAAAGAAAATAAACAAATACCTCAGACATTATAACCCATGGTAGTCCACCTAAACCAATGCCAAAGGATAAGACATAACCCTGGTATATATGACTTGGTTGATTAGTGTTGTGGTTTCTTTCAACAAAGTATGACTTAAACCAAAAGAAGTAATTGACAGAAAATAAAGATTGGCATTTACGTACCACTAAACCGACGATTAACATAGGGGAACAAAACTCCTGAAAATCACCATGCTTCTGCTCGTGGGGATAAATAATATTTAGTCTATAAAAACTAAAAATCAAATGAAAGTTATAAAGATTAAAATAGTTAAGAAGAGTAAACCTGAAGATAGTATGAAAGGCCAATAAAAAATGAACATATGCACAGACCGATAGAAGAGCTCTGCATGATTAAAATAGTTAAGAAGAGTAAACCTAAACGTTTATTTTTGAATATAATTTAACATTAGATTAAAAAAAAAAAGATAGAACAGCTATGCAATTTCAAACCTTAAATAATATCTTTTATCCAAGGAAATCAATTACGAAAATTATACTTATATCGAAGATAATGAAATGATTACCATCAGAAGTGGTCGGCGTCCACATCGGTCGACGGCGAACATGACAATTATAGATTGCGGTACCTAAAAACAAGAATAAGTTGTTGTGAATATGTGAAATATATGTTTTACGATAAAAAAATGTTAATTACTTAAAAGACAATGTTTAGATTTACCAAAATAACTGCAAGGATGGATGTTCCTATGTCGCTTGGGAAACCTAAATACCCAAGACAATATATTTGAAAATCGTGAGGTGAAATTTGATATTTCCTCCGTTTTATAATATAAGGCGTTTTAGATAAAGTTTTTTTGTTTCACAATATAAGTCGTTTTCGAGTTTCAATGCAAATTATATTATTATTTTAATATTTTATGATTATTTATATTATGCAATTTTTTTTATGATTGATTAAACTTTTAAAAAGTAAATCTTCTTAATCGGCGTGCTTTTACTTACAACGACTTATATTATGAAACGGATGGAGTACAATATTAAACAAGCTATGGACCTGCCATTGAATTTTTCTTTATTATGGTTTACCGGCTGTGTCGAAAATACGAGCAGCATAAGCACTTATCGCGGAACTCCCACAAAATTGTTGCAAGAGCATTAGGACCAATCCAATCTAATAGTTTTCAACGAAATTAATAAACAGAAAAAAAAACAAATTAATCTTTATTTATTTCACTGAACAAGTTAAATGTATACTACATTCCTTTTTTTTTTTTCCCGTTAGGAGTATTTCATTCTACTTATAGGCATATATCCATATACGCATAAAGTTGTCTATCCGTTTTTTAAGTTGATCATCAATAGGTCACAAAACTAGATAAGAACTCAATCAAAATCTCTTTTAAATTATTTCTATAGATAAAATGATAGGTATTTGATGAGACTTACGATCAACGGATGTGCGTTTTTAATATTGAACAAATCTCTTAGTCCACTTCGAGATTCTCTTCTAGAGGTTTCCACCGTTTCCTGTTTCACATTTTAGATCGAATTAAAAGTTAACCAAAATACGTTTTTTTTTTTTTTGTGCAAACCAAAATACGTATATGTTAGCCAAATTAGTAATATTTCCGGAACAAAAAATAAATAATTACTCTGATTTCAGCTGCTTCTTCGAGAATATCACCATTTTCTCCTCTTAGTCTCTTCAAAGTAATTTCAAGTTCTCGTTCTCTACCATACATAGCCTAAGGTGAACATTAATATGAAGACCATAGTTATAAATAATATTACCAACATACATTGAAAGTTAATATTAAAAAAAAAAAAACTTCTAGCGCATGAATTACCAGCCATCTAGGTGATTCAGGAATAAAAAATAAACATATCATTTGGATACCACATGGGATTGCACCTAATCATAGATTGAAAATTCAAGAATAAGTTAAATAATGTGATTTAAGTATACATATTAGAAATTTATTATGATTTGAGATTTAGTTCATTAAGAGAAAAATATAGTTACTTAAAAGAGCTAATGTTCTCCAATGAAAAAAGTTTCCGGTGAAGAACATGAGCGAAATTCCAAAACTTTGTAGAAGCTGCAAGTTCAAATGCAAGATAACAATAATAACTAAATATTGATATTCTGAATTTATAAGCTATTAGATATCATTGGATTGTTTTACTCCTTACTTGATTGGAAAAAGAAAATCCTCCACGAAATGCTTTAGGTGTAATTTCTGCTATATACACAGGTACCTGTGTAATTTTGACCAATCGATCAAACAAAATATAAGGTGTAAAATGACATATTAATATATATATCAACACTACACTTATAAATAACTAAAAAAATTGTTTTAAAAAACAGATGATAAAGTTAATTACCACATAACTTATGAGACCAACCCCAAACCCCAAGAAACCTCGTCCAATATTTAGCAGCATTTTATCCTTGACAATAATCACAACAAATCAAATGTTAACTTTATAAGAAAATATAAACATGTGTCAAAAGTAAATTTACAAGATGGAGAAGTGGAGAAACAAACATGTGCAAAGGCTACAGCTAGCCAACCAAAGATGCAGAAAACATCCGAGATCCACATTGTCTGAGATCAAAGAGATGAACAAATCAAAACGTGTTTATTACGTCATCTTAAGAAAAGAAAAAAACAAAAGTGATCCAACATAAATTAACAAACAAAATTTAATTACCTGTCGACGACCAATAATTGCAGCGATTTTTCCACTAAGCGCGGCTGTTATCATTCCTCCCAATGTCATTACCGATGTGAAAAACGAATACTGGCCAAAAGAAAAAAATAGATTAATAAATGATAATGGATGCTGACGTCAAAAAAAATGTTATTGATTTGCTCACACACATGGATGACTTACATCTGCCACGGAAAGTCCCAGTTCTTCCATGATTTTGGATTGAGCAGGCGACGAATATGACATCTTCCAATTATGATATTGATGTCAAAATTAGGCCACAATAATAAAATGATACTCTATCCGTTTCAAAATATAAAGCGTTTTAGCTAAAAACACACCGATTAAAAAAATCTACTTTTTAAAAGTTCAACCAATCATAAAAAAGACTGTATAATAAAAATAATCATAAAATATTAAAGTAATATATAATTTGCATAGAAACTTGAAAACGACTTATATTGTGAAACAAAAAAATTTCTTCAAAGCGCCTTATATTTTGAAACGGAAAGAGTATATAAGTAGATATCACTCAAAATCACATATAATCAAATAACAATTTTGAGACGAAAAAAGCTATCGAGGTTTTATCAGAAAAAAGTCCAATCTGAGGCATGTTAATTAAGATGATGATTGGTGAAATCCAAAATCACCGGAAAAATAAAATGAAAGAAAAGCAAAAGAGAGGTGATGAAATCTCACAGCGCAGCCATAAACGAAGGATCCAGTGACAGCGACGGAGGTACTGAGAAGAAGACCAGAAGTGATGGAAGAAGAGGTTCTTGCTTCTTCTTGATCATTATTCACCAGAGGTGTTTTGATACTTCCAGATTCCATCTCCCTTTTTTTTTTTTTTTTCTTTCTTTTTACTAGTATCTTTTTTTCCTGTTTCTCTCTTCTTTAATAGTCTTCACTCTTCAAGCTTTTATTTGGCAATTGGCATTGACTCATTGGTCGTGTCCCATGTGAACAACTGTTGTTATAGATCTTTTTGACTCAATAATACTATTCTATATATATATATAGTAAGTAGATATTGATATCTTTTATGTCGGCTATATATATTTTATTGATTTAATCTTGTTGCTTGATCATATATATAGGTAAATCTAAGATATGCAGTTATGCACACACAGATTTATACTATATATAGGTAATTTATATTCTATCATAACATGCCTTTTTAAGACAGAGCACCGGAGGAGACTTGAATCTTGACCCAAAAATCTTAAAGTTGAGTTCGAGGAAGAGGCTTCATGAATCCAACAGCTGCTATAAGGAGGAGATGAGCGAGACACGAAACGATTTGCTCTGAATTTTTTGCAATTAAATACCCAACTATCCATAACAACTTGTTAATCTGTGTGATTAATTAGCCACTCATTAGTGTTTGTAGTTTATGCTAACTTAATAATTATCCAGTTAAAACTATAAAATATAAAAGTGACTTTTCATGATTCTAATTTCTACAGCTAATATCCATCAATACTTTGGGAAGACCAATCCGCAATAAATGTATTGATGTAGTAATAATTTTAGAAGCGCTAAAATAATTTTGAGTTTAATTGTTAGTAACATTTGTTTAACGAATCTGTTTAAGAGTTTTTTTTCGACGGGGGATTTTTAACTAACAGATAAAAATTCAGGGTCTAAAATTATATAATAATCAATAGTGGAGGACTTTTTCCATTAAAATCACTTTCTTTTTGGTACATTATTTCAAAAAAAGAAGAAGAGATGTACGAACCATAGATCACATAATAATTGAAAGGCTAGATGATTGCCACGCTGGCAATCCGCGTGACCTAAAGTGTAACCAATCAGAATTAAAATTTTCAGCCTATATATATAGAGAACAGCAAAACCCTAAAGCCACTCATATTCTCAATTCCCAGCACACCAACACTTCATTTCTCTTCGAATTCTGCTAAAGTCTCTTCAAGTCGTTCTAGTTTCGAAGAGAACGATGAGTACTGGAGCAGGAAGCGGAACAACCAAAGGTGGCAGAGGAAAGCCAAAGGCCACCAAATCCGTCTCTCGTTCGTCCAAAGCCGGTCTTCAATTCCCTGTCGGAAGAATCGCCAGATTCCTCAAAGCCGGTAAATACGCCGAGCGTGTCGGTGCCGGAGCTCCCGTCTATCTCTCCGCTGTTCTCGAATACCTCGCAGCTGAGGTAATTTATCATCAAATTGGCTTTTCGATTTCGATTTGGTCACATCTGAATTGGATCTTGTACTGATTCGATTTTGATTTGGTTTGGTCTAGGTGTTGGAGCTTGCGGGAAACGCAGCAAGGGATAACAAGAAGACACGTATAGTACCAAGACACATTCAGCTTGCAGTGAGGAACGACGAAGAGCTGAGTAAACTTCTGGGAAGTGTGACGATTGCGAATGGAGGTGTTTTGCCAAATATTCATCAGAATCTTTTGCCTTCCAAGGTTGGCAAGAACAAAGGAGATATTGGATCTGCTTCTCAGGAGTTCTGAGTTTCTTCTTTGTTCTGTTTCTGTTGTTTGGATTCCGAACTTGTAAAATAGACCCTGTTGGTGTTTTTTTAGGGGATCAGATTTGCTTAAAAGCTTGGCTATTGCCTAAGTATGTTTAATTACTGAATGATATAATTTTTCGGAACTGATCAAGTATCAATGGTACTGGTATTAAACAATATATCAAACCCAGACACATTTGCAGTCTGTTTGGTTCGAACACAAGCAAGGCATATTTGAAACTCTTTTGCAAATACATGTAACCTTTGATGAACCTAACCATTGCTTTTACTATGTATCAATTTCATTAGTCTCATTTGCTAATTTCACTCTAGAAGTAAAACTCATTTGGTTTGGACCCAAGTCATGGTAATCCTGAGTTAACTTAGTAAATAACCCTCATCTGTTGGTCTCACCTGAATTAACTTACTTAATTACCCTCATCTGCAGTTCTTGTTATATATACTTATGAATTGTGTCTTTGAAAACTGTTATAGATTATTGGAGTAAATTTAGAACAATTATCAAGTTGGGGATGTAGCTCAATTGGTAGAGCGCTCGCTTTGCATGCGAGAGGCACGGGGTTCGATCCCCCGCATCTCCAACTCTCTCTGTTTTTTAAAAGATCATGCGTCAATTGAGAATCTGAGAGATAAATCGTATGTTTTTTTTTTCCCTTGCTTAATACAAAGCTCAATACAGCAATAACTTAATATTTTCAGATCTCATCAACGTACGTACCTAGGCAGTTTTATTTTGATTCGTCAGTGGTTTATTTCATGTTCTCGCATGCCATATATGCAAAAAAAAAACTATTGTGATGCAAATAAGCTTATATATATACATTTACCAAATTCTGATATGTTTTCTCTTTCTTTCTAACCAACCTTAATTTGTTTTTTCCAACCCAAGTAAATTGAGAACATGATGGTAAGGTGACCATAAAATGAATCTATGCAAAAAAAAGACAGAGAATCTAAAAAGAGACTAGGCTATGCTGGTGAACTTCAAATCGCTGGAGCTCCGACCGGATTAATCTTTCTGGACCGGACATAGCTCAGAAACTGGCCGGGAAGTTCTTCTAGAAGTGCCTGGACCACCGACACTTGTCCACCTGCACCCACACCAAATTCAACATTTACAACCATCCTAAACGCATCTAAACACTTGACACTATCCTATGTAAGCATGCCTTTTTATATGATGTACAGAAAATTTGTAGATGAAGAAATTTAAAACTCACTATGGATGTCTTTCATAGGAACGAACTGAACGATGTCCCGTGTAGCTATCCGACCAGTTGAACTCTCTAACCGGCGACCATTATCAGCATCAAGCATCTGAAAGATTTACACAGTTAAGTCACTGCAAGTTTACTTATTGCAAAGAGACAGAGATAAAAACTAACTTGACAAAACAAAACTTGTACCTCCATTTGTTTGAAGTCTGTGTTTCCCACACCGATGATGAGAACTGACAACGGGAGATCAGAAGCTCTCACCAATGCGTCTACTGTACCCGCCATGTCCGTAAGGACTCCATCCTGTTCACACATCCAAATTTCTTGACATTGAAGCTATAGATTCTTGACAAAAAAAAGAAGCTATAGATTCACTAGTAACAGATGCACATTACGTATCTGAGTTTTCAGTCTCTTACCGTAATGATGAGCAGAACAAAGTACTTGGGACTGTTTTGTGAGAGTGACTGAGAAGCAGTATGAGCAGCCTTGTCGACCACATGGCTGAATAGAGTTGGTCCTGCTAGAGCAACATTGCGAAGAGCACTCGCATAAGCTGCCATGATTCCTTCAACTCCAACAACCTAAAAACGAAAAGTGAATATGAAGCTATGTGACATTTAACATGTAATTTTGAGAATGCAATGTTTCATGGTTCTGAAATAATAAAAGATACAAAAGTTCCTTATAATCTAGTTGTAATAATATACACCAGTATGAACACAATATTAGATCCAATAAATAAGGGAGAACAATATTTCTGTCTCGTAAGTTACCTCGTCGCCATATGAAGCTCCATTCAAGTTGAAAGCATGGGACACAGAACCATCCGATGTTCTTCCTCCAAAACCCCAGGCAGGAAACCGCTTATCAGAATCATAAAACTGGATGACCTCTCCTACTTCCATAATAGCCTGGAAAATAATAGAAGCCAAATTATGTTTGTACATACGATAGATCAAGGGAGAATGACCACACTGAAAGAAGTAGCAATGAGACGATTGTCTTATACTCAGCCAAATCTATGTTATTTCATTAGCCATTTACGAGAGAACTAATCATGAACTTCTAGTCCAAGAAATGTATTGGTATTGATGATACAAATCGCAAACAAAAAACTGGTTCCATACAAAAGAATTGAAGGTGTAACAATAGTACCTGCTGATATGAGTTTAATCTGCCTGATGGATCAATGTAGTGCAAAGAACTTGGAGTTCGGGGATCACCATTTGAAGCTGGAAGACAGACCATCAATCATAAAACTCAAGGTTTCTAAGTAACAAAATAAGATTTATAAAAGTAGAAGAAGGTGAATCACCAGTGAAGTCAACTGCAACCATGAAATTAAGTTCAAAGCCACTGGATATGTAATCAAGAAAACTGTACTGGACTTTCTCCATATAACGATCCACGATGAGCTGGCCTTTCAGAACCTACAAAATCCCAAAAAAAATCTTAACGAAAAACAGATGCAAATAACTGTATTAAGATTTCAATCAAGTGGTAAGAGTAGGCACCTTGTTGCCCCTAAGAGATGGATAGACAAAGTTTGCAGCCTCTTTCTGGAGACAGAGTCTCTCCAATTCTGCTACAGATTTCTCTGTCTTTCTGCAAGGTTCAGTACGATTGTCAGTAACAAACATCAAAATATGGTGAGACCCGGTAGAAGGTTTAAGGTATGTTACCCAATAAGCTCATGATTCCCACTAGTATTGAAATCAAAGCACTCGATAACCAATGGGGTGTCCTGCATAAGCAAAACAAGCAATTTAACATAATGATTACTTCAAATACATTGAATTACAGTAAAAAAACTAGCTTACTTTGCTTCCAAATTGCTGCATAGTCAAGCACACAGGCCTCCACATGGGATTGAGGTTGTTGTCCACTACCTCAGTCCGACAAATTGGGACTGCAGCACTTGTCTCAACAATTCTTGAAATTCTTAAGAAAGGATCCTAGAAAGAGATAATAAGATAATAAGTTAAAACTTCTGCAAGAAATCTTAATATTGTTACCTAGAAGGACAAGAATGCATAAGTTTGTACGTACACTCTTAGAGAACAAGTCCTTGTTATCCAAATTGACACAGCGAAAATTAATCTCAGCGACAGTTTTAGAAGCAACTGTTTCTTCAGCTTGGACAGAGAGTGTTCCCAAATTTCTATTCACACCAGCTCTAACGTTGCCAGTAAGAGTTAATGTCACTGTCCGGTTAGGTCTTGTCATAATCTGGTGATTGAAAGAGGAATGTAAATGGAAGTTATAAGATATGTCGTACACAAAGAGCAGTAACAGAAATTAATGGCCAAGCAACAATGAAGCCATCACGAGTAGCAGTGTCTGATTATTGAATAAATTTACCTCGGACAGAACACATGTGGCTTCTCCCAAGAAATCCTGGTCCTTCAGCTTTAATGTCTGTAGAGTTATACAGTATCTTGAAACCATTTTTAAGGTGTAACAATTATAATCAAAATGCAAACATCTTATCCACCGGATTTTACTATCAATGAAAATATTACCTTCACTGGCACATTGTGATATCTTGTATCGACATCATAGATGTGGAAACTGAAAAGAAAAAGAGTCATACAAGTTTAAACATGAGTTCAACATGTGCAATTCATCAGAAAAAATTTGTTGAGAGTGGCATACACTAATGTCTGGACAGCTTCAAACTGAAAAGAGACTGTTATCTTCTCAATCCACTTTGGATTCAAGCTGTTAAGTATGACTTCAGTACGGCCAATTTCCTCAAGTCTCCCATCCTTTTTCCTCAAATACATGACAGCCACCGGATCACTCTACAAGAAATCGAAAATTCATCAACTTCACATGTAACTTTATAGTAAAAATGGCTTTGAATCTCATACGACCAAATCCAATAAGTTTAAACTAGTAGTAGTAGACAGGATTCAATTATAGCGTACATGTGGAAAGAATGAATATTCTGGATTATCGATTAATAAATTGTATGTGCATACCTTAGATGTTATGTCACAGTCCAACAAGTTTAAAGCCGACAAAGTTAACTGCAAAACACAAATTCATAATGTTAAACACCACTTAAAGGTAAACCTGTGACAAAAAATTTAAGGTATTCCATGAAAATGCAAAAGAAATAGTGTAAAACCATAAGCAATAAGCAAAAGAAAGCGAAAACTTTAAGCCATCCTTAAGTCACCAAAAACAAATGTGAAGGAGAAGTTCATCTTTCTTTTATTATGAATAGTGCAAATATTGAATGGTTGCACTGAAGGAAGTTGCAGACTAATAGTATAGTATTCTTGTGTTATGTTTCGTAGCAACTTACCTTAAATTATAGTTTTCATGGCATAACCTGGCCTACTTTCTCAGAAACAAAACAATACGCTAAAGATATACTATATATATATTTATACACACACTTTATACCCCACATATAAGACGATTCAACTCAATAAACTAACCCCACGCACGCAAAAGAGAGAGAGAGAAAAACATGGACAAAGACTGAACACAGGTCAATGAGTGAGCTCCTTAGAAAAGTACAAAATAATACCTTATCCACTATGGATAAGAAAGAAGAACAAAGATGATCCCTAAAAGCACGATGATTCCAACCAGAAATCGAGGATCTAGGTTAATGTTTATTCACTTTAGCAAATATTCAATTCACAATTTGTTAACTTGGTTGACTTATCCAAGTGTGAACACATATATACGAGCATAAAAAGCCCTAACTTTTGGTACCTCGATTTGAGAAAAGAGAGGATATTGACCACGAGATCTGAAGAAAAAATCGACAGCGTCGTTGTGCGCCGCATTGTTGGCGATGGATGAGGAAGTGGGTCTCTGATGGACCCCTCCAATGGCTTGTTTGCCTCCTTGCACATCTCCAGATAAACAACCTCCCATTGTCTCTCTCTCTCTTTCTATAGATTAAAACCCTAAAAATCCCAAATTTCGAGTCAGATCAAACCCTAGAAGATTTCACAATGCAGATTATATGATTAACACAGGATTCTGCAACTTTTCTAGCTCTCTATATATTATATTGAACAGATAGATATACGCGTAAAAAAAGACAAGTTTTCTTTTTTAATACAAAGAAAAGCAAAGAAGAATTTTCAGGAAATTGGTTGGTTCGACCTTCCAAGAAATAGAAAAGGTTTTTGTTGAATCCTGTTTGTGTTTGGATTTCAAAACGCGTTTCGTTTTCGATTTTTAAGGAAACGTCTTTTGATCACTTTTTAACACTTTTATTAGGAAAAATACACTTTCTACTTTCAATTCAACCTTATTCAAGTTCTCTCGTTTCTCCGAATGTTCCTTCCTCCTCCGCTTCTATTCTCTCATAAATTTTTCTTTTTCCCCGCAAAATCTTGTTTGTGTTACGAATAATTAAAAATCTTAATTATATAAATAAGCTAATTAATTCCAATTTTTTAATTAGACTAGATATTGTTTGAATCTTAAGTATTAAGGATTAGTTAAGGTTTACATTATTGGGTTTTTAATTTGATATAAAAATTTATATGATTTCATAATTATTTTTTCTGTCTAGGTTTTTTTTTTTTGGGCAAAATATATCTAGTTTTGTTTATTCTTTGTATTTACTATGAAAACGAGAGTCTTGTTTCTTCTACATTGGATGGTCATACACTCAGAGCCGGACCAAAGAAATCGGGGGCTCCATACGAATTAAATAAAAAATAATATCAAATTTTTTATAAAATAAAAAAAGTAGAGTAAAAAAGAATTAGTTTAAGCAAAACTCTTAATTGTTTTAGAATTTCTTAAAATAAAAAAGTTTTCTCTTATTCGATGAAAGAAATCTAATGGTTTGTAAAGAAAAAATAACTTACTATTTCTTTTTTATTATTCAATTGTATATAATAATTATAAATTTTTTAGACACACATAACATTTTAGGATCTATAAACAATAACTAATATACATATATACAAGAAAACAAATTATGTAGAACCCTTCTAAAATAGGGGCCCCATTGCAATGCATCATAATAATGCCCTTAAGTCCGGCTCTCATACACTTGTGAAAAATCAAAAATGTAGCTCTACGCTTTTTTTCCTACTTGTTTTCCTATCTTGCACCTTTTTTACATGTCACTATTTTGCCGCCAACATAAAACTATTATATAAGAGACTAATTCAACTAGAGGCAGGCGACATTTTCTCAGAGTTGATGATGCAATGAATTCCCGAAAAATTCAAAGGAAGTCTAAAAAACCTACACCAAATGTCAAGCCTAAAAGAGATTTGAAAAGTAATTGAAATTTACATAACATGAGTAATGAGCAGTGACTCGCTTGGGATTCCAGTTTCAAAATAGACTTTGTCACATGTTCTGTTTTTTTCCAAGATTGTTGGGATTTAGTTTGTTTCTGGTTGAATCCATAAGGTTTGATAGGAAAATCAAAATCAAACCCTAATTTCCAGCACAGACACAATAAACATTTGGTTTCTAATCGAGATAAATTTTAACATCAATTCCGTTATCAATAAGGGACTGGACAACAGCTCTGATCTTCCCTTCAAACTTCTCTTGGTCCCTTGGCGTATAAGAAGCCGTGTAAACATCAGCTTCTTTTGCACGCTCGGACAAGATCCTCCCTATGGACATACATGCCGGGATATCACATCTTGACCTCAGAACAGCTTTTACGTCTTTAGAGTTTGTTCCCGCAACAGCAACTTGCCTACACGTGACACGGTGAGTGAGAGATGCCGAAACAAAGCGCTTTGAGATGAAGACATCTAGAGTGAACGGCTCCATGTATGCGACTGTTCGTTGCTTGAATGACACATGCTTGTCTGGATTCTTCGACTTTTTCTCTTTTTGGTATGTGTAAGGCCGGCTTGTGTCATCATCCACGTAGTCTTCTACACCAAAGAAGCTTCTTGGTGCAAAAACAGTCTGTCAAGAGTGGCAAAGCCAGGTCAAATTAGAAACAGATACAAAAGACCAAGAAATAGTAGCTTCAAGCCTTCAACGAAAGACTCAATACTTAGAACGGAGCTGAAACTTAATGATTACAAAGTAGACTTAATAAATCTAATACATTCCATGTAGTTATAGCATATTGACTCAACTAAATGGACAGACTAAAAGTGATGGCATTAGCAAAGACCAACAGACCATTGAGAGGTAGAACAATCCAGCCAATTACTTTAATGAGCTACAATTTATATAACTCAGCGGTTAACTAATTTGGGTTCTGCTTATACAATCATCAAACCTCTTTCTAACAAACAGCACTAAAGCTAAAGAGAGTGGTTTAACGTCGGTTTCCAAGCAGATCTAGCTATGAGATTTCAATCTAACAGGAGTCACAAGACCTGATTAAAAAAATACACTTCATCTACTAATTCAACTAAAAATCAAACTATTTGGTAAAGTAACGAAAGGGAGTACCCGTGCATTGTGGAACCGACAACTGGTTTGGCACAGGAAAGGTCTAAGCTTTTCTCTGTTACTTCCATAAATCGCCGCTTTACCTATGGAATACTTGGTAACCACTTGCTTCAACATAATATCTGAACCCACATACAGTAAAATTCAGTCATTAGGAAAAATAGAGCTCATGAAGACATTCTATGATCTATCTAACTGTTAAAACGAAATTATACATGGAATAAGGATAGTAGCTTTGTCACAAAAGTATGCTTTCTTTTAGTGTCATTCCATTACTTCATCCCAACATATCGAAGAGTTCTTATTATTGCCCAGAAAACGAAACCATTTGGAATAAGCAATAGAGAAGGCAAACAACTTGACTTCTCTCAATAACAATCAAAAAGATACAGAGTAGCTAAAAAGCTTGGTGCCAAGAATTTATAATTTCTAATTGCCAACATCGAATTTCGAAACTCAAACCCACGATGCGATCATAACAAAATTAACTTCTTTTATAGGAAATATTGGCTCGTCTTCAATTCGAATGCAGCTGGAAGCTCAATTTGGAATAAAACTACACTAACCCACCTGGAAATCGATGGTTGATATTGCAGAGGAGATACTCAAAGGAATCTGAAAATCAGGTTCTGAAAACCCACCCACTGAGCCACCCACGGAGATAGAAGAAACTAAAATTAAGACTCAGTTAACGAATTAGGTTAGGTGCTTCGCCATGGCTGCCAAGGTTGAAACTTGATAGCGTTCTTCGGAGGAGCTCCAAACAATGAAGAACATTTTCTAAAACCCTACAAATGTAAATTTTGGTCCTCGGTCCTCGAAAAGTTACTGTTTTTCATTTTTCTACCCACAAAAGTAGGTCCGGTCCGAATCCGAACCCGAAGTTTTAAAATACACGAATGGGTTCTAAACTACAAATGTAAATTTTGTGACAAAAGCTAATGTAACTGATAACACCCAATAGTATTGAAAAAGTGTCACCGGTTTTTAGTGGGTTTGTTCTGGTTTTACACCGGGTTAAGGACATTAATTGGAATCCAGACCGAATCAGCTGGTTGAACCGGATAGTTTCCGGTTTAAGGTGAATAAAGACGCGGGGTTTGGTTGAAATTGATTTTCAGAGGCTTCACCTCTCAGTCTCTCACTGCCTCACTCGCCGTCGTTTGCGCCATCGCCATCGCCGTCACCGTCGCCATTGCTTTCTACTTCCCCGTGCCTGGTTAGTTTACGAAATCTGGTTTTAATTTCTCAATTCATGTAGATTGTGGGGTTTTTCAGTGGTAGCGAAGTTCGTTTATGGTTATGGAAGCTTCTGTTGGGTCTAGGTTTGTGGAAGCTCCATTAATTTTGGAATTTATTGGATTTTCCGGGGATGCTTCGTCAACTACTTTCAGGATTTGTTGTTTGATTCTTAGAGCGTGATCCTGAGAAAGGTATTTTACTTATATGCCTTGTTGTTTGGAGTTTCAGACTAAGATATATAAGAATCCGTAAGACATTATTACAGTGCATCATTGAAGTTTAATGCAAAGTTAATATGCTCAAAGTTTTATCAGCTCCATCAGAATTTTCGTTTCTTAACAGATCCATCCAAATTTCAGGGTGCCGAGTATTAGCCATTGGAAATGCCACCAAGAAAGAAGCCCAAGTCTTCAGCTTTGAAATCAAACAAACAATCTTCAGCCAATCATTCGTCACAACCTTCCAACTTTGGCATCCAGCAGTTGTTCCTTCGACATATTCAGAACTCCCAATCAACTTCCAACTCTCATACCTCCACTGCCAACCCAATTGAGCAACAGAATGTGAATGGTCTTCCCTCTGACACTGCAGTTTTAACGCCTCAAAACCCTCTAGGCACATTGGATGAGAAACCTGATGATTCCAAGGATATGGACCAGCAACTCCCGGAGGCATCTCCTGAGATCTCCAAAAACCTTAAGTGCTCCAAATTCTCTCCTGGAACGGTAGTTTCTTTTCTTATATTCCTTTATATACTAATTTTATAGTTTAGATTGCTGGGTAATGTAATTGCAAGATTCTACTTACCCTATAATATCTGCCCACATGGTTGAGTCCCTTTTGCTCGTATAATTCTTACACGCTTCTTTTATGTTGATAGCTGATAAAGCAAAGTCAAGATGACTGTGGTGGAGAGATAACTTGGAAATTCTCTCCTGTAAATGAAAGACTTCGCGCAGCTGCTAAGCAAATTCCTAAGATGATGGAGTTGACAGAAAATCCAGTAGGGGTTAAATCTTCTACCATTCGCCCTTGCTCTCTGGACAAGGCATGTTTACAGCTTTAATTTGTTTTTTTTTTTAAAAACTAATTCTTGATTCGGTTGCTGTTTCATTTCCCTTCTTCACATCAAAACTAACAGCAACTAGTGCAGAAACAATGTCCGACATCTGGCATAACTTCCAAGGTTGAGCAGTGGTTATCTTCCCCCTCAAAAAAAGCTTTCAAAAGACCAGCTTTTGCAACAAATAGGGTCATGGAAAGCGTAAATCCTTCCCCAGATGCGGAGTTTGAAATTGTTAACACTTCAAGTAGTGGAAACAGTCCTTTCCAGACCCCACCGTCTCTTTCATGCCCTCACAACAAGGTAAATTACTTTATAAATAGATTTATGAGCACATTTTATGTACTTCTTAACTTTGCTCTGTTTATGTTCAGCTTCCTTGTACTGTAACATGCAGCGGAGCTTGTGGATCTACGGGGGCTGGACAACATAAAAAGGTATGATTTGAGACTTGGTGCAGTCTTTTAGATGCTTACCAAAGGCGTATTTAGAATATATGTAATACGATTTGTCACTTCCACCTGTGGTTGATCAAGACTACATGCATTATTTCCAGTAGAATTTGTTTTCTACAGCGTGTCAAAATATTATTTCAGCATATTGCCTCTTTTTGTAGGCCTTGCTTGAACTGTTAGATCAAGTGGAGGATGTCATCACAGTTGATGACAAAACAGCTGATGATGTGGGGATTGTGATGCCCCAAGTTCGAGTTAAAGATGATATCATCTCTTCTGTCGTTGATTGCGCTGTAGATGAAGGGCCAGTTACTCTACCAAAAATGCATACTTCCATAAATCCAGATAGCTATTTCCTTGTATTGGAGGTAAAGTTGGCCTTAATTGTCCTTGGGGGGTAGCAATCTGGTTTTCATGTAAAAGTTACTCATTGTCCAGAGTTGTACTACAGGTATCAGAGAAACGTGGCTCGGGTGGCTCATCTAAGGGTCAATGTCCTTATAAGGTTCGTCATGTATACGGAGGTTTCTCTCTTGTACATGCTCATATTTCCTGACTAAATTTCTCTCAGGTTCTTCGCCTGCTAGATGAGCACACTGGAGTGGAATGTGCATTGTATCTCTGGGATGAATGGTACTTTATTTTGGATGAAATTTAGGGTGATCTCTGCTTTTCAGATCAAATTACTTCAAAAATAGCAAGTGGTCTTACTTTTCCATTCAATGTTTGATGAATCTATTACGCCTTGTTCTTGGATTTCTTGGTCTTGAATGCTTTTGCCATTTTTAGTTTCCAAATGTCGGCTGATTGCACACTACACACTTTCTTGTTGTTTATCTTTCTATTCTCTTAGCGTATGGGGCATTTAAATATCATCAATTCATTTCCCGTTGGTTGAAACTTGACTCCTGAACACTGAAGGCTTATTGTTACCAGGTTTTACAGCACTGTATCACCAGGAGATTCAATCAATGTTATTGGAGAGTTTGATGGGGATGGCAAGTGTGACGTGGACCGTCAAAACAATTTCTTAATTGTTCATCCTGATACCCTTGTTGCTGGAACTAGGGTATATTTTCGTCTTCACTTTATGGACTCTGATTACAAATACCAATCCTTTGCACTTAATTTAGTTTTTCCTTTTTTTTGTTGTGAATAACTGTCCTACCTTTCAGGTTGCCGCAAGTTTTGGTTGCCCAAGGCGAACCGTGCTAGATGAGAGGCTTAGATCCAATGAACACGCTACAGTAGCCTTGCTTGGAACCTTGCAACACCAAGTTTTTCAGGTTTACTACATTATGGAATCTTTGACGAGACTATTCTGTTGGAAAATGAGTGTTTTTGTTTTATTTCTTGCAATGTACTGATCTGTGTTATCCATTTCCTTTGTTTTCTAGGCTGGTCTCACGCAAGAGTCTCCATCTGTAGATGGTTTGCAGGAATATGCAAGCATAGTGATTGAGCAAAGTATTGAGAGCTTATATGCATGTGGAGGTTGATTACTACATTACGTGTCCCTATATAGCTAGGATACCTCCTATTTATATCAGAATTTTGAGTTAATATAGCTAGGATACCTCTTATTAACATTAAGAATTTTAAAATGAAATGGCTGTGATACCTGGTTTGTTCTATGTGCTTTTAAGATTCACATTACTTCAAAATTTAGCTCTGCTTTTAATACGAACATGCTAAGAGTTGACCCAATGAAATGCACTTAATCATTTTCTTATTTGATTATATGTTCTCTACAGTGCATGAAGGAGACGTGAGATCAACTTTATTTAAAGTTATCCCGAAAATGTTGAATTGGATTCAGCATTTTAGATATTCTAAGGTACACTTGTATTTTCCTATTTTTGATTCTTTCTTGAGCTACTCATGGCTGTTATATCACTATTTCCTTAAAATGGACGTAATTGTTTTGGCTACTCTTCTGCTTGGCTGTTCTTCAAATATTTTCATAGTGTTCCGTGCACATATTACTGCGTTATGCTCTTATGTTTGTTGGACTTGTTTTCTCGTGGATGTGCTTGTTTGGTAAACACAAATTTTTCATGTTATCTGTTATGCTGCCTTTCACCTACATATATCCAATTACAAAGTACAGAGCTCGTATTGGCAGTCACTTTTATATTTATTTTACTGTGCAAATGCCAGTTACTGAAATCTTTGGGGTAGTTTGAGCATGCTTCTCTGCTCTGTCTGATTTCCTCTCTCTTTTTCTAAAAAGGCAGAAACATCCTTAACTCATGGCATGGTGTTTATAAACAGGACCCGGGGGTATCAAATGTTGATTTTGGTTCTACCATTGGGAAGAAAATGGTTAAGATATCAGAGGTTAGAGCTCCTCCAACTCTCTCCCTTTTTGTCTTCTTAGGATTCCATTTGACATCATTGCATAATAATTGTTGTTTATTAAGCAATCTCCTCCAATGGGACTTCTATTTTGTATATAAACAAATTTCTTACCTCAGGTTATTGATATTGAGGAGATGTCATGGGCCCCTAAATATGGTCTGAAAGGGATGATTGATGCTTCTGTCAGAGTGATAGTTGAATCTGACATGAACACAGGGAATGAGAAGATAATGCCTCTTGAGTTTAAATCTGGAAAAGCTCCTAGTGGTCAGGTCTGTGTGGAGATCTATCTAGATATTAGGTTGCAATTTGAAGTTCTAAAAGCTGAATAAAAACTATGCGCTTGGTCTTTATTGTGTTATGCAGTCATCAATGGAACATTCTGCACAGGTGATCTTGTACACGCTCCTTATGTCTGAGAGGTGCTTATGTGCTGCCTTTCTTTCTTTCTTTCTTTTTTGCTGGAAAACGGACAGCAATTTACACTTTCATTCTTATATCACATTTTCCACTTTGCAGGTACCTGAAGCATATTGACAATGGCCTTCTGTACTATCTACAGTCAGATCAGACCCAGGTAAGTCAAGATTTGTGTTCCTTTCTTTGGTTCTCGAGATATTGGGAGTGACTAAGCTTTCCTTGCTCACTTGTAAAGGGAATATCTGTTCAACGATCAGATTTGGTGGGTCTGATTATTCGTCGTAATGAACTTGCAAATGACATCCTTGTGGCGTCAACAACCCAGCAACTGCCGCCAATGTTACGGGTATGCTCTGATTTCCAGTGATGACAATTTCTCTTGGGAATTTTAGATAATGATATGATTTATTATTGTGATGCTAGAATCCCAACATGTGCCGGTACTGTCGCCATCTGGATGTTTGCACGATTTATCATAAGGTATTTTCTCGTTTCTAAGTCTAATATTTACATTTTAGGGTATTAGTTTCTACATGTTTAAGCATATATGGGGTTAACATTTGAATTTGCATGAAGGAAGTTGCATGTTATAATCTGACATAATGGATGTATTCCATCTCGCTAAATAAGTAATCAACGGTTGATTTATATATCACATTCTTGATACTAGAGACCTGAATTAAATTTCCATTTTGTTATCTGTTGCGATATATTAAGCTTTTCGTTTGTCATATTATTGTGCATGTAAATCCTGAGAGTAAACTACATGTTTCAAGCATTTTTGGGGAGGTGTTGAACGTCCATCTTCATGGTGTTGACCGTCATCATATCTTATCGGGTTGAAGCTTCTAAAACATCTTGTCTGTTTGCCCCAGGCAGATGGTGGAAACACAGAGAGTAGCGGACTTGGCGATGTCTTTGACACACATGTTTCTCATCTATCAACTTTGCATTTCAATTTCCTCCGACACTGGGACAGGCTAATTGACTTGGAAGCTAGAGAGATGCAGGTCAGCCTTGAATACAAAGTTGATGGTTTCCTGGAGTACAAAGTTAATGATTTTCTTCTTTGGCGATCTTATATCTATGTTTGTTTTCAGCTTCTACGGAAAGATATTGCGCACCCACATGGTTCAAAGGGCAGCCACTCAGCTAGTTATCTTTCTTCAATGGTTCTTGACATGACAAATGGGTTTCAGCATCATAACTCTCATAAAGAAACTAGATTCATCTACCGTTTTGTACGTCAAAACTCATCTGAATCTAGAGAAAGAGTAACCAGTGAAGATATGATTAGGACTGGAACCCCTGCAACTGATGACCTGGATTGCAAACTTAGAACTGGGGATCGTGTGGTACAATTAATTTCTTCTTATATCATGGTTAATTTGAACCAATAAATTTTAGTTGCACCAGAAAGTATTCTTCCGAATTTTCTTGCTTACCAGCATGCATGTCTTTCTGAAAGTCTCAGATGCGAAAACCTGTAATCACTTTTTGAAATTGAAAAATGATTCCACTTGAGAGTATTGTTGTCATTTACCAGCTTTTCTTTCTGGCGATTTTTTAATTTTCACTCTTAGTTTATGATGTTTCCCTTTTGTTGGTTTAAATTTTCATTTCCAGATTCTTCGCACAGAAGTCAGCCACCTGACCGTTGCAAACGGGATTATAGCAGATATTAGTCGCATTCATGTATCAGTAAGCACATACATCCTAGGTTTTCTTTTAACAGTCTGTAGATTTAGCTAAGTTTGTCTTGTACAATTTGATGTTCTTACCCAGACATGTCTAAAGAGTTTGGGATTATCCTTTTGCTATGTCCATCCTTAGGTTTCTTTATCCAAGCGATTACGTCTTCCTTGGAGTGAACCTTCTTCTGAGGTATCAAATCTCTCTCATGAGTTATGGAGAATTTACAAAGATGAATTCATGACATCATTTTCGGTTATGAGGTGATTTAGTAATTTTTTGTTTTCCATTTATTGATCCTACCTACATGGGCTGTCATGATATTGATTCACGATCTTCATATTGTTCAAGGTTCAATCTCATGCAACTTTTCGTACAAAATGGACACAACATCAGGAAAATGATTGTGGATCTTGAGGTAAATTGTCTTATTCATCTGTTTTCAGATTTCTCCTAGCCGAGATGATGCCATTTGTTTCTTATACCCTTCTTCACATGCGTTGTTTTCTCTTCGTTCTTTTTCCATGTCTCTGTAGCCTCCTAGATTTGACAATGGATCCATACTAAGCCAGGATCCTGCAATATCATATATTTGGTCAGAAAAGAGTCTGAATAATGATCAGCGCCAAGCTATACTTAAGGTCATTGCATGATTATTTTCCATCAATCTCATGTTGAACGTGCTATACTTAGGGCATGTCTGAAGGACACTCTTTGTTCTTTGACAGAGCTCATAAATGACTTGCTTTCTTGCTTTATTTTCAGATACTCACTGCAAAGGACTATGCTTTGATATTAGGAATGCCTGGAACAGGAAAAACCTCCACAATGGTTCATGCTGTTAAAGCTTTGTTGATCAGAGGCTCATCTATTCTGCTTGCATCGTACACAAACTCTGCTGTTGATAATCTACTTATTAAACTAAAAGCACAGGTCCTTATCCTTTAGCCAACTTATTTTTCTGGATTAATCTTTCATTCAGATCTAAAAGGATAGGAAGATTTTATTGGAAAATCAACGGATAAACTGCATGAGTTGTTCTTAAGAAGAGTGAAGAAAAAAACTGTCTTTCTTCAAGTGTCTACTTTTAGACATGTAGGACAACTTTAATACACATGACATACTGTTTTAAATACACTTGTAGGGAATTGAGTTTTTACGCATTGGTAGAGATGAGGCTGTACACGAAGAAGTTCGAGAAAGTTGCTTTTCAGGTTTGCTATATATTCTTTCAACTATTGTTGCTTCGGAGTCTTCTCAGTGTATTTGAGACTTATCTTTGTGGCAGCCATGAATATGTGCAGTGTCGAGGACATCAAAAAAAAGTTGGACCAGGTCAAAGTTGTGGCCTCTACATGTTTGGGAATCAATAGTCCCTTGCTTGTGAATAGGCGATTTGACGTATGCATTATTGATGAAGCTGGCCAGATTGCCCTTCCCGTATGATCTCTCAATTCTTGCCAATAGTTTTGAGTGGAAATGCAGTTCTTACAATGGCTATGGAATTAGATAGCAAATTTTTTATCTTGCGTAATACAAAAAATTTACCCAGTGGCCCTTATTTGACAAAATCCTCTTATGTACAAAAATTGAAAGTTAGAGTCGGCAAAGTTGAGTTTGAAGTGAATAATATTAAGAAATGCGTGGTTTTTTGTACTGATCAGGTTTCGATAGGGCCCTTGCTGTTTGCATCTACCTTTGTACTTGTTGGTGACCACTATCAACTACCGCCACTGGTGCAGGTAAGCATTTACACCTTTTTTGACATACCTCTGTTTTTTTCCTGTAGCTTCAGCATCATTGTTGTGTTGGTGAAATCAGAGTACAGAGGCTAGAGAGAATGGGATGGGAATAAGCTTGTTTCGCAGGTTATCAGAAGCCCATCCTCAGGCAATTTCAGTGTTACAAAACCAGGTTGCCCTTATCTACTAGGATGAAATTAGTACGTGTTGTTATTAGGTATGCCCTTCTGCTTTGTTGAGACATCTTTTATGTGCAGTACCGAATGTGTCGAGGTATTACGGAATTATCAAATGCCTTGATATATGGAGACAGATTATGCTGCGGTTCCGCTGAAGTAGCTGATGCCACACTTGTTCTTTCTACTTCCAGTTCTACTTCGCCATGGCTTAAAAAGGTCAGTGTGTTGTTCTTAAACATTTATAAGTTAGAGGCATCTTCAAGCAATTCAGAACATTTTATCACATCTGTTTAAACCTAGATCTATGAATATAATATGTTCCTTCTGCTTAAAACTCTGGATACCTGGCAGCAATGGCATTCGATTACGCAATTAGCCTTGGCTTGGACAGCCTATAAAAATTTTAACGCCACTTTCAGATATTGATGCACTGCTTTATTTAATTAGACAAAGAGATAAAGCATTTCAGCTTAGCTCCAGTCTTGCTTTACAATATTTGTTGTGTTGCACCTTGACTCGGTCTAGGCTTTGTCCACTAATAATCTAATTAGCATCTTAACCTAATAACCTATTTGTGTTTCCATCAGGTTCTGGAGCCAACAAGAACAGTTGTATTTGTTAATACAGGTTTTTGGCTACTTACTAGTTGCTTTTTCTTCACATGAGCTCTTAGCCATATGGGCTGGATTTTCACGAGACTATATGATATGTGTTTGTAGATATGCTGCGTGCTTTTGAAGCTAGGGATCAGAATGCGATCAACAATCCAGTTGAAGCTTCCATAATAGCTGAGGTACTGTGAAGTATGAAATATGCATTTTTGAACTAATGAAAACGTGGGCTAATGCTTTACTTAGATTGTAGAGGAGCTAGTAAACAATGGAGTGGATAGTAAAGATATTGGAATCATTACTCCTTATAACTCACAAGCGAGCCTCATTCAACACGCAATTCCGACAACTTCTGTGGAGATACATACTATTGACAAGTATCAGGTTTGGCTCTAGGACCTACCGTTCTTCTTTTCTTGATCATTTTGAGTTGGTAAGCGCTAGTTAACCAACATTTGATGAGCTCACTTTTTTTAGGGAAGAGATAAAGACTGCATATTGGTATCTTTTGTGAGATCGCGGGAGAAACCAAGAAGCTCTGCTTCTTCATTGCTCGGAGATTGGCATAGGATCAACGTTGCTATAACACGAGCAAAGGTGAGACTGAGAGAACATATGGATATGGTGTTGAGTAATGTTGTCTATTCCATTGATCATTGATTGAAATTTTGTTTGGGTTGGACAGAAAAAGTTGATAATGGTGGGATCACAAAGAACACTCTCAAGAGTTCCACTTCTGATGCTTCTTCTAAACAAGGTTAAGGAGCAGTCAGGTATCTTGAATCTTTTGCCGGGGGACCTAAAACCATAACAACTCATCAAGAAACGTTTCAAATATCACCATTTTAACTTGTATCTCCATTTTTGTCCAAAAGGATTGATAATGTAAATCGATCTACTTTCCGAGTCTGAATTTGTTAATAAGAAACAACTCAGGAGAGCATGAATCACTTGCATAATTACATGACCAGAAAAGCGGAGATAATTTAATAACGATACAGATGCCTCAATTGAAGGTTAGCTCGATTAAACAATTAAGTATATAAAGAAAGAACTTAGTAAACCAACTCTTTTTTATTCATGAAATGATAGAAGTACGGAATTTTCTCTGTTTTCTGTCTGAACTAAAAATGCATCGAGCCACACTAAGCTCATAGGTTTTAGCCACAAACCAAAACACACACACAAACTACCCAACCCAGGTCTAAGGTTGGACCTCGTTATTACAACAATATCTTCTTTGGAAACGTAGCAGCTTTAGCCCTGAAGACCAATGATGCCTGCAAAATGGTAGACAAAAGGCCAGTCAGTTGATCCTTTGCGGGTCTATTGGATTGATTGAGAATTCATTCGGAATGAAACTGTAGTATCAGAAGATTTGGTTCTGTGGACTGAAGTCCCACGAACCTATAGTTAATCTCTACTCACTTCCCAAACATATAAACACTATAAAACATATTCAGATATGAATGATGTACGATGGTTTCCAGCGAAACCCCAAAATGCAAGATAAGAAATAAACCAAGATGTACCTTGAGTTACCAGAGAATCAATGGAGTTTAAGGTGACAGTGATGGTAACGATCAAGGCTAAATAGAATATACATGATTTTCCACAGGAGATGTGAGAAAAATGTAGTTATAGTTTTACTTACCGCAAGCAACACGGCCACCTGCATTTCCAGTAGCCAGGCTGAGTTCATGGCCTCCTGAAAATGTAAAAAAACCAAGGTTATAAACTGTTCTTAGGATGGATGTTGAATCGTAAGCATTATCCATTAGATGCCCTCAAATGGACTAGGTAACCTTTAAATTCTGTTAGCATAATAAGGGTAAATAAAATCTCAAAAGAAAAAAAATGGTCAAAGGTCAATACCCTTCCCGAGATCATCAGGGTCTGCGTGGACAACAACAGCCCTTCCAACAATAGAGTTTGGTCCAGTAAGAGGAATCTGTTAAACGAACACAAAATGCATCTTAAGAGATTGGTTCACTATAGCAGTTTTGGATTAGGAAAAAGAGCATAAAACAGGTACACAGCTATGAACCTGGGTGTCAGTGATTGTGAAGGTGGCAGTTCCTGAGAAAAGCAAAACAATATTTTTATGTAAATCCATGAACAATAAAGCTGGTGAAAGATGAAAAAAGTAGTATAAAACTAAGATTGCAAAATCAAATTTGAGAGAGAAAGAGAGTGTAGCAAAAAATGAGATGCAAAAGTGCTCTAAAAAAAGCTAGAGATGAGGGATACAAATGTTGAGAAGGAATACCATCGTCTCCAACAGTGATATTTCCTAGATCACCAGCATGGCGATTAGCATCCTCAGGGGCACCGTGTGTTTTACCATCAGGGTTGAAATGTGGACCTAAGATAACAAATTCCCAATTCGAAAGATAACTATAAGCTCCAAAAGTTGATAATCCTTTCAAAAATTGCAGAGAGGTATGTATAATAAGAGTTACCAGTAGACATGCAACCGTTAGTGGTGTCACCAAGAGCATGGACATGGAAACCATGAAGACCAGGCTTAAGGCCAGAAACTGTTCCAGTCACAGTGGTCACACCTGCAAAAAACCAACACAAAGAACTCAATCATTTGAAAAGAAGGAAAATTAAATATAAAGATAGGCTTCAAAGATGTTATAAAAAAAAAACTACCATCTCCTTCCTGGGTGAAGAAGATAGTCCCCTTAACACCCTCGCTGCTGTTCAAAACTGCAACTCCTTTCGCCATTGTTTGTTGGCCTTTTGTGATCTGTAAAAAAACATTCATATCCAGAGACAACAATAAATTAAAGATGCTCAACAGACAAGGAACAGATATGGAAACCCAAAAACATGAAAACATCAATCCCAGCTAAATTTTAAAGCTTTTTAAGTGCGCACCAAAACATAGATCTTAATCCCATTAAAGATTCATCTATATCCAACAATCCAAGCTATAATAACTCTTACTAGTGATAAAACCAAGAGAAAACAAGCAAATGAATCAATAGATCCGTCGATCATAAATCGTAAAACCAATTCCTAAAGAGACCTATACGTAGATTCGGAGTTGGAATAGGAAACGATCAAAATCAGCACAGAGGAGGTCAAACATGACAAGAATCGATTTAAGATTTGAAACAAAAAATTACACCAAAACGGAATCAAACATACCTCAGGAAACCCCTTTGGAAAGAGTAAGTGATTGAGCTATCAAAAAAAATGCTGAATTTCCTCTCTGAATCTGTGTTCTCTCTTGGTGTGTGCCTGTGTGGTTACTTTGTTTGTTTTCTATATAAGTCCACGAGGTCCAAAAGCTGGGTGGTAGGTGACTGATCGCCACTTGATAATCCAAGATAGACTTTTCCTAACTTTGACTTTTCTCTGCTGATGTGGTCAAATTTGATTGGACAAAAGTTCATGACTTTTTTTTGTCATCTCTTTGATGGCCTATTTATTGGTTGGTTGTATAAGTTTAAACATAAATTTGATGGCCTATTTATTGGTTGTGTGTTTATTATCACACTATTACGAAAATATTGTTATTTAGTTCAGAGGCATTATTTATGCGTTCCCAAATTGTTATCTCCTTAATTTTGGTAAATCAAACAAGTAACTGAAACAGAATTTCTTGTTTTACAACTATAACAGAACAATATGTATATACAAGACTTCAAAATCTAAAATTGGCTGCATGCATCGTGTATCCTTGGTCACTGATTGCACGCTTAACAAGTTTTTTTAGTCATATTTTTTTGTTTTGTCGTAAATTTTAGCTTTAAGAAATAGACAGTGACTTTTCACCCAACAATATAAAAGACTTATTAAGTTTTTGAGATACTAGTAATTGCCAAGCAGTACTGAGTGTAGTTATTTTCATCATGTTCATTTTAAGCTTGTTAAAGAAATTGAGGATATGAAGCCGAAAGTGGATGCTCTTGAATGCAAGTTAAAACAGCATAACCCACCTTCTCGCCATCAACTTCCGCCATAGCCACTGCCACAAGAAAGACGGTTGAGCCTTGAGGATCTTCGAAGCACTCCACGGCGTCCTCAACCGGGAACCAAGGCTTCAAGACACCTCCTTCGTCGAACCAGATCAGCTTCGACTACATGACGGAGCAGTGCCCTTGCTCACTCCTGAAACTCAATCAAGAAGACGCAGCACCGACGATGAAGATCAAACCAGGTAAAAAACAATTAGATCTATTTTATGTCTTCAAGGAGGAGAGAGAATGGAGAGAAGCGGCCGCTCAAAGGCTAGGGTTTTTTTTCCTGCCCTAGTTCTACATACACAAAGCTTGCAACATGATAAGTTATAGGCCGGCGATGATACAAAGGAGCTAAAGCCTATGGATCGGATAAATCAAAGAAACACCTGAAACAGAACTTTCTTGTTTTACTTCTATAGCTAAACAATGTATAAGAGACTTGATAAGCATATTAAAGAGAAGCCACAGAAGACTGAGTCAAAAGTGGATCGAAAAAAGCAAAGCAGAGAAAGAATGAGCTAGCTTTGGAGTAGAAGTTCGAAGTTTGTTTGAACCTTTAGTACTTGCACTAGTTATTTTATAATAAGATACAATGGGCGATACAGTTTAGGAAGAGGTAGCTTGGAGCTAGTAAGCTCATGAGTTTGTTGGGAGATTGAGGCTAAAACTACTCCACAACATTTCCTCTTTGTTCCTTTTTTTTTTTTTTTTAATGAATACCTCTTTGTTCTCTCTCGAGAGAGTTGACTCAATGCAATCTTTCTCCATTCCTCTACTATTTGATAGCTTAAACTCTATCAAGACTTGACAATCTACTTGCATGCATAGTGGTTGATCGTGCTGAAGAGTTGTTTTACCAAGTGTTATTAACTTTTTAAAAAGAGATCAACAATAGTGAAGTTATTGGACGATTGCAACCAACAGATTCAGAATCAGCTTTTTACACTGAGTGTTGACCACGATCCCTATAGATCGACAACTTGAAATCGATAAAAACGGAGACTTAGAATCCTAACATAAAAGAAACTATTGGAAAATGGATGAGATCCACCCAAACCGAGTCGAGTTTGACGGAGATTCAATATAGAAATATAAGAGATTTGTCAATATTAATTAGAATAAGATTATGTTTTCTATGACACATCGATATGATATCAACATATCAAAAATACAAAGATATTTTGGGCCAAATTACTAAATCTCGATTAGAATATATTTAGGATTACGTATTCAAATCTTTCATTTGGTGGAAAGGGAGAGAGATGAATGGAAAAGCAAAAGATAGGAAAACAATTACATAAAAGGGAAGCAAAAGAAGGTGGTGATCCGAATCAGAATCACGCGTGTAATCCTCTCAAAGCATTCATATTAGAAAAAGGTATTCACAATCACATATTTTTGGCATCTAACGAATGTAATTCACTTTACTTTTAGTTTTGAACGATAATTGTTACAAAATTTTCGAAAATATTAGTCGTAACAAATTATATATGTTTAGCAATTGCTGTTAGGTACAACAAATATTCACCATCTCTCAATCTCAGTACCATACTTTTTTTTTTAAATTTTAATTTTAATGTGTTCAAACACATTAATACATTTTCCATACTTGGCCTTCACTAACCTTCTTCTTCCCTAAGATTAGTTTTTGCACTTCTCTCTTTCCCTCGATCGCTGCTTCTTCGCCGCTCAATCTCTAGTTTCGTTCCGTTAGTTCTTCGTCGGAGATACGGTAAGGTTTTCTTCCGATTTCATAAGCCTCGTTGATTATTTTCTCTGGCTTTTTTTTTTTTTGTTTTTTGTTTTGAAACTAGGTTCTTCTTCCTCGAGTTTCGAGGTTTTCTTCTTTAGAATTTGCTTTAGAAATCGAAATCGCTAGGGCTCGGGAAGATCCATGTGATCTGAGTTTCCTATTCGCTAGCAGATCCCGAGGAGTCGCTCCTCGTAAACGTCGTCGTTTTATTTCCCCCCCTTTTGTTTTAATGGAGGGCGTAACTAGATCGTCGTCAAACTGCTCACTGGGGGACTAGGACGATTTGGTTTTCCGGCTACTCGAATGCGCGTTGCCGACAAATTTGTGTCGGCCGGATCGCTGAGAGAAGACGAACGCATTAAGGTAAAATATACTCACGTTTGAGTCTTCAGGCGAGTTCGTACAGTCAGATTTGCGAACGCTTCGTCGACCAGTTAGTGCGGTGGTTTGTTTATGGTGACGGAAGAGGAGAATCCGGACTCGAAACATTTCCACACAGAAACTTTTCTGAATTTACTACTTGATTTTTTAGGGGATTTCGCTGTTGTTCTGGTTGACTGTTTGGTTAGATTTCGTCATGTTCCCAATGGGAGAGCTGAGTTTTATGATTGTCCCAAATAGAGTATTGATCTGATATTGTTTTTCTTTCTGGTGTCGACAGTTTCATGGTTGAGTGATTCTGAGCTGATCTACGTTTTTTTCTCAAATTTTTGTTGAAATAGGGGTGGCGAGAATCCTGCTGCAAGTGGTAGCTGTTTGATACTGAGTGATTTTGTCCCAGCAACATGAATATGCCGCTGTTGGATATTCAACCACGAACGTTGCAGTTTGCAGGTAAGATATTAGGGCACTGATTCTTATCAATTGCAAAATGATCATTTTTTAGTTCCAGTGAGTAGACACTGTGGTCCTGTTAATAGTTTCTTATATTTTTGTAAAATGTGGATTTCATAGCTAGGGTGTGTTATTCCTTAAGCAAAGTGGCCAAATAGTCATTTTAGCAGAAAGCTGAGTCTGGAGAGACATGTTCCAGTTATGAATACCAAGTTTTCTGAATTCTCACTATTTCGTTAATTAGAATTCTATCATAGTGGTGCTAATGTTTGTGGGTCTGTTCTCCTGTAAGATGAGTTGATGTGATGTTAATGTGGCTGTTGTTTTGAGGAATTTTCAAACTCCTTCTTGCTGCTGGATTTGTATGTGGTGAAATTCTGTGATGTGGTTTCTTACCTCTCATTTCGATTCTGAGGATCCATAATAAAAAATGGAAGTTGTCAAACAATATCTTTGCCTTGGCATTTTTATCCTTGTAATACTAACTGGTTTCATCTTTTGTAGTTGACCTGAAGAAGCAGAGTTCTTGCGTGGTACAGCTAACCAATACTACCCATCATTATGTTGCATTTAAGGTCTAAAGAAGATTCTTTTCAAACTTTTTCTCTTTCTTTCTGGCTTCAGGATTTCGAATATCTTATAAAATTTATGAGAAACAGTATTCTTTTTGTATACAAAATTAAATTAGATGTGGTTTTTGACAGGTTAAAACCACATCACCGAAGAAGTACTGTGTTCGTCCAAATGTTGGTGTTGTTGCACCAAAATCATCCTGTGAATTCACTGGTATGCCTACTTTTTATATCCTTCCCAGCAATGCTTAAATTTCTCGCACCTACATTCTTAGGCCGATGTGATAAGCTGTTACATGATGTCTGTCTACATGGGGTGGGAAATGAACTGGAATATATGCATAGATCTGTCCTTTGTCCCTTGGACATGAACAGCGTTTGGACATTTTCTTAGGATCCTAGGCTTGCAGAGTTCAGTGTAGTTGTTCGAGAGAAAAGGTATCTGCTTATTAAGGTTCAAATTATTTCTCATTACGTGGAACCTGCATTTTGGGTTTGAGCATTCAAAATTGTAAACTGGTTGATGATAGGGTTCTTGAAATTCAAATTCAGTCAATGCTTTGGGTTATTGAGTTGTATATATTGTTTATGCAGTCATTATGCAAGCTTTTAAAGAACCACCTCCAGATATGGTTTGCAAAGACAAATTCTTAATCCAGAGTACTGCTGTATCTGCGGAAACAACTGATGAAGACATCACAGCTAGCATGGTAAGCATTCCAACACTTGTTGATCTTCTTTATCCTGAATTTGAGTGTTATTTGGTCTGTCAAGTATATATGTACACTCATTTACTCTTGGCAGTTTTCGAAAGCGGAAGGCAAACACATCGAGGAGAACAAACTCAGAGTCACTCTTGTGCCGCCGTCTGACTCACCTGAACTATCTCCAATCAATACACCGAAGCAGGAAGCAGGGTTTAAAGATTCCATCCTCAAGGATCGTTTATATAGCCAGTCAGAGACCCTAGCTCCGCCACAATATGTAAGAAGAGTAGTTATCCCTTTCCGCAACAACTTTTATGATTTGTTAGTAATTGCTGAAGGGTAATTTTCCAAGCAGTGAGTGTAGTTATTTTCCAGCAAGTCCATTTTAGCTTAGCCTATAATCACAGTTATTGGGTGCAATAGGGATTTATTCTCAAAATTTGTTTTTCTAGGAGGGTGAGATTGCAAAAGAGCCTAGGATGGTTGGACATGATGACTTAAAGGCAGCCGGCAATGCAAAGGAGTTAAAGACACCAAAAATGGCCACCGTGGATTTTATGGAAGATCGATATACTGCTAATGACTTGAAGGCAACTAAAGATAGCTACGATTCATCGAGGATGGCAAAAGAAACTGGATTCGATCCAATTAGGTCTCATAAGGATGCAGATGATGCAAATAATTTGGACGCTCCCATGAAGAAGGCCATGGATCTACATAGGGATCAAGGGTTTACTAATGGAATAGCTTCAGTTGACAGTGCAACCTATTCCGATGAGCCAAAGGTACCTAAGGAGAGAGATGTTGTCCAGCTGCAGAAAACAGATGGCCAGAATGCCAGAGGATTGGATGAACTTAAGTTGGTTAAAGACATTGAGGAGATGAAGCTGAAAGTGGATGCTGTTGAATCCAAGTTAAAACAGGTCTGGTTATCAAATTTAGAAATCCATAACTTCCGTGCTATATGTTACTGTGCTAAAGAGTTTGAATTCGGTGCAGGCTGATTCAACCATTTCAAAGCTAATGGAGGAGCGATCGATAAGCTCCCAACACAGACAAAGCTTGCAACATGAGCTGGTGAGAATACTAGTGAGGAAACATAGCTGTTTCTTTCTCCGACAAGCAAAACAGTTTCATAATAACGAAGCTTGTATTTTGATGATGATGCAGGCGGAACTGAGAACGAAGAAGATAGTGAAAGAAGTGCACAATGGGTTCCCTCTGCTGTATGTATGCGTTGTGGCATTCATCAGCTATGTTATCGGGTACTGTCTGCGCACTTGACTACTCGCTCGGTCTCAATATCATATCAAGTGTGCAGTCGGGATATATAGACAAAGAAGGTAAAAGGGTTAGTTTTGTCTGTTTGGGTTTGCTTTGTGGGAGGGGATGAATGATTTTTCTCCGACACATTTAAGATGGAATATGATAGACTGTATAGCATTGGTGTTAGTTAACACAAAGGACATATATGGTATGATTATATGCTTTGTTTCTCTGCTTCTTTTACTAATTTGAAGCAGTTTGTTGGATTTGTCTCTTCTGAGTTTCCCTTGTTTTTTGTTTTCTTCTTTATCGTCGTCATCATATAGACCAGGGGCCATAGGGCCTAGTGATGGGTATTCGGTTATCTGCCTGGTTTGGTTTATGCAGTTTAGGTTATTTATTTCGATTTTAAGAATTCGTAGACTTATTTGGTTGAGTTTGGTTTATGCAGTTTAGGCTTGGTTTGCTTTCACGAGATTATATTCTAGTTGGGTTTTACATGAATATAATCTAATACTACAAAATTGTTATTACTGTATAATAAATATTCACATATTAAATATATTTCGTTTCAATTTTGGTTAGTGGGTAGACATTTTGGTTTGTTAATTTTTTTTTCTATTCACATCCTTAATATAGCTCGCAGATGACAAAAATAAAGAAAACATGAGCGCTGTAACTTGTAAGCATCATCAACATGGAAATTATATCACAATAATACAAATCTAATTAATCGGTCTTTTTCACATCTTAGTATGATTTTAAGGTGTAAGAATATTGGTTGAACATAGAAGCAACGAGAGATGCGTGATACATGAAAAGTTGAAAACAAAAGACATGGATCTTGAGAGGCAAGCAAAATGTAATATCTTTTTTCTAAACTTGAGGATGTCCAAGTTGCAGTGAATGATTCCCTTTAATCATGCAGAAATTTATTGAAAAGATGTGTTTTTCCTCACACTTTATCTTCGATTATTTTCTTACCACAATTACAACTATTACCACTAATATGTAAGTAACATAGCTTGCGACTCTTCTTCCATTTATGACTTGATTATCACTACAATTATAAGTAATTACCAACGAATGTTCCAAATTAAGCAAATTTTTGTTATCAATACACTATGAATTCATCTACAATATATTAGCGAGTTCCTTTTATGGAAATATTTCGATTAAAAAACATTTGATGGATCTCGTTCACTACATAAATAATCTAGTAACGTTTTCTTAAGGAAGATATACATTTTCGTGTGGAGATCAACCTATCTTCGTTAATTGACTACGCAAAATAGTTAATGGAAAAGGCAGAGTGACTCGTGAGCTTGGCAGATCCAAAAGAGGTTGTCAAGAAAAAGCAGATTTAAAAGTTGTTCCCTCTTCTTTAAGTCACCCATTAATTTCACATATATGTACATATATGTTGCATTTAATTCATATACATACATATATATATATTCTCATATCTATAAAGAGAGCATAAGACTCAGAGAGATCTAGAGATAGAGGGAGAGAGAGAAAGATGGGTAGGCCTCCATGCTGTGACAAGATAGGGATCAAGAAAGGACCATGGACTCCTGAAGAAGATATCATTCTTGTTTCTTACATCCAAGAACACGGTCCTGGAAACTGGAGATCTGTTCCCACCAATACTGGTCATCATCTTTCTAACATGTTTTCTTCTAGTGTTTTTCTTTTCTTTGTTTGTATATATGTGTCTTGATGTTTGTATCTTTGGCTTTTAAAAGGGCTACTGAGATGCAGCAAAAGTTGTAGGCTCAGATGGACAAATTATCTGAGACCTGGAATTAAACGTGGAAACTTTACTCCTCATGAAGAAGGAATGATCATTCACTTGCAAGCCTTATTGGGTAACAAGTAATCTTAAAAGAAATATCTTCGACATCTCTTTATCTTTGAATATTTTTCTTGTTATTTTATCTTTGATGATATGAACCCTAAACTGGCTTTATTCTCTAAAGATGGGCGTCCATAGCTTCATATCTACCACAAAGAACGGACAATGATATCAAGAACTACTGGAACACACATTTGAAGAAGAAGCTCAACAAGTCCGAGAGTGACGAGAGAAGCAGATCAGAGAACATGGTGTTGCAAACTTCCGCCACAAGAAACACCGTTAATCATAGATCTACCTATGCTTCAAGCACCGAAAACATTTCCCGCCTTCTTGAGGGTTGGATGAGAGCATCTCCAAAGACTAGTACAACTACTACTACTTTCTTGGAACAGAAAATGCAGAACCGGACAAACAATTTCATCGATCATCACACTGATCAGTTTCCATACGAGCAGCTTCAAGGTTCTTGGGAAGAGGGTCATAGCAAAGGAATCAACGGGGATGATCAGGGTGTCAAGAATTCAGAGAGTAACAACGGTGATGATGTTCATCATGAAGATGGTGATGATGATGATGATCATCATAATGCTACACCACCATTGACATTTATTGAGAAATGGCTTTTGGAGGAAACAAGTACTGCTGGGGGCCAAATGGAAGAGATGAGCCACTTGATGGAGCTCTCTAATATGCTTTAATTGTGACATTTTCTCCTTTGTTTTTATTTTTCCTTGTGAATCTTATTAATGAGACTACTAATTTTATGTACACGAATAAAGAGACCAGAAAGACATAATCTCATATGTTTTTTGGTTTCTCTAGGATATAAGTAGCTAAAATGCTCACTGCATAAGTTGTAACTAATCTAAACTTGTCTACCCATTTACATGAATAAAATCCAATTTAAGACTTGTATATTGTAATTAAACTAGAAATTGACCCGCGGTACACCGCGGGGCTATATTTTATTTTTAAAAGTCGAAATTTAAATCTTTTGAAGTTTATCTACAGATATAACCTATAGTTTTTTTTTAAATTGTACATATATATCTATATATTATTCAGTGTACGATTAGTATGTTTTAGGTTTCAATTTTTAAAATATAGAAATGAAAACATACAGTTCATTAAGTAACGATGTATGGCGGATTTAAATTTAATTTCTTTTGTTGTTTGCATTTTATTATAATATTTTTAAATAATATAAATAATTTTATATATGTCAATAATGATATTTTTAAGTAAATAAATATTATAACAATGCAGTATGGATGTAATTGTAGCAAGGATAGTTATGGCTAATAAATATATTTTGTAGAGATCTTTTGGTAATGATTGTTTAGGTTAATATCTTTGATTTAATTTTGAAAATCTAAATAATAAATGCCAATGGGATGCCATCGTAAATAGTAGTAAATTCAAGGGCTATGTTTCTTTTTAAAAATTAATTTTTTTTTTAAAAGATTATCTATTGATATAACCTATTGTTTATTAAAAAAAAATCAACCCGCATGAAACAATATTCTTGAAGAATTTCTATTGTTGATGATATTGTAATGGTCTCATGTGTGCGTCATTTTTTCTACACAAATTTTTGAATTAAGAAATAATTATTTGTTACTGATAAATCGATATTAATTATAATAGGTTTCCAAAAACCACGGGATTTTAAAAAGATTATTTTCTATTTTAAGTTTGTATAATCATATTAAATAATCTGAATTAAATGCGATAATTAAGGGATTTTGTTATAATTAATGGAAATATGAAAAAATCTTGGAATATCTTTCCATTACTCGATTTTTTTTTTTGATTTTGTCATTAACCTCTTTTCATTAATATTTTTTTTTACATAATAAGAAATTAAAACGGATCAAAACTAACTCTAATTCATAAAATTATTATATAATAAATGTGATCAAATTACATATATATTTTGTTTGTAAAACATTCTTATTGTTGATCTTTGCTTAAGTAGTACACCACATTACTCTTTCTCCAATAATACTTTCACGCTTAAACTTGTAACTAATCTAAACTTGTCTACCCATTTACATGAATAAAATCCAATTTAAGACTTGTATATTGTAATTAAATACATGTTATTATGTCTTCCATATAATTCATCTTTGGAATCTACCAAGTCAAATCCACATATTCAGCAAAATATAAATTCATAGCTAATATGCATTAAACCCTCATGCTTAAGAATGATGTAGAGGAAAAAAAAAAAGAATGATGTAGAGAGAGCTATTGTTGCAAATCACATCAGTTCGAGCAGCGTTAATGGGAACTCGTGTTGCCTTTTAGTCCATAAAAACAAGATGAATGAGAGTTGTATTAAAAGCTTTGCTCATACACAAAAATGTGTGATCTTTATATTTTAAGAAATGAGAAACTATAATGAATCGAGAAATGTAGGACCTCTATAACTAATTAAGGATGGATAAGTGTAAATGAAAGAGATGAAGCCACACGTAATTATCACTTGAAAATGGCATCAATATAATAAATATAGACATTATCCCTGTTCCGTTTATTGTTCTTCATGCAAAGAATTTAATACATCCATGGCCCTTAATTATGACGTTTGAGCTCTAGCCTCTAAGTAATGTAAGCACTGGACAACCAAATAAAGCTATTGTTTACGGCTCCTAATCTCTATAGGCCCGCTAATAATACTCCCTCTGTTCCTTGAAGTTTGTTGTTTTAGTGTTTTGAGTTTGTTTCACAAAGATTAATTTTCTAGATTTTTTTTTATTTTTAATTAATTGATTTTAATAAATCGTAGATTTCAAGACGTAATGATTAACTGTTTCAGATTAATATTGGTTCATATTTTATTAAAAAATATTTAATAAAAATAAATAATTAAACAATGATTATTTCTTCTAGGAACAGACGGAGTAATAATTAACAATAAAAAATGAGCAACAAGAAAAGTATATAAAAAAAGATGGAAGCACATCACAGCCAAAACTTTTGGTGTGTTCTACTTTTTTTTTTTTTCCGTCCAAAAAGGCAAAAACAGATACAAAATTTGATACAAAAACAGTTAGTTAAACTCAAATTGAAGTATTTTAGTCGGTTGCTTAATGCTGAACAAAACATCTAATTAAAATTTTTAAATACCCTAATAAAAAAACAAAAAATTCTTATTATATTTTTATATAATAAAAAAAAAATTGTTTCCACAATACCTTTCTCAAATTGTAACTTTCGGCAGCCGTTTCTGTAATCAGTAGCCGACTTTCCCGTCCCTCTCCACATCTCTCCATCTTCATTTTCAATCTTTGCCTAACAATATTTCATAATTATTCGTAAGAAAAATAAAAACTCGACCAAAAATGTTACAAAATATTTAAGGATTAATACCAATATTACGAGTTTTTTTAACAGCATTTTTAGTCTGTTTCCACAATGATAATCTTTTGTTTTCCCTGGTTTGGTCAATCAAATAAGATCTCTCATTCAATGTCTCTCACAACGAATTTTTATTAATTTAAAAATCAAGTGATTTAATTGTGAAGACTACGTGCAGCAGTCCTTGCTGGGTCTATTGTTACCTTTTGGGTTTTTTTTATTTTAAAAAATATATAAATGGGATCAATGTTCTCTGGGAAGCTCTCTCTCAAAAATCACAACTTTGCTAGATTTTGGAATTTCACTTTCTACTCTGTCATTGAGACTTGGATCCAAAGATATACTTGTATTGACTCTGGTGATCCTCATGATCAAAAGGTTAGATTTTTCTATAACAGAGCATTTTTTGTTGGTTGATCATATAAAATTTTGATCCTATGATTTGATCTATTTAGTATATTATCTTTAGCTAAGTTGGTGACCTTTCATTATAATTTTGATCTCTGCTCGTTGAGCTGTCAATTGTTCTTTTAGATCTCTTTTCCTTATTGTGGCAAACTTTTGATTTAGAGTGGTTTAAACTCTTTGTTGGAATTTATTTTTGCTTCAATTTCTGACTTTGAGATAAATATTTGATCTTCCTGTACTGGAGATAATTAATTACTACTATTATGTAAGCTTGGTTTTGTTTTGGTCAACTTTCTCTTCTTGTCTCTGTTTCTCCCAAATCTGCAAATATCATTTGTAAATCGGATTGGATTCTGGATATTAGTTGTTATTTTTGCACTAATCAAGTTTGTTTCATTGTCTCTTGCTGTATTCAAGAATCTGTCTTAATCTGAAATCTCTAGCAACTTTGGTCTCATTTATCTTCTCTGAGTATATTTTGTACTCTTGCTAATTGTTTGATGTGTATCTCCATTGATGCAGATTTGAAGCCTGATTGAGTCTTGATCTTATGTTTCTGCAAAAAGATGCCTACTAGAAAAATGTCTGCAGTTAAATCACAGATGGGTTCCCGGAGTTTCACTAGAGCTTTGGCATTAGCCTTTAATGAGTGGCTACTGATGTTCATGCTCTTTGTTAACTCCATCTTCTCCTACGTGATCGCTAGGTTTGCAGATTACTCCGAGCTTCAATCTCCATGTCTGATGTGCTCAAATCTTGATCATATTCTCGGGAGGACAAAACATTCGAAGAAAACTCATTGGGATATGATTTGCTCTATACACAAATCAGAGATCTCGTCATTGGTTTACTGTCATGCTCACGGCAAGCTTGTTGATGTCCGTGGAATGTGCGAAACTTGCCTCTTCTCTTTTGCTACAACCAATAAGTCAAATGCTGAAACTTACAGATTGTTGGTTGGTAAATTGGGTGATAATTCTTACTTTGGATCCAAGAGTGATCGCAGCACAAATCCAAATTGCTCTAAACTTACAGATTGTACATGTTGCAATCAGTTGTGGGGGCCTCAAACCGCTGCTACTCAGGTGGCTGAACGGGAAATGCTACCCAAGATTGGTTTGCTTAGTAAAGTGCGAACCGGGAAGCAATCTACACCCAAGAAAAGTGTCAGCTTCAATCATTTGCCTGATGTTGGGTACACTGAGCTCAAGATTCATTCAGATACTGAATCAGAAGCTCTATTTTCAGATACTAAACCAAAGCAAGAATCTTCATCTAGCCATTTCACTCATGTTGGGTACAATGAGCCCAAGATTGGTTTTGTTGGTGATGTGAGAACCGAGAAACCATCTACACCCAAGAAGAGTGCCAGCTTTAATCATTTGCCTGATGTTGGGTACACTGAGCTCAAGATCCATTCAGATACTGAATCAGAAGCTGTATTTTCAGAAGATGAAGGTGTCGTCCTAAAAGATGAGGATCATAAGTATGAAACCGTGGATCTTGAGACTCCTCCAATTATCACCCTGCCTTATGATTTGGCTACCGACAAGCTGCTAAACTTTGATTTCCCTTTGGAGCCTTTACTGACTCTAAATGACCGAGAAGAAGTTCATTTGCAAGAGAGCAAATGGAGAACTTATTCCTCATTTCCCGAGATTATCCCAGTTAATGATGTGCCTGAAGCATCAGAGAAGGTTTTTAAGGAGGAAGAGATCAATTCATTAGATAATCTTTTCTTAACATCACGCGCCATGGAACATTTTGCAGCTTTTCCAAAGAAGAAAGAAGAGCCGATTCGACTCCAAGGTATTTCCTTAACACCAGATTTCAAGGAAAATCCTGCAAATGCCTCCTTAATGGAGGAGACTGAGCTTATTTGTCTCAATGATTTTACTTCAACATCACGCGCCATGGAACATTCTGAAGTTATTCTAAAGGAGAGAGAAGAACCGCTTCACCTCCAAGATATTTCTGTAACACCAGATTTTAAGGAAAATCCTGCAAATTCCTCATTAATGGAGGAGACTGAGCTTGTCTGCTTCAATGATGTTATTTCACCATCACGTGCCATTGAACATTCTGAAGCTGTTTTAAAGGATAAAGAAGAGCCGATTCGCCTCCAAGATAGTTCTTCAACACCAGATTTTATGGAAAATCCTGCAAATGCCCCCTTAATGGAAGAGACTGAGCTTATTTGCGTCAATGATGTTACTTCAACATCACACGCCATGGAACATTCTGCAGTTATTTTAAAGGAGAATGAAGAGTCGATTTGCTTCCAAGATATATCTTTAACACCAGATTTGAAGGAAGATCCTGCAAATGCCTTCTTAATGGAGGAGACTAAGCTTATCTGCCTCAATGAAGTTACTTCAACATCACGCGCCATGGAACATTCTGCAGTTGTTATAGAGGATAAAGCAGAGCTGGTTCGCCACGAAGATATAACTTCAACACCAGATTTTAAGGAAAATCCTGCAAATGCCTCCTTAATGGAGGAGACTGAGCTTGTTTGCCTCAATGATGCTACTTCAACATCAGAGGCTGCTGAAACTCTTGAAGTTGTTTTAGAGGGAATTGAACTTATGTCCATCCATGATAAGTCTCTTGACGAGGTTCCTCAAACACTCACTACAGATGAAACCTTTGTTGAGATGTCAAAGGAGAGGGACCCTCACCAAGCTGATATTAACTCTCTGGAATCTGAATATATAGTTGTACCATCTCCAAATTCCATGCCTCAAAATTCAACCGAAAACTGTAAGTTTAAATTCCATTTGAACGCAAGGACTGTGTTTTTTTTCCCCGCTTTGCCTGTATGATGGCTATGGAACTGTAAATCAAAGATATATTGTGCGCTTGTGTAAGCTTAAAATTTTACACTAATAGATATGGGTCTCTGATAAAGCAAATGAATTTTCATATCAGGTGTATCAGACAACAAAGAAATGAAAGAGACATCTCTTACGGTCTCTTCATTGTCTGAAATGGCTCCACGGGACGTCACTTCTCACACAGAAGCAGCTCTTGAGTCAGAATCTTCTTCCTTCAACTCAATGTCGGTGGCAGCAGAAACAAATCAATATTCAGGTGAGTTACTGGACCTTGCGGATGCATATAATATCGTTGTAGGAAATGAGGGTAACAACGATAGCAATGGAAGACAACAAATAGAGAATTGGATGAAGAAAGATACATCTAGAGTTAGCGAAGACCTTAAAGCACTTCTTACTCAAATATCAGCTTCTCGAGGGATAGAGTTTTTGTCGCCTAGAGATGTAAGCCCGAAAATATCTGTTAACAGTAGTGATCAGGAGACAAAGAACCTAGATCATGATATGCAGCTGCTACTTCAGAAGAGAATGCTTGAAAGGAACGAGAGTAACTTATCGTTGGAAGAAGTCTCTGTGAGTGAAATCGAGGGAGAAAGTGAGAGTGATCGGCTGAAAAGGCAGGTTGATTATGACAGGAAATTGCTGAGTGGTTTATATAAAGAATTAGAGGAAGAAAGAAGTGCTTCAGCGGTTGCTACAAATCAAGCAATGGCTATGATTACGAGGTTGCAGGAAGAGAAGGCGTCATTCCAAATGGAAGCTTTGCAGAACCTGAGGATGATGGAAGAGCAAGCAGAGTATGACATGGAAGCAATACAGAGACTGAATGATTTACTTGTTGAGAGAGAAAAACTAATTCAAGATTTAGAAGCTGAGATTGAATACTTCCGGGACCAGACCCCGCAGAAGAAGAATAAGCTAGATGTTCCAGAAAAGGTGACTGAGATGGATTCACCTAGTGAGGGAATGAGCAACAAGATACAGAGTTGTTTAGTTGGGTTTGACGAAGAGAGATTATATATCACCAGTTGTTTGGAGAAGATTGAAAACAGAGTAAATGGTGAGGCTCATGGCGATAATCTACCAGCACAAGAGTCTGTCACTGAGCTACATGAGAGAGTAGAAATGCTTAAGGGAGACTTTTACTTTCTAGAACAGGTGATGAATTCTCTCGGGCACGGGAAGGAAGGCGTGGAATTTGTCAAGGAAATAGCTTCTCATTTGCAAATTCTGCGGAGTGTCGGCATGAAAAGACAAAATCATACAGAGAGTTGATGCCCTGGGCAACAACCTTCACAAAGGTATGTTCTTTCCTCTTCTTCTCTGATTGTTGTGTTGATTTTGGTTTTTCAGATAACTTCACCTGCGGAACTTTGAGCTCTTTGTCCAAAGATCTAATTATTCATATGTTGTTCTGTTTTTATGTGTTAGATAAATTTGTGGAGAGGATATTGTAGAGGAAACTAAACAAACTTCAAGAGTGGTGAGAAAAGCTTAAAGGAACTGTACAGCATCTTCATGGCCTTCCCATTTCCGCCTTTCGTATACAAAGATATCAGATTTTTTACAATTTCATTTTTGGGTTTGGTGTTCATAATTCCTTGTGGGTTTTCACATTCTTTGTGTTTGTTTTACATTTTTCTTCTAGATTTTGAGTGAAGAGTGAATGTGGGTTTTGTTCTGAAGTTCTCATTTGATTTTTTTTTTTCTTACTAGTTAGATTGATACTTTTGTTTAGCATGTTAAAAGAGTCATGCAACTTTGTAACTTATTGTACATTTCTTGATTATATATACGGAATGTCCTTTGTTAAACTCATATTTCTTTTGTTGGGGATAAGGAAAAAAGGTTAAAACAAAGAACCTCGAATTTGAAAAATAACAAGAAGTTTGATTAAGTCATAGTACAAATTTAAAAAAGATAATTAAAAGGAAAAAATGAGGAAGAGAAGCAAAAACCTAGTATCTAAAGTATTTTCTTACTGTTAAAAGTAGTGATATCTAAAAATATTTAAAACTTTGTCTTTGGCGAAAAAAAAGGGGTTCAAGAATAACATGTAAGACCTCCATGCTTCTTTTCCATTTCTTCTTATAGTTTGAAACTTCAATAATCTGTCCTCCTCTGTCTTAATCAACTCCTTAATTAATCTCTCTTAAGCTTGCTTAATTTCTACAACACTTCCTTTGTCTCAGTCAAATTTGTGTAGTATCATTCATGTCCCACTCTTGTATAAACCCATCTCTCACTTCTCTCCTTAATTGGAAGATTGTATCATAGAACATGCTACAGCTTGTGCCCAATGCCTCAGTCTCGTTTTAACCTGTTGAGGATTATCTCCTGCAAATTCATCGAATGACATTAAAACACGACCATATAATAATATCAATCTGACTAAAAGTTTAGGTTGCTATGTTTATATTGTGTGACGACATGAAAAAAAAAGGATATATATATAGTTACCTGGAGACATAACCTTCAAAGAATCAGAGTCGCTTATAGGACTACCAAAAGAGGAAGATCGGTCTCCAAGAGAAGTAGGTCGGGAGGATGAAGAAGATCCACCGCTGCCTGGTGTAGAAACCGGCGAGATCTGACGAGTCACAGCGAAGTAAAGGTCCAATGCAGGCAATGTAGTTGTAAGATGTTGCCCTTGCTCCTCGTTAAACCCGAACCCTAACTCAATAGAACCTTTGAGCTCACTCAAGTCCTCGTCCGTCAAGTCATCTCCTCCTTCGTTATGCTTCTCAAGGTGATGAAGCATCTGGCGGCGGCGACGCTCCCATGCGATGTCTCTACGGGTCTCTAACATGGAGAGTTGCTTGGAGAGACGTTTCTTAGTCTTAACTCTAGGTGGTTCCAATGGCATCTTTTGAAGCTCTTCTACTTCGCTATCGTAGAACGATGAAGACGATGAGGTTGATACACTCAATGCTTCTCCTACCCTCACCATCTTTCTCTGTTGTTATATATTAGAAATCGCAGGCACGTTATGATTATGTATCACAAGAAGTTAAATCTTTTGCGATTTTGTGCCTTCTTGTACAAGTATGCGAGAATTAGGAAAAACAGAAGTTGTAAGAGGTTGATCGAGGAAATGGTTTTAATCTCTCTTATGGTGCTGACCGCGCCAAGATAGAGCGCGGCAGGCACAAAAAGTAATGTAGAAGGATAGAGAAGGGGATTTTGATTCAATGGATTAGTGAAAATCCCAGATCTCTAGCTCATTTCCTCAAAAAAAAAAATTCATCCCGGAAGAAGAAAAAGGGTGAAGAAGTTTTTTCTGTTTGGTTTATTTAATGAATGTACAGAAGAGATAGGGTTTCTGGTGAAAGTTTAATGGTATGATATTACAAAACACAGAAACAAAGAGTTCTTGAAGTTTCTTCTACCACACATTTTGTGTTGTTTAAAAGTAGGGTTTGTAGAATTACCATTTGCCATTTTAAATGGGATCCCTCTGTTAAATGCCTGGGGAGATTCTGGAGCTTGATTTATTCTTGAGACAGAATCCAAAAACAAACATTAGTAGTTTAGGTTGGAAAAACGAACTCTTACTTGATTTAGGTTTTGTTCTAGAAACTTTTGTTGTTGTTGTTGGTCGAAACAAGTAAAACATAATACTAATTGATTCACAGTTCTAACGTCTAACAAGATGGTATAACCACTAAACTAGTAGCATCATTTAGTTCCTTAAGTAAAATATGTTACAACTTTACGAATCAATAATGAAATAAGCAAAATTACCAATTCGAAGTGGACCGAAAAATACCAAAAAATCAATAAAAAATTTGGTGTTAAAACCATAAACCGGGAAATACCAGTTGGACCAAGGAGTCACAGGCTAGTTTGCCACTAAACCGAAAAAATGAATCTAGCCCGCCATTTTATAATCTGTATGCCACTATATATGTGTTATCATCATTTTACCCTTAATGAATTATTCTTTCTTTAATTTTTAAAAAGCAAAAGAAAAAATTAAAAAATATAAAAACACTCAGCATGTGGGTCCCAACGAAACTCAAAGAAACGCTTGGCTTTTATTTAATGTCGTACTTACCCAATATGTGGGCTCCACTAATTTTGTTTTTTTTTGTTTTATATGACAGAATATACTCATAGTTGTCCAATTGTACTATCGTAATCATAGTTGGACTTTCCACAGTTTTCATAATTTGCAGTTGGACTAGACTGTAAATAAATAATTACAAGTTGGACACATGATTTTTCTAAATTATTTTGCATTTCCAAAGTTTTCATAATGGAACATTGGTGAAAACTTGGTTTTCACCTTTTTTATTTCATATAAGAGGATCATATACTAAGTATTCCTTATAGTAAAAGCGGTGTTTTATGTGAAAATAACATCTTTCTTAGAAATTATTAAATTTTTATTGTATTGATCAAAAATAGTTTGTTTATATTTTGGGGTATTTAATATATAATTTTACATTTATAATAAATTATCAGTTATGAAAAATCAACAAATTTAAATATTTTAGCGTTACTTAGTTGAACTGGTTGAACTAATTATATTAAATATTATCACAAAAACCAAAAATAGACAAATTAGTTTAATAATGCCCAAATTATGTGTCCAACTACTAATTAATAATTTATATTATAGTCCAACTGTAAATACGAAAAATTTACCAAAGTCCAACTATGAATATGAGAGTACAACTGGAAAACTATAAGTATATCCAGCCGCCAAATCTAAAAGTGTATTTTAGTCGGGCCCATAACTCTGCACTTTACCACACATTGGATGATTTTAAAACATTTTAAATTGTCTACATTAGATAATTTTAATTTATATTTTGTTTTCTTCTTTCTCAATTTACCTAGTTGGACCGAATAATTAAATCTCAGTTGTACCTAACAATTACATTTATACCAAAATACCACCAAAGTACATAAACAAAAAACCCACTTTACCATACATAAACAAAGTTGAACCAAGTTGAACTAGTTGAATAGATAAAATCTTCTAAATGATAATTAATAGAGAAAAATTATGTAGTCAACTACAACATAATAATTTATATCAAGGTCCAACTACAAATACGCAAAAATCGCCAAAAATACAACTATGAGGATTAATGTACAACTGTTCACTTGAGAACAACTATGTTTATAACATACAAATTTTTAGACGTAGTTGTACATAAATGTACTAGTTGTACCTACAAAACCGATTGCATACATAAAAGTTATCGGCAACAAAAATCCCAAAATTTATATTCTATCTCCGTTACTTTATAATATACATTGAATTACCTTGTTGGCTTTAAAAACTAAAGCTTACTTTAATCTAAACCAGAACCATTGAACTAGATTTCTTAAATGAACTAGACAAAACGGGTGGTAGATGTTCTAATTATTGGGCATTTTCCTCATAGATGCCAAATCTCTCCGCCGAGTTAGGCACTGTCTCCTCTTAAAATCGGTCTGCAATTATCAAAACAGAACAAACCACTAACTCCGACAACTTTGGGAAGATTTATTCTTCTTGCTTTGACCAAACCCAACATCTCTTCACTTAATTCCAAAGTCATCATTTCAATCTCTCCCCAAACTTTAAACCGATCCGGCAACAACTCGTTATTAAATGGTCTAGCGTCGAGTGATATCACGATGTGGTCGATGACTTGATGTTTCTTCTCGATTATGATCGTTGGATTCGCGAAGAATTTGAGTACATGTACATATGAGAAGACTTGGGTTCTCAACTGAAGTTTGGGTTCTCGGAAGAATCGAATAGGAATTTATAGCCGATGAAGTGATCGTGAGGTGAGTTCGGTGGCGAGTAGATTCCTAACCAATCGTCTCTCCAATCACATACCTCCAACTACCTCAACGTCCTCGTTGACACGAACCAGATTCGTATCGTGACGGAGATCGTCAAAAAGTTCGAGCTGGTTTACAACAAGGTTATGGATACACAATTGGTGGAAGATAGGTTGGTGGTGAAACTGGAACCGCCGCAGTAAGCTTAGATCGTAAAACAGATTCATACGACGATTTCAAAATTTAAAAATTTTCATGAATCTAAGAAGCAGAAATCTTGCTGAAATTGAAGAATTTTAATCGAGATTAACTATTTCCCAAACTCTGATTTCGATTCTTAACGTAAATGACTTTTGGATTGAATTTCATAGAATTAGATTTGGGGATTTTTGGAACTCAGTTAAAAAGAAGAGAAATCCAACAGAAAAAAAAAAAAAAGATAAAAAAAAACTACGATGAAGAAGAGAACACGTATAATTGTATGGATTTGGTCTCTCATGGTTGGATATGTAATTTTTAGTATGGTTGGATATGTAATTTTTAGTAGATATTAAGGGTTTTTTTGACTTTTTCTACAGATTTTGATTTTAAAAAAATTGTTAAATAAAATTAAAAATAGAGAATGGCATTCTAGCCCAACTTTTGTGAGAAAATGGCTTTCTAGCCATTGTTTCTGGACGAAGCCTAATAAAAAAATCGGTCGGGAGAAAGAAAGTAGAGAGTGTCCTTGAAAGAAAGAATTGGCCTTGTCAAATTAGTAGTCCCAAAGAGAGAAAAACGAAAAATGCAGCAGCAAGTAAGAAAATCATAGTTTTGTTCAATTGTTGTTTGAGTATATGCTAATTAATGGATGATGATGTTGCAGGGAAGTAAGAGTGGATCTGAGATGGAGGTGACATGGGAGGACCAGCAGAACATCAATACCTTCAGCCGTCTCAACAACAGATTCCACGATCTCGATGATGAAATCAAATCCGCCAAGGTTTTTCCTTCTCTTTTGGGTTTGTTTCTTTTAAAGATTAGATAGAATTCATGGGTTATTAGGATTGAATTCGTTCTCTATGTTTAGGTCGTGGAATACTGTGATTAGATCTAATCCCGTGAACTCTTTCTCTATTCTATTGGATATTTTTTCCCTCAGAATTTCCCAATTTCGTTTTCATCGGTTTGCTCTCAGCTCACTGATTAACTCATTGTTGCTGAAATCAGCACAGCTACAATCCAAGTGTTGTTGGTCTAGTGTAGGATCATGATTAAGACTCTCATATCTCATTTTACATATTCTTTAGCTTGTAGCAATCTACTGTGACACATGCTTATACCACCATCATCGGTAGTAACAAACATCAAAATCCTGTGCACTCTTCCATATCACTGCTTCCTTCACTTTACCTCCTTCATTGTGTGTGATTAAATAAGCCTTCCAGGCTCTATCGGTAATCAGCTATTGTCAACACCAATCGGCACTTATCATCATTGTTTTGAAAAGAAGATGTGGGACTTTGTAATAATAATAAGTGGATACTTGTCTTCTTCTTTCGTTTCATTAGGGGAATCAAAATAGCATTCTACTGTGTGTTTCATTAAGAGTGTTGTTGTTTAACACTTACATCTATATCACTTGTTGCAAGATAAAGCCCTGTCCTGTATGACCCAAAAGCTTGATTAAAAAGAGTTTCGATTATGCAGGAAAAGTGTGAAAATCTAGATGATGCAGGGAACGAGTTGATCCTTGCTGATGAGGAGATGGTGCGGTTTCAAATCGGAGAAGTGTTTGCTCATGTGCCCAGGGACGATGTAGAAACAAAGATAGAAGAGATGAAAGAGGCCACTTGCAAAAGCCTTGAGAAGCTTGAGGAAGAGAAGAAATCAATTGTAACACAAATGGCAGCGTTGAAGAAGGTCTTGTATGCGAAGTTCAAAGATTCTATCAATCTCGAAGAAGATTAGTTCTTTCCTACTTGGTTTTTCTTCTGTTGCATTATTATTCAGTTGAGATGATTGTACCGAGTGTTGTAGACCAAAGGATTCTCAAAATTTAACTTGCTGGTTTTGTTCGCTATGGAATTTCTTTCATCTGGTTAATGCATAAATTTCTTTTCGGAAAATGTATGAAATTATTATGTTTTTGGAAAATGTATAAAATACCCATCAAAGCCGATATCAATTCTATAACACCAAATTTTTTCCCAGAATTTGTTGTATACACATTCAAACAAAATGAAGAAACACACGCCCAAATACAAAATACAAGAATCTTGGGAATTGCAAAAATACAAAGCCCTAAATTGATTCCCTTAGCTTCTTCAATCAACACCCAAGTAACTCTCCAAACCGGTTTTACTCAAATTGGGGTATAACTCGACGGTGGCCGGTTTCCTGAAGCGGCGGATACCAGTCCACCACGGCGGGCACTTTCTTCATCAAGAAACAAATCGTCAGTATTACGAAAAGCGGCGTGAGCTCCGACGATGAGCAAACCAATGATCAGCGAAACCAGAACGTTTTCGCCCACATCTGTATACACCAATGCCAAAACCGTTACCAAGCTGAGTAAAACCAGCACGATCCGGTCATCTACTTCTTTCCCCGAAATCACAATCGAATCGTTCGAGTCTCGCGAGAAATAGAGTAGGATCCATCCGATGAAGACGACGATGAAAGCGATCATAGACATCGGGTGGTAAATAAGGCCGAGAAAAACAATGGCGAGGACGGTGAGAGCGTAGTTTCCACGGAAATAAGAGATGTTGTGCCTTAGATGCGCCATGGCTTCATCGTATCCACGAGGGAGAGATAGCGCAGACAGATCGAGAAGCTCTCGCCATGGACGGAGCGTGGTGATCATCGATTGCGTCGTCTGCTTGGCGCGTGCACTCAACGTCCCGATGATAGTGGTGTTGGAAGAGGAAGAAGGTCCAACTCCTCCTCCACCACCAGCGCCGCCATAACCGTACGGCGGAGGTTTCTGATTCATCGGATTGGATTTTGTGTTGGAATCCCTTGAAAATTCACAGATCTGTGGTCAAATGGCAAAACCTTAGATTTCAAAGAGTCCACATGGGAATTGGGATGATGGGAGGGACTTGTTCGGAGATTATTATTTTCTTTTCGGACCTTGTAGTTTTCTATTATTTACAGATAAAACATAAACAAATCAACTTTTATCGATTGCTTCCATTTTCGCATAAATCAACATATTTTTGTAAATTACACATTTGTGATGGATCTAAACCTTCAGATGATATTTTGGTTTCTGTTCATCTTCTAATCTTAATCGCTAGAGAAACAAAATTGTTATAATTGGATAGAAATATATTGTAATCTTTCGAACCAATAGGTTCTCTTTAGTCAGTATCTGACTGAATAAAAAATACCAACGTTTCACGTCGGTAGGCTTCTTAGTGATGTCTGAATTGAATTATACAGAAGAAATTGGCCGCCAATTTTCATATATACAAACAAAAACAAATAAGTAGAAGCTTCATCCATCATTTATCTTTTTGCTTTGGATTCGATTGGTTTGGGTCTAGGAGAAGAGACTGAGCCACCACCACCACCAAGTGCTGCAGCTGCTGACTCCACATGTGTGAGCAGATACTCGTAGATCTTCTTCCGTAATCGATCAATTGTTTCTTTAGAGACTTCTTGTAATCCTTCTTCATCCTCTTTCGACCCAATCTCGTCTAACCAATCATTCACACTCTTCAGCTGAGACAGCATCCCCGCTATCTGCCCGTTGTCGGACAGATTCAGATTCGATGATGTAATCACATCAGCGTCCAAGAATCTCTCTACGAAACCCAAAAACCAATCTTGTGAAACCATTTGCAACTTGTCTGCCAGATCAGTTGCCTCGTTTAGACCATTTCCTTTCACCCAGTTTAGCGGTGGAGATTCCGAACCTGCTACTGAGGTGGCCTTTTGGCTGCTACTGTTCTCCCTGTGTTTACGAATCATGCCTTGTGCTACGAGTTTAGATCCAATCGTTGGCTTGTTCTGGACAGTCCCACGGGTTTTACCAGAGGAATTATTACCCGGGCTCTCGAGTATGATCACAGGTTTGCTTCTGGAGGCAGCAAGTTTGGCTTGTTTGCTGGAGTAGACAGAGAAGGACGATAAATTAGTGACTAGCGCAGCTTGGACCCATGATGCTGCCAATTTCTGCTTTTCCGATGCCGCTTTTATAGCTTCCTCGGATCTGTTTTCTTCATTTTCTGGGGAGGACGTCGAAGAAATTAATTTGGACAATGACTCTGCTATTATTTGGACGTCCTTCAAACCGGAATGGAGCTTCAAGAACTGCTCAACGACTGGCAATGGATCATCTTCCTTTGCGGTTGACAAAAGATTGGAGTATATACTACAAAAAGGAAAAGCAGAACAATGTTCAGAAACAACCAAGGCAGTAACAGTAACATTCAGATATAAAAACATATATGTTTTGTCCCTCAAACATCCAAAACCGGCATGAATAAATTTAGTTAAGATATTACGCACATGAGGCATTGAAGTAAGCTCTCGGAAGCAGAGGCCTCTTGCAGGGCGTCTATTGCGACAACTTGAGCAGCATCTCTATGCCTCAAGACTTCCTGCAAATATTGATAGCAGCAACGAGTCAATAAGCTTGTCTTGAAATTTCAGTCACGATGCGAAAGACTTAACATAAGATGCATATGCTATACTAAGAGGTTTTATTCTATCACTGGAGTAAATAATATGTTAGATTGGAGATAGGTTCAAGTAAGAAAAACCAAACAACAGATGAGAAAAATTTAGATCCTCCACAGTCAGTATTTTGCTTACAGAAATTGCATATGGACAATCGAATTTCTAATATGCTTGTTTTGAAGATGAATTTTCTTAATCAGTAGAAATGCTTCACGGCCTAATCATGAAGCAAGCACATATAAGGATCCAACAGAGTCAAGCCCATACCTGTCCCATCCTCGAAAGAGATGAAGGGAGTGAACTCCATTGGATATTGGCTGCCGCTAATCTTTTACCATTAACAGGGACTTTGACCAAATTCCCAGGCAATCCATTCTCTGCAATAGATTTCTTCTCGACAGATGTAGATTTAGGCCTACTCGTTTTATCTTTGGTGTCCGATATTGCGGTTGTCTCGACTTTCTTGGTTGACTGAATCTTATTGTGCTCCTTTGATGATCTTGCAAATACATTAGCCCTCTCCTGTTTGCTTGGCAACTTCTCACTTGATGTGCTTTTCCGTGGAGCCTAGCAACCAAAAATATACAAGCTATACTCAGAAAATCGAAAACACTAAAAACTAATAACATTCTATGAAGTAACCGATAGGAACACAGACGAAAGTATGATACGCACTCAGATTCAGTAGATAGTAACGAGTAGAACCAGTTTAACAATGCTCTCAAACAAGTGGTTTCAGCTTCAAATCAAGTGCTGATGAATAGGAGTTGTCCAAATTGCACTTGGCATGTCTAAAATATACCCTTTTGCAAATATAAAGCTAAGAAAGATTGAAAAAGCTTACCGCTAAACTCCGGGAATCAGGGGTTAAATCACGTCTGGAAAGGTTGGATTTTGCTGAACTCCTGATTTCTAAATTCCCTTCCCAGCTTTTCCTCAATGCCTTAGCTCCAAACTCGATCCCCTGCACAAAATTCTTAATCATGGGAAGCTTTTTCCCACCTTTCGGACTCTCCGCCTTGAGAAGAGACCGTCCCTTATCTGACAACCCCATTCTAGGAGAACCCTTCTCCAATAACTTTGGCTTCACATTCTGTTGCTGCTTAATCCCATTTGCAAACTTTGCAAAAGAATTAGGCAGTGAATAACAACTCGTAGGCGAAGAAGGAATAGACTTAGAACCTGAAGAAATCTTCAGCTTCCCCAAAGATTCCTTCTTTACATCCAAAGTCAAACTCGACTTGGCAGATTTCGCTCGAAATAGAGCAGACACGGGCTTTTTACCCTCAGAAGATTGATCCCTAGAGATACTAACACTCAGTCTATTACCTAGTATTCTCTCACCCTCACTTCCACTCCCATTAGACACCACTCCTCCTTTAATAACAGATGCCTTAACTCTCTCTTTCGGTTTCGAATTAGCAACACCATTATTATCATTAACCTTGTTGTCATCACAGAGAAACCCTAGCGAGTGAGTGGCTACAATATCTTCAGGAGTACCAACACAAGGATGTCTACCAGGAACAGGCCTAACACCACGAAGAATGGGAACAGGAGAAGAAGATTCGACTCTATCGACATGAATAAACTGACCTAATTGGATCTTATCGCTAAGAATCAAATCATCGTGCTCATCAGGTAAAGAGACATAAGTGGCGTGAGAGGAATCAGAGACTCTGAGATAAAAGCCTTGATTCGGGAATAGCTCACCTCCGGCTAAAGCGGGAACAATACTGACGACTTGTAGAAGAGAGGACCTGTGTTCGCCGGCGATTTTGACGTCGGTGTTCATGTGCTGGAGAAGCTTGAGCAAAACACCGGGGACAAGATTCGCCATCTCCGCAGAGCATCACCGAGGAGATCAGATCTCAGAAGCACCAAATTGAAAGTGTGGATTCCAAGGGAGAGGAGAATCAAAAAGAGAAAGTTGCAAAACCAGAGAAGAGAAGAGGGCAGGGATGCAAGTTATAGTATTAAATATTTTTGTGGATTAATACAAACAAACAAGACAATAAAAGAGAAAGAGTACAGGTAGATTTTCAAGAGCAAAACGCAAGACCAATGTGAAAAAAATAATGTGATTCTCTCTCTATCCGTGCTGTGTTGTGTCTACTGTCTTACACTCTCTCTCTGTACTTACTTATTAATTGGAATTAAGAATGAGAGAGAGCAATAAAAGAAGTAAGTAAAGGGTCAGACTCAGTTTCAGGAGTTGCGAAAAAGATGGCTACTTCTTTGTTACCTTCCCCCCCCCCTACTTATTTGGCTTCCATTTACTTAAGTTTTTTTCATCTTTCTTTACCAATATCAAGAATTACGTTATATATTGTAAAAATAGCGTGGTTTTTTATACGTTTTTAAATCTTAAAAAAAGAGATTTCTTTATTTTAAGTAAGAACCAAAATTGAACAATAATTAGAATAGTAACAAACTTTATGGTACCATTATTACTAGGCCATACCCCAAAGCAGCTCACCAAACCCGATTTCTCAACCTTAATCTTGTTTCCCAAGATTTTAACTGTTGCCGAATGAACATGAACATTAGATCTAGGTAGGCCTGGGCGTTCGGATATTCGGGTCGGGTTCAGGTTTTTTGGGTTTAGAAAACTAAGACCCGTTCGGGTATTTTAAAACTTCGGGTTTGGGTCGGGTTCGGATCGGGTATTTCGGGTTCGGATTCGGGTTTACCCGAAGTATCCAAATATTAGAAATTTTGTATCCGATTCTATGCAAAGTATTGAAAAATACTCAAAAAATCTATAAAACCTAAGTATTTTATACTCGAATGTAACCCAAAGTAGTTAAAACACTCGGAAATATCTTAACATCCGAATAATTTAGGCACTTAGGTTATTACAAGTATAAATATTACTAATATATTATCACTATGTACTTATATTTGGGTATGTTCGGGTACTTGTTCGGGTTCGAGTTCGGGTCGGGTTCGGGTCGGGTTCAGGTTTGGGTTTTCGGGTTGTGAAGTTTAGAACCCGTTCGGGTATTTTAAAACTTCGGGTTCGGGTTCGGACCGGGTTTTTCGGGTCGGGTTCGGTTCGGTTCTTCGGGTTCGGGTATTATGCCCAGCCCTAGATCTAGGTTTCAAAAGTAGCCAAGTAATCTGCAGACTGCAGCATAACTGACTACCATTTCTAGGTTCAAGCATGTTAGTCAATATTTTCATCATCTTGATGAAATTTTTTAAAGCATTGTGCAAAAAATTACATAATGGGTGTGAAGCTGCAACAGTGACAATCATACTACAGAGATTAAGTGAAGTGCAAATGATCATCGTAGCAAAGATGATGAGACCATTACAACGACAACCATCACAGCTATGCTGAGGTTAACCACTGTATCAACATTTTCAAGCTTCTCCAGTTTCTTGTGGAGGTCTGCCCGCATTTGCGAATATGGGCATTTTTGCTTCTGCAACAACAAACATAATTCCATTAGTCAGAATCCAGTCAAAAGATTAACACAAAGCCAGAAATCGAATACCTCAATCATGCTCAACACCCTAACTCAGCTCAAATTCATAATTCTATTCTCATATATTTCTGTATGTAGGTTCTCAATCCAAAGTATGAAAAAAAACAGGGAAGGGAGTATAGACAGTAACCTCATTTTTCAACTCATCATTTGGGATGTTTGCATCGTGCTCGGAAAGTTGATTGAGTGGCATCTCGGGATTGCTCTTACTATTGGAGATTTTACTTGAGAAGGCTTTGTAAGCTGAATTAGTATGAATGGTCTCCATAACTGAACCGAAAAAATTTGTGACTGGTACCTAATTCCCAGAGTAAGTTAACTTGGAGAATGAGTAAGTAATTAATCATCTCAAGACAGCCATAGTTTAGAAAAAAACGAAAAGGAAAAATATCGGGAAGGTGCAAGTTTTTCATTTAAATCCCTGATCATGTTACAGTGAACTTATGGACAGTCCTAGACTGTTCAGCCCACATAACAAGTAACTAGAACCTAGGTTACTTAGTCTTGATTGGTTACTACAGAATCGTAATTTAAGCTGAACTAAATTAAAATGTGACATTGCACAATCAATTTCATCCTTACCTCCACCAGATGTGGTTGGTAAAGATCAGTCCGGTAGTAGGCAGTAGACATTAGCAGTCTCGGATCGTAGGACCTAAATAAACTGCACAACAGCAAGGGGAGGTGAACAAATGTTTGTAGCTCATAGAGTTCAGGTTAAAAGGGCGCATTAGATTTAACCATGATCCAAACACGTCAGAGGTAAAAATATCCAGAGACACATAACTCATTAAGATATTACAATTCGTATACAAGAAAAATACCAAAATGTGACCAGACATTACAAGGCAGTTCAGACAACCAAAAGGTTTAGTCACACATCCAACTATATAATCGTCTTCTTAGTCAATTCAACAATCACAATGTCGGTATATATAATCAAAGTGAAAAGATATATCATATAAAACGTTAGCAGAATGTTGGTGACAAGAGTTGCATAGTTATTGTACCTGTTAAGTGAAGCATTGTCATAGATATTGAGCCTCTCAAAAAATGCAAGAGTGTAATATGTAAACCGATCTACAACAGAAACACCAATCTGAAGCAAAAACAACATCAGATTTGGAGATCAATATAATGATAAAAAGAAGAAACAATCCCCAAACAATGACAACTTCATTGAATAATTTCCCCCTTAATTTCGTAATGGTACTTTCCCTTCATGAAATAGTGAAGGGAACTTACATCTGAATCAAGGTGATGGGAATATGAGTTCTCGCCTTTTAGACTGCTACCAATAGCCAAAACACCAGGAGATTGAAGCTACGAAAACAATTATTTCACAAAATTAACAACGTCAAATTACCAAACTGCTGAGAACAAGCTCCCGGCATATACTGTAAAGATACTACTAGGATATCAACATATTAACTCCAAAAGGCAGAGAAAAACTAAAATTTTGGCTTACTGAAATATTAAGATGAAATAACCCTGAAAAAGTGCGCGAAGATGTACCTGATTAAAGAGAGTGGCAGCTTGGCAAGTATCAACCATTATCATCAGCTCCTTGAATCTAGGCTAGCCAGATAATGTCATTAGATAGTCAAAACTGAATTAAGATGAGACAATAAATGAATAACGTTCGTTCCACCAAGAAATGGCCCATGGAAAAGCTAAGGAAAAGCCAGATTTTCAAAAGACAGATAAAAAGCACTGAACAAATGGAGGAAATGGAGTCAATATGACTTAGAAACACCGTAAATGTGAAACACACCTACGCTTCTCTTTCATTTGTTTTACCGCATCTGCCAAGTCGTGGCTCTGGAGTTCTTCTGCATCTTGAAACTTTAAAAATTCATCACCTCCATGCCCAGTCATGTAGAGTAGAATATGGCTACCCTCATCACTGAGGAGACGCTTTGACCTTGGAACAGCATTCTCATGACGCCCAGTCAAAACCCGTAAGAAATTTTCAACTGTTACCTCATATCCACGATAATCTACCTGAGAGAAAATGATTTCATACAATCAGCCTTTCTTCTGGATAACATGTCTGTTTACATGGCCTGGGAGAAAAAATGTAATCTTATGGAAGCACAGAGAAAAGAAATCGCAAAACATAGAAAAACAATGATTCTGTGCTTGCAAAAATGAAGGCTAAGATGCTTCTAATATACCTAGAACCTTCAGTACTACATAAACAACTCATTATGCTAAACGGTTGGAGAAGTGTCCAGCAACCAGAAATTTACCTCAACGTTATCTCCGTACAGGTTAAGTTTGTGGTTTTCATTGTTAAAAACTTGAGCAGGATATTCATTTCTAGCATTACAGGCCATATCATCAGCCAGCATTAGAATAATCCTCTCATCTGGTATTCCAAGTCTCTTGACTGTCCTAGAAACACCAAGTAAAGAGAATATAATGTGAGACACAAATTGCGAAGAGAACAACCTATAAGAATGGTTATTCCAACATAAGTGTGTTGGTTAAGGAAAAAAAAAAGAGCTTTCACCTATACAGGGACAGAGTATTGGCCATGTGCCGGTAGTTAAACCTGGAATAATGGTAGCCACAGCAATAGGTTAATATGTAACTTGAGAATGAGAGATAGACTTTTGATAACTGAAACAGGTTTCTCAATCAAGCATACAATGTCCTTGGATCAGACGTGGTCAAGTAGATATAGATGCTAGTTGAGTCCAAAGAGAAGAAACCAAGAAACAAAAAGATGAACACCAGTTGACTAGAGAAACAAATTCAGGTTTTCTCAGCCAGTCGAAGAAGGCACACAATTATGATATAGATCTATAGCAGAGGTTAAGTCACACCGCCCATCATCAATTGAAAAACAGGTCTCTCAAAATTCAAAGGTCTAGAGATCATGGTGAGAAGACTTAAACTTCAAAACCTATCACCATTTGTGACTCTCTTATCAGAAAAAAACTACATTGATCAGCTGAATTTTTGACACGAAACTACACAATACCCGAATTAAGATGGAGCAAAAACAATGAGTTAATTTAGGAACGAGAGAGGAGTGTGAGGGTTTTACCAGAAGCGAGAAGTGCAGACCAAAACAGCCCAATTGTTCGTGTGAATAGTCGTATCTCCGGAAGAAGAGACGAAGGAGTAGCAGAGAAGCAATCCGAGTATTAGAAGAATCTTCATTTTTAGGAAGATTATCTGTGATGAAATTTATTGAAATCGAGATTGAGGTTTCCGAATCTCGTCTCCGATTTAGATTGTAGACTGATATATAAATCAAAAAGATCTATTTAAAAGAATGTACCAGTACGAACAAGAGAGAATACGGCGTCCCCGATGGAACTCCGGTCAAAAATCTAGCTTGCCGGCGGAGGCGTGGGAGGAAACGGTGAAGACGGGAGCAGACGACGGAGTAAATAAAACCTCTTATGTATGATTAAAGACATTTATTACTATTGTCTATTTTGTTGGGTTATTGGATAAATAATGATTATGAATTAAACAATTGTTAAAAATTTGTGTTATTAAATAACTGGTACATTGTTAATTTCTCTTCGACTTTTTTTTCTTTTTTTCTTTTTTCTTGCTTGATTTCATAGTAGATTTTAATAACTTGGTATAAAATTCCATTAATTATCCAAAAAAAAAAAAACAGAAATGAAATTCCACTAACCATGTATATTTCGAGTAAAAATCAGAATTTGTAAATACAATTCAAACGTGAGGAACGGTTGAAGGGCACAAGTTATATGATTACTTGCTCACAAGCTACCTACTTCGGAGGTAAACGTGAAGTCACTAGAACTAATAAATATGGCTTCCGTTGGTCTGTATTGTAGAGACAAATAAAATCTCACTCAGAGACTGGCAATAAGAAGCTAAATCCAGAATTCTCCCGGATTAAAGGTGGCGGTTCGATATCCGCAATTTCAAATTTCTCCATCGACTTTGATAAATCATCAACCGAGAAAGGGATGCTGCAAAATCATTAAAACCAGTTAGAAGACATCATCAAAGTTCCCAAAACGAAACTTGTTGGTCTTGTAAAGGAAGTAACAACCTGGAGTCGTCATCCAAAAGGAATGAGTTGCTAACAGCATTGTTCGAATCTTCTGTCATTAGCACCCTCATATTTGCTATAACCTATTATTATACATAGTCAGATAGAGAGAGCCAGAGAGGTATGTCTATGAGTTAATTAAAGATATAATCACACAGATCATCAGCAACTTAAGGGGACTTACGTCCGGGGAGACGCTGTGAGTGCCGTATTTGTCGTCCCAGTACATCGTACTGATCCTGTATAGCTGTTGTATGCTTAGCACCTGTCCACAGTTTCAATTCATCATCAAATGGACACTTGCATAACCCTTTTCGATTAATTTTCTTTTGTAAGAAAATTGGCAAGTGTTTGATAAGACATATAAGAAACTTGTGATAGACTGAGCTGGGGACACAACAACTTACAGGGCAAAGATCATGACTGATCTCATCAAGAGTTTTCTTTGGTTTTTGATGTATAACCTGTATTTGGAGCAAGAATTAATTGTTTACCCCTTCTGAGACAATCCTTAAGGTTTAGGTAGAAGATAAGGCAAGGTTACCAGAAACCCAATGGCCTGTCTGATATGCTTAAGCTCATCCCACGAAGAACCAGCATACTGCAATTCTTATTGTTAGTTAATCAGTTAGTGTTGTTGAATAAATGATAGCAGAGTGAAAGCTAATAGAGATACCTCATCTGTTGCCTTAAAACACCAGTGTTCTAATTCAGACAAGCCAGCTTTGACGTACTCGCCATTACTAAATGAACAACACTCGCGTCTCAATAAAAGGCTGTTGGCGGACAACAAAAGAAGCATTTGATTAGTAGAATATAGCTAGCGATGTTTGAGACTAGATAATGAGATTTTAGATGCTAATGAACCCCGGAAAAACCTGTTAAACAGCTGAACATTGATGAATGAGAATATCTGTGTAAACACTTTACGCACCAAGAATGAAGGAACCTAAACGCATAAATAAAAGATTCAATACTCAGGGCAGTCCAGAACTTATTTATATTTAGAGGAAATGGAATCGCCAAGGAACTCACATTGTTTGATTTTAGAGTATTGAGGAAATTTGTAAGGCTCTTGACAATTCCTTGCCAGTGGGCGATCAGTGCTTGCTGAGCTGCAGTGTTGCCAACGGAACGAGATGCTCCTTTCACTAAACTAGCCCTTGATGTTCTCGGCGCCTATTTGAAGTTGCAGACAGATAAATTAAACGAGAAAAACCTTGTTTTGCTTGTGAATGTGGTGGCTGTAATTAATGGCATACCTGAATGCACAATCCAAGGAGTGGAGAAATCTCCTTCTTCAAGTTATCCCGAATCATTCCGTATATCTTTTCAACATAAGCTGTGAGCTGCTGCTTAAACAGTAGAGCCGGATATTTTGCTTCAACTTGTCTAAAGGTATCCGCTCCACCTCCCGCAGCACCGTTTATCATGGCAAGATTTACACCTGGGGGTGCCCCGCGGAAGCTCTAATTGATGGTAACATTCTCAAAATTAAAGTTATTATGAAACAAGAAGCTTTTGCTACATTGTGTTGATGAAACTCAAACAATATATGTATAAAAGATATATACCTGACTCATCCTTCCAAATAGGGTGGCAGAAGATGAACGGCGGCGCTGCGGAGCCATCCCAGCTGCACCACTAGCTTTGAGTGTGCGCTGGAGGAGTAAGAGGAGTGTCGAGGCGTTGGATAACCAATAGGCCAATGTATTGTTGTTATCTTGAGTCTGAGAGATCAACTTTCGCAACATTATTAATCCAACACACTTGCAATCACAGTTAGATACCTATGAAAACTAGGAAGCTCAAGCCAACCTCAATAGCATGGCCTATTGTCTGAATTATGCGATCAAACACACTGGTTCGTTCAACTTCAAATGACCTCCATTGCAGTAGACATTTGTAAATGATACATGCTGTAATAGGTCGGTTCCCCTGGAATCCCAAGTGTTGAACAATGCAGCGGATAAGTAGTTCTTGATTTTCTTGCTGTTTCTCGTTTAATGATTTCTGTGGTTTGTCATCCACTTCTGAGGGATCTCTATGGTTCATCGAATGGCTATGCAGATCCTGATTCAAATTAAAAGCCATTGCTTCATCATTTAAGAACCTAAATTTGAGACTGACAGACAATTGAAATTGAATTTCGTAAACATATTTACCAAGCTTGACCTCGCATCCACTGCAAGATGACCACTCTCAGAACCTCTCTGTTATTATTAAACAGATGGTGATTCATCAAATTCTGAAAAAGAAACAAAAAGATAGATGTGGTCTAATATATTTTAGTTTACGGTTCTAGGTTACCTGTAAAATGGACCGGGAGCGGCCAGAGAGAAATTTATTTGGTGCCATGGACACAGCCTGTTGCCGTAAGACTTTATTCTCTGATTCTAAGTTGCTGCACTTTTCCTCCATCCTGATCACAGTAACTTCTAGTTCAGCTCAGAGGAAAATGAAATTACCAGTAGAATCATGATGAATAGGAAGATATTAATAACGATGTTTATGATATATTCTTACCTTGTCAGGGATTCTTGGAGTTGCTGACCTTTCTTCTCCGTCTCTTCCAGTTTCTTCTTTTTGTCTTCGAGAGACTCTTGAGCTTCTTCGAATTTCTTCACTGCATCATCAGCCCTTTGTTTCTCGTATTCTAGAGTAGCCTGTTGAAAAGCAAATGATTACTTATGCCAAGTAGACTCATATGTAACAATGAATGTAAATCTCTAATTTAGATGCAACTGATTTGCAGGTAAATTGAAGGAAAGATCAGACAGCTGATTGACCAATGATTTAGCCACTGACAGCAAGTACCTTTACACTATCCAGTTCCTCTGTCATCAATTCAATCTTCTTGGTATCTTCAACTAAGATTTGTGTTTCTTTGATAACAGGAGGAGCTTCTTCAGCGGCTTTCTTTGCAGCTTCACGTTCCTTCACAAGCAACGCATTTGTTTCATCAACTTTCTTCCGCATTTCTTCGAATGAACTCTGAAGTTTCGTAATCTCCTGAGTCTTTGCTTCTTCTAAGTCACCCTGCAAAATTAGTTCAGTGCTAGAAATTATATATCTATTTCAAAAAATGTCGATTGAAACGATGTTTCTATGGCAAATACCCTCAAACGTTTCTCCAACTGGACACGGTATGTGAGTTCCTCGACTTTCTTTTCAAGCATATCCTTTGCCTCTTTAAGTGCTCCTGTTTCCCTTGCAGCCTGAAGATAATACAAATGTTGAGTATGTTTAAGATAACTAATCTTTGAAGCAGGCACTTAATTATTACAAAAGAAAGAAGACAACAGAATTTATCAGTTTCAGCTTCAAGGTCCCTCAAACTAGCAATCTGCTTTTGAAAGTATTTGTGGAAAATTATAGACTTAATCTTGTCGATGAGTTCCCATCTCAATGCACATAGCATGATAGTTTCCACGAAAATTGTCATGTACTATTAAAGTAGGCTTTTGTAGATGTGATGAATATGTATGTGAAAAATAAAGAAACATTCTAGCAAATGTATACCATTTTGAGTTTCCTAAGTTCTCTCTTAGCAAGTCTGCCTCTCCATCGTGTCTGAGATAGGATTACTCCATTTTTAAGCTTTTTGTAGTATGAGATTGCTCTGTGACAACGCCACTGAGCCTGCCATTAGTAACCGGAAAATTATGTGTTAATGATCATGAGAAACCTAAGATAGTTTTAGCGCTCAATTCTTGCAAGAACCGAAACCTGAACAATTGTGGCAGCCTTTGTTTGCTTCCTGAATCTGAATTGTTTACGAGCAGCCATTGCTCTTAAACCAGTCTGTACAACAAGAGAAGCTACATGGAGCTTTTTATATGATTTTCTAGAATAATGTCTCCGGCCATTCTTCTGAATCTTCACAGCAGCAGCTTCTCGTCTCAAATTTTCGTAAAGCTTGCAGGAAAGTCTTCCTACAATTTATATATAAAGTTACATAAATATTTTTAATATCCAGTCAATCATTCATAAGTGTGACAAAGTTAGTGCCCTTCTAAATTCGAAAACGATTGAGCAAGTAGATGATGGCTCACCTCTACATATAGCTTGAAGAGAAATGGTGGCTTTTCTCAGAACAATGAACCGTTTCTGAGCTTGATGAGTACGTATCCGTCGCTGAATTTTTTTCGCAGCACTACTTAACACCTCAGCCCTTCTAGCGTCGAGTTCAGCCATCTGACCAGCCCTCAAGAAGACCTTTGTTTTACCAATCTGCATTACCAAAATATGTTTTGCATTTGGGTTAATCACAAATCTGCTATCATTGAACCATATCCCATTGCAGCACTAATACTATACAATTAGTTCGATGAAACTCGAGGAACCGTTACCTGGTATCCTTTGAGTCCCATGTTGTCCAAGATCTTTTGACATGCGACTTTCTCATCGAAGCTGTTCAGGGAAAGTCAGAAACTACTGATTTGGATTCTCACAACACAGTACACTCTGATCAGCTAGGGAGAATGATTTTTTACTTACTTCACTTCTAAAGCAGCAGGAGATAGAAGTCCAAAACGGTTTATGAACTCAAAGAAAGGTTTACGAGTTGGATACCCTGCGCAACTAATTCTGATCGCCTCTAAAACACCCTGTAAAGACAACATAAAGGTTTTAAGTTATTAGCACATACGTTCCAGTCATTAATCGCAATAAATTAGTAACATAGTTTTTTTAGAACCCATTATGCCTAGAACAACCTCATTTTTGAAATATTATCTTATCTGTATACTTACACCACATCGCAGTTGCTGCATGATGTTCACATTCTCAAATATGGCAGGCTTTAGAAGATTGTTAGGCTTCACACATCTGATGTAATGAGGCTCGGTGGAATTTAATGTTTCCATCAGTTGCTGGAGTTGCATCTGCATCAACCAGGCCAGTAGTTACTCGTTACATTTACTCGTTGTTACGAAAATATATATTAGTCTTTTTTATCAAAAAGGAAAATATTAATCTTCCACAATTGATGCTGAACATCTGAATAAGCTTCCCTACCTTAAAACGAGAACCAATGGATGAAAACTTTGACGATTTAGATGTTTCTTCCGGAAGTGGAGGGAAAAGACCCACAACAAAGGGACATTTGGAAGCCCCCAACAAATCTTGGTGTTCAGGGATCACATAATCCTTGTTTTTATCCAGAAATAGTTCAGACTGATACAGAACCTGAAAACGTAGAAGACATGAGAAACTTGTGTGTTTTACAAGGTAAAATTTTATTCGAAGGAGAAAGAACCTACTTCTCCAGCATAATGGGCAACAGCGAAATCTGTTCGAGAGAGTTTTGGTTTGATGAACCGCTTGTGGGTCTTGAAAGTCTGATAAAGCTTGTTTGCAAATGTTTCATGGGTTGACTTCGGAAACATGCTAAAAAAATCATGTTTCGTTAGTTCAAGTCAAGAACATAATCACCTCATGCTTCATATGGAACTAGTTTGATATTTAAAATTACCAAGCTTCATCGAGGAGAGCCACAATTCCACCAGGCTTCTGCAGATGGAAAAGAAAAGGGGAAATAAAGTGAGCTAAAATCCAACTGGTATGTGGAGTTATTTTGTTAATATTGTCCTTTCTCGGTTAACAAATGACCTTTTCTATGAGATCGAGAACATCTTGATTGTCCACAAATTCAATGTAACTCCAATCTATTGCTTCTTTTGTGTACTCTTCCTGTTCCATCTTGAAAACGTGCTGGAAAAAAGCAAAAGAAACCAGTGAATTCAAAATGCCGATCTGAGAATCAGAGATGGAATTAATACACTTTTTTCCACTACAATCAAGAACCTACCTGGTTGAAATGTTGCTGCAACTTCTCATTAGTGAAATTAATACAGAACTGTTCAAAACTGCAGCAAAGGGGTATTAGCAGAGAATGGGGGGCTGCATATCTGTGAGCCATAGCCAATGTATAGGTTCATTTACCTGTTAGTTTTGAAGCTCTCAAATCCATAAATGTCCAGAACTCCAATTAGAGATCTAGAATTGGCATCTTGTCCAATCGACTTATTAATCTTGTCTACCAACCTGCACATTACTAGAGATATTCACTTAGCGTCAAATATGTATATATCAATTATTGTCATCTTTTCCCCTCGACAAACCACTTACCAATCGAACAGTCTAGAATAGACTGTCTTAGCGAGACCGTCCCTGCTGGTTACAGCACTCTGTGGATCAAGACTTCTCTTGATAACTTCCTCGGGTGTGATCATAACACGTTTACATAATGCATCTTCAAGTGCCTTTAAATCACACCTGAAACGAGATTTCCAATTACTTTCAACTGATAACACATTTTAGAGGTCTTCTCAGAGACAAATGTTTTTTACATAAGAAGTTCTGCTGCTGTTTTAAGATGAAATTTCGACTTCTCATCCTTGGGAACTGATGAATCCACTTCCTCTCCCTTAGTAAAATCGATGTTTCCTATATGAAGAATTGCAGCAACCACCCTGAAAATTGCTTCCTGTTGATACAAAGGCAGCATTAAGTTCATCATCAATATAGAAGTGCAGGAACTAAATTGAATTTGCAACATACTAATTATAGTTGCTTACACAAACTGACCTGTTCCTTTTCGCTAATTCCAACAATATCCATAGCTCTCCTTGTCGCAAGATAATCATGAGCATCGCTTATACCGACAAGCTCAAAGCACTTGGACTGGTTCAGATAATGAAAGGTCTTTGGATGACCGAGCTTGTACTTTTCAATTTCCTGCTAGTTCTACTAAGAGTTATGCAGCTAGTTTTTCGGGAACAAGATATATTCCATACTTTAACAGTACTTACCTCCTGCGGTGCGGCACAAAGAAGATAGAAGCAGTGGTAATTTCGCTCCGGATCAGAAATTTGGCACACACGAGACCTCTCTAATAGATAAGTTCTTATAGCAGCACCAGATATTCTTCCTTGCTTATCAAATTGGATTTCAACAAATTTACCGAAGCGACTGAGCCAAAGCATAGTAAACAGTTAGCTGAATTTCGAACAATAGATATAGATGTCCACTATAATAACTAGATTTTGCTTCACCTTGAGTTGTTATTTCTCACAGTTTTTGCGTTCCCAAAGGCTTCAAGGACAGGATTTGACTGGACACAGATGTTATAAACAAGTTAGTAGATTAAGCTCGTGTAGAATCCATACATAAGAAAAGAGATAGAAAAGTCATTACTTCAAGAACTTGTTGTTCAACAGTCCTTCCTTCTGTAACTGCACGACCACCCAAGTATGCAAGGTACCTCATAAGCATCTTAGTGGTTTCAGTTTTTCCTGCTCCGCTCTCACCACTAACAAGAATTGAATTGCTTTTTCCCTCATTAATCATGGCCCTGAGTGTATATAGATAAAGGGCGTCTTATGCTCACAACACATATCATCATTATATATATGTAGATCACAAAAATATATAAGTATAAAATTCACCTGTATGCAACATCAGCAACAGCAAAAACATGAGGACTTAGTTCTCCAAGTGGTGCTCCTTTGTATTGTTGCATCATATGGGCATCATAGATGTGAGGCAATCGTTGAAACGGGTTAATGGCAATAAGGATGTTTCCTGTGTATGTCTATGATGAACAAATAGATTAAAGTTAGGACAGAAAACAGTAAAACAGAATGAACGTAAGAGATACTAACATAGATCTCATTAAGTTCATATCTGATCTTCAAGTTCTGAAGAACACCAGGTTCATGCAAGTAAGAGAGCTTTGTCATGTCATCAACACCACCAGCAGGAGCTTCCACATCCTTTGGGTATATCTTTGACAACTTTGCAGTGACCTATACAAGTCAGAAATATAAAATCAGCTGTTTTGGGATATACACTATAGGTAGGTGTCAAGTTGAAATGTTAGAGTATGGGGGACTGATGAGTGGACCTTCTTTCCAATAGTGGCTTGGATGACAACTTCTTGTCCATTGATTTTTTCAACCTCGCCATCAATCCAAGCCACTTGAGGGTCTTCAACCCAAACATGAGAACCTACAATGATATTTACTGGAGTTCCCTAGAGTTTACAAAAAGCATATATAAGAGTGTTGATATGCAAAATGGTAAGGAAGTAAGGAACAACAACAACAAAAAGCTCGATAAGAAGAGCGAAACGATATCACGTACCATTGTCCTCCAATATTAGTGTGTCTTGTCTTCTTTACAATAGATACAAGTGAAGGGAATCCAATCCTTGGGACATTTTTCGACAGTTAATTGGGATGAGGTGACTTGTTTACGCAAGAAATCTACAGATTCTGTAGATTCCGAGACAAGCCGGAGATTTGGAAAACCCGGATGAAACTCAAATCGATTACAGTTTTTTTTTTTCGAAAAATCAAAATCAACCCACAATTTCAAGACATCCTCAGGCATAAGGGTCACTCAGAACAAAAACAAAACGATGGACTCACCAGAAGAAGCAAGAGATTGGGAGGAATCGAGATCGGAAAAGGAAAAAGGAAGAAAAGAGGTGAAAGAGAGATTGAAGAGAGGAGTAAATAGAAAAAAACAGAGACACACAGAGAGAGAGAGAGAGAGAGAGTGACATTGTTGTTCGCGAGAGAGGAAACAATCATCCTTCGACTTCGGTAGGTTTCTTTCCCCATGGATTTCGCGCCAATTTGTGGACCTTAATCAGTCACTGTCCTCGCCACACCACGCACACTCTCTCCCTCAACACTAATATACTTGTGTGTATTTCAGTCCCACCAAAACCATAAAATTAAAGGCCCAAAGTTAAAACACGAACACTAATTAAGGACTTTTATTGGAATCATTTAGAAATTCAAGTACAGTATTGTTTAAAGTTTGGATTTGATTATAATTTCGATTGGTAAGAGACATTTAATTATTAAACATCGATGAACCTGATTATATTTAATAGAATGATGTTTTGTTTGAAAAAACAAAGGAGACGAAACAGAGTATATTTCTAACAAAATTAAGCACAGTATAGCGGCATTTCCTATAGCAAATTATACACCAAAACATATAAGTGTACATTGATTTCATTTACATTCCTCAATTCTAGGCTGGCTTATGTATAACTCTGTGCAGCACCAGATGTCAAATTGTATATCATTAACCACTCTTTCTTTCACATATTCTTATTCACAGTTGACAACTACTGTGGTGAAGGAAGCACAAGCCGGTTCAACGGCTTCAGCACTTCCGTCAGCTGAGCAAAGGACGGTCTCAGATTCGGATCCCTGCCCAAACAAAAAAACCATACACATTTTTAACCTGCGCAGATTCTACTAGTGAATTTTGTGTTTGTTTCATGAAACTTACGTTTGCCAACATTCCAGGATGATCCTTCCCACCACAGGATCAAGTTCCTTGGGGATCTCAAGCCGCCGATTCTGGAAACCAACTGCTCCAACTACTTGCATTGGGTTCATTCCTCGCCATGGCAATCTCAATGTTGCTAGTTCCCAAAGTATTACCCCGAAACTGTACACATCACACCTGACGAAAAACACAGCCAACATTTAGAGTAAAAACTGGCTCTACAATTTGTGGTACAGCCAACAACAGAACTGAGCCTCTAATAAGCTACTCACTTTTCATTTGAGGGCTCATTGCGTAGAACTTCTGGAGCCATCCATTCGGGCTGGTAATATTAAGAATGCATGTGATTAGAGAAGAAGCCATACCCCATATTACTACAAGCATGCCAGCAGCAAATTGCATGTCTATCAGAAAGTGACAGATTAAAGGGTTTTGCGTTCTCACCGTTCCAGCAGTTGATTTGGAGGACAAAAAAGTATTGTGCTTTAAGCGAGACAACCCAAAATCACCGACCTGCAAGGTTAGTGAGATAAAAACAAAAAAAAATCTAATTATTTACCATCAGAGTAAACTAGTTTATTAGTTGGACAACTTAAGAAAATATTTCTTCCTACCTTAACATTCCAGTTGTTATCAACCAAAAGGTTTGGTGTTTTGAGATCACGATGAACAATTGTCGGTGTACTGGTGTGTAAGCAGTTCATCCCCATTGCCTGAAAGTAACAATGGTCGGTCTGGAATTTAGTGACTATTTTGAAGAAATAAGCCTGGGGACATGGAAGTTGATATATGAATCTATTTTTCTACCACGTCAAGGGCCATTTTAATCCGGCGCCGCTCGTCAATGTGAGATTTGGGCCGATGAAGGATTCGATACAAGCTTCCTCTATAATAAAACAGCAAAAAACATTAGAATCTTTTGGGACTCAAAAATCTCATATGCAATTAATTTTCACAACAAGAAGATGGGACAAACCTAGGCAGAAACTCTGTGACGATGGAAAGATTTGGAGGACGAGTAACAGCCCCAAGGAAGAATACAACATTTGGATGACGCAATCTTCGCATAATGCGTACCTTCAGATATGGAAATATTAATATTGAGTGGGAATCCAAAGGCAAGCATATAAGCAGCTGCAAGGTAGGCCATTGTGGTTCATCCAAAAAAATAAACGGGTAGCTAAGAATACTAGTAAATAAACGAAAGTGAACTTATGGCTTACTTCGCTTCTGAACTCGGCTAAAGCAGCACCTGAGAAGTCCTGGTCCAAAAATTTCTTGACAGCAACTTCCTAAATCCAACCATAACAAAGACGCAGAAAAATCAACTTGAAACCTTCCACTTCTGTGAAGATAAACAGCATGGGGAGACATAGAAGGCTAGTTTAAATCACGAAAAATAATCTATCACTAAATAAACAAAAACGACAACAGCTAATACTGATGAGAGAATGTGAGACAATACCATGGAGGGCACTGATGCATTTGTGGCTAGTGACTGAAACAAGCCTATATTAAAAGTGCTTTTAAAAACTGTTTCACTTTAAGAATACAAACACTGCTGTGACTGTTTAATGACCAAACATGCATCTAGGCGCTGCATTTTACTCTCTTTGCACTCATCTCATATAAACATAGTCTTAAGTCTTCCAAACAGTAACAAATTCGACAGGTTAATAATGTTTGAAGTTCCAGATACATGCTCCTTGACACAATTCAAGCCTTAAATAATGTGAAAACAACTAGAGTAGAGCAAGTTCTGGAAAAATTACAGATAAAATTTGCTACAATAGCTCTTATGAAGTCAACTATAAGGTTTTGAAAAAACTAACCGTGCCATGCCAGTCAGCATGATAGACCTCTCCATAGGAACCTAACCAAAATAAGATAAGCATTAGAACATGTGATCTCCAAAAGCTATATGCTACCTAAAGTTTCAATGTATAGCTATCCCTAGTAATAAGCAACTGTATATGGTAGAAAGGGGATATGCTATAAAATTTTACTCCCAATAGAAAATAATTAGCTGCCGTCAAAAAAAGAAAAGGAAATAGATACTAACTAGTTTAATATTTCAAACATGTAAACGTAACCTGCAGGGCACATTACCTAATCCTATTCTCTCCCCAATAACAAGATCATTCCAAGGAATTTCACATTCACCAACATCTGCATCATCAAGAACTTGAGGATCATTCCGGTAGGATGTAGAATCAAGAGATGAACTTGTACTTTCGTGATCCTTAAGCCTCGAATCACACCCAGTGGACATGTCATCACTTGTGTACTTTCTATGATCATGGATGTGAGATTCATCCTTTTGGTGTCCATGTACTACAGCAGCAGTATTAGGCTGGAGATCTAGTTCATTGTTGGTGTTTCTGTTCATATCCCCTGCTATACTTGGTGTGAACTGATTTTCAGTGGATGTGAAGGATGATGGTGCAGCAACCGGGGACACAAATGTCACATTGTCTCTGCAAGGCACATTTGAGGAAACAGCTCCATTGGAGCTTGAGGTAGCATATGAGGAATGAGTGTTACCATAACGTGGTTCAAGGTGGACCTTCGGCAGAAGATTTTCCATATAACTATTCTCCTTTCTCTTTGGGGCTTCATTGCAGCTGTAATTCTTCCACATCATTGGTGCAGGTGATCTACCAACCAGAGGATTATTTTTCTGTTGATGAAAATCATCGACATTATTCAAACCTGATTTAGTGGGCATAAACAGCTTGTCAGCTCCCTTATTTTGAAATGGATTAAGGTCTGCGAATAGGTTTTTTGGGTCTTCCTCACTGTTCTGATTGTATGGAACTATATTCATGTTTGTTCTTGAACAATCATTTATGGCTCCTCGACTCCCTTTTGCAATTGCTGTTGAGGAAATGTTCTCCAACTGAGTAGAACTAGTTACGCTAGAAGGTGAAGTGCTCAAATCTACGTTCCGAAGCGGTCCCAACTTTGGGTATGAGGAATCTGTCTTTTCAGCCTCTGTCCTTCTACCCAAAGGAGAATTATTATCGGCCATAGAACTCTGACTACTGCCTTCACCTTCTGAGAGCTTTGGTGCTGAGTGCCTGAAGTCATTTGACAACTGAGCTGTAGGAAATTTGTTTCCATTTGAGTTATATGGCTCAACAGTATTATCCCTAGCACTTGCAAAATCAGCAGGTATAAGCGTCCCAGGATCTGTCATAAGATCAACCAAGTACTCTCTGAAAGAAGGGGGGATATGTTACATTTTGGCAAAAAGGAAAAAACAAACTGGAATCATAGTGAAAAGGATAAACAACAACAACCTTTCATCTTCAAGTCTTATCGTGTTCACAGCATCATCCTCATTGCCTGTGTAGTGGCTACCTTTTACCAACCTACAAGGTAACCCGACACTATCTGCCAAAACCTACATTGGGAGAAGTAAACTGCCCACGAATCAATTTTCAAAATCAAACAAGATAGATGAGCATTAGCAGCAAAGCATCTGATTGTGCGAAAACAGCACAATGCGTCTGTTCAGTCATCCTTCACATGTGAGATTTCGTTTGAACTTCTTTTTACTAGGTGGTCAATCATTCAAAGATTTCATTACTTGCCACAAGTAGGATAAAAAAAGACACTAAATCTAGGAAGAGAGTTTGAAAATGTACCTTGAAAAGCAGAGCACGATGCCTTGAGATACCAATATCTACAAATCCAATAGGGAATACACAAGTATTCAATGCTGCCTTGAACTCGCTGCTTTTGTCAGTCCACTTTGCCAGTACTATATTGGAATCTTCAGCAGATCGACCCATATGCTCTGTGACAAGTTCAGCCAGCCTCTGTACCAACACACTAACACTGGTAGTAGGACAATCCACTGCAATGCATTCTGCAATCTCTAGCAACTCACGCAGGGAAGGATCAATGGGTCGATTTACAACTACAGCTTCAAAGCCAGGTGTTCCATGATTGCTTTCAAGATCTTCCAGCGATGGCATTTCTCCCTGCTTTGCGGAGTCTGTGGATAGACTGTACACGTCATAGAAACTATCGACAACTTTCTCTTCATAGTCAAGCACGCCATATTCCTAGAAATATTTACTACAAGTTATTCATGTAAAATCATGGAGGCAGTGCAGAAACGGCAAGACAATTAGCCCACACCGTTACAATAAAGTTCAGCCTTTCTAAAAAAGCTGAATCGTCAGAGAGTAAACAAAGCTGTATAAAACCAAGCAGGTGCAGCAACAACCAAAAAATCACCAGAAAGAAGTTTACTTGGCATATGGATCAGTAAAGAAGTAATGAAATTCAATTAGCTAATAAGAATCCCAACAATAATGAAATTCGGCTCTAATCAGGCTCAGCACACCTTGAAGTCATTATGACCCAAGACTCGATAAACACAAAGAGAGAATTCAGCATTACCCTAGATGAAAAGAGAAGACTTACCCAGTACTGTCTCGATAACCTCTGGGCCAACACCTCCGATGAATCCCTCTTTGAATCCATCCGTTGATGGCTTCCTAAGCTCAGAAGCGTCGCCGCTCGGATCTGATGCTTCTCCGGGTCCTCACTGGATTGCGAATTCGAAGCACTGATCGCTAGGGCTAACTGAACTTGGTACTCCTCCTCGGAAGACATGTAATCCGCACGGTTCGAAGCAGCGGTCGGAGAATGAGAGGCCATCGAAGAAGTAGCTCCGGTCACCGGAAGAGTCTCCGCAACCGAAGAAGGTGTTGCTTGAGGAGCAACGTGATTCCGATTTTGATCGGATGAAGGAAGGGCATCGTTGGTTCGATTCTGCTGCTCTTGATTCCCACCTCTGTGTAGCTTCTTGAAAATATGCTTCATCGCTCTCGTTAGATTCTCCTTCTTCTTCCTTGGTCAATCAAAAAAGTGGTGGGAGTGACGGAAACATAGCCGGCGAGTTAAAAAGGGAGGGACCAGGATTTACGATTATGCCACTGTTTTGACCTTTTTGTTAAATTATCCAATTAAGATTAAGCAAAAGGGAAAATGTGACACGTCACCATCGGGACCCACACGCTGAAGAATTTTTATACGCGGCTAATAGGGTAACTTTTTTTTTTCTGTTTTAATCAGAGTAAAACTCAATTACCAGATTGACAACAGATTTCCATATCCGTAAATCCTCCTCATATAGGTTCCCGGCAGATTTCGAGCGGTAGATTCCGAACCAACTATGATTCAATGCAACAAAAACAAGATTAAGAATCAATTTGATCATGAAATCATTTCTTAGCAAAACTGGAAAATCCGGTTACAAAAAAGGTCCAATGGGAACAGTAAAGCAGAACAGAGCCATGATTATACTTTTTGAACAGATACATCTTTATTCATGATATAGTATACCGACAGATCAACCAACCCTTACAGTTACAGAATATATCGACCACATTATGTGATTCTACAAATCTAATTGGTAATAAAACAACAAACAATACAAGAACAACTCTCAGTGTTCACTGTTCTGTCTCTTTGTGGAATGGAGCAGCCAACCATCATTCTGATTCTGCGTGGAACAGCTTCTCCTTGTGTTTGGGTATTGCTTGAACTGCTTTTGCGGAATCCAGGCAACAAGTGTTGGTAAATATATTAAAAACTCACAATCAATACCATTGATAAGATTAACAAGTAAATCTACAAGTTTAAACATTTGTTTCTAACTACCCATTGACGTTGCAATAATATTGCTCCTCCATGTCATAGTTTCAGGCAATCCATATTGGCATAAAACTCTTCTACATTGCATTGTGTCACACTTGAGAGAATAAGCAGATTTTCAGAAAAATACTCATGGAGATTTTTAGACAGTAAGAATAGTATTTCTCGGCAACACTACTACATGAAGAAAAGTGAGAATTGTTCATAAACTTACAGTTGATGCTTGTTTTCAACTTCTTCCTCTTGCCATTACTTTCTTGGTATCCACGATAGCTAATGCTCGTTTTCAACTTCTTTGTCTTGCCATTACTTCCTTGGTCTCCACTCGACTTGTAATCTCGTAAAGGATGATACTTCATGGATTCTAGCTCTTTTATGGCTATGTCAAATCGGTGTTTTACCTCCCTCTGCAATTACAGAGAAAACAATAAAAGAGGCTTAAAAAGTCAACTAGTGGAAGTGTAGAACATGATTGGAATTCCCTAAATAATACTCACAAGTGCTTTATTCACACCCATGATTTGCTGTTTGCATAACTTAATCTCCATCTCAAGTGCACGCAATCGACCCTCAACAGGAACAGCGTTTTGCTCAACTAATTGCTTTTGTCTGCCACGTACAATCTGTGGCTGCCAAACGTTCAAAGCTACTGATGCTTGCCTGAGAGAGACAATAACAAATTACATGAGAAGGATGCATGAGGCAAGAACAAAAGGACCAATCTCATTTCACTTTGATCAAACAAAGAATCATCTTTCTAAACTGTCACTGCTGAAAAAAGATCTCCTTTATAATTGCTACTCGCAGCAGCCATAGACAAGAGAGCAATAACAAGTTAAAAAACGAAACTTTATGGAATCTGACAAAATGTTCTCCAGGTTAGGGATTACCTCACTTTCAACAAATCTGAAAATTGCAGAGAAGAAGAATGTAATCTCTCAGCCTCGTCCGACAATCGAGCCTCCAATTCACGAATCCTCCGGCCCCATTCTGAAATTTCACTCTCCTTCCTGAGTAAAGCTCTTCTATGGGCAGCTACTTTCCTCTCCTTCTCCCTCTCAAACCTATATCAACCACAACCATAGACCTTGAATAACTCACACTGACAAGACAGTAAATTTTTTCAATCAAAAAAGATTACCTAGTCCTGTAGATAAACTTGGAGGGAGATTGAGAAGAGGAAGCAGAGACGATATGGGTAGGAAAATCAAGGAAGAGCAGAAGGTCCCAGAGGGAATCATCACAGGACAATCGGCAGAGACGGCGAGAGGAGATGGAGATGCAGCAGAGATCTTTGTAGGAGAAAGTCGAGGACTTTACGCCAATCTCCATTATCTTTCTCCATATCTCGTCGGGTATCTCGTTTGCGGACATTCCTCCTCTGTTTAGGTTCTGCTTCTCGGTGCGCCAATCGCAAAATTATCAGCGGATAAATATGATAAATCCGGTTTAATCCGTTCCGGTCCGATGTGAACCAAATTGAATCGAATTATTTAATCCCAAAACCGAATTTTCTTATAATATGATTTAAATAAATTTTAACTTTGTTTGTAGTTAGTGGGCCTAATGGGCTGTTATTGTTGTACCGTTTTTTACCTTTTGGGCTTTAAATGAAATCGTTGGTCGACAAAAACATAATTTTTTTTTTTTGGCATAAAGGAGCTGGTCAGAAAAGAAGACTCAGCAGTAGTAAGTAGTAACTCTCTCCTCTCGTCTTCTTCCTCTAGAACCCCCAAAAAAATGGCGTAGCCAAAAACTCCTCCGAAATCGATAACGATGGAGTCTAGTATTCTCGATTCTCTCGGAGTTGAGATAATCGGCGTGATGGCTCCTGTCTCCATTTGCATGTTCCTCGTCGTCCTTCTCACCTACTCTCTCTCTGTCACTTCCGACCCTCAGATCCGTACCGCCGCTAACCTCATTTACATCGAGAATCCCTCCGACTCCGCCACCGTCAAGCTCGAAGGTAGCCTCGCCAACGCCATCGTCTTTGTCGTCCTCGTTGCCGCCGTCACTTTCATCCTTGTTCTCCTCTTCTACTACAATTTCACCAATTTCCTCAAGCATTACATGCGCTTCTCCGCCTTCTTCGTCTTAGGTGCCAATTTTTGTTTCCTCCTGCAATTCCTCTTCTTAGGGTTTACTCGAATTCGTTGTTGATTGTGTTGCTGGATTCTTATCTCAGGTACGATGGGAGGTGCAATTTTCCTGTCGATTATCCAGCATTTCTCGATTCCTGTAGATTCCATCACCTGCTTTATATTGCTTTTCAATTTCACCATCTTGGGGACTTTGTCAGTGTTTGCTGGTGGAATTCCAATTGTTCTGAGACAGTGTTATATGGTTGTTATGGGGATAGTTGTTGCAGCTTGGTTCACTAAGTTACCTGAATGGACTACATGGTTTGTCTTGGTGGCTTTAGCTTTGTATGACTTGGTTGCTGTTTTGGCACCTGGTGGACCACTTAAGCTGTTGGTGGAGCTGGCTTCCAGCCGCGATGAGGAACTTCCTGCTATGGTTTATGAAGCTAGGCCGACTGTCTCCTCAGGCAACCAAGGGAGAAACCGTGGCTCGAGTTTAAGGGCTTTGGTTGGCGGTGGTGGAGTTTCAGATTCTGGATCAGTAGAGCTCCAAGCAGTTCGGAATCATGATGGAAACCAACTTGGAAGGGAAAATACTCATAATCTGGATTATAATGCTGTTGCAGTGAGGGATATAGACAATGTAGATGGTAATGGTAATGGAAACAGAGGTGGTGTTGAGAGGTCACCTCTGGTTGGAAGTCCCGGGGAAGGACATTTTGCATCTGCCATATCCTCAGAGCACTCAACCCGAGTTGGAACCAGAGGAAATATCGATGACAGAGAATCTGCTATAGATGAAGAAATGTCTCCTCTTGTTGAGTTGATGGGCTGGGGAGATAATAGGGAAGAAGCTAGAGGTTTGGAGGAGTCAGATAACGTTGTCGACAGTTCAAATAGAGGCATAAAACTTGGTCTTGGAGACTTTATTTTCTACAGTGTTCTAGTTGGTAGGGCAGCAATGTATGATCTGATGACGGTTTATGCCTGTTATCTTGCGATCATCTCGGGACTTGGGTGCACTCTTATATTGTTGTCCGTATACAACCGAGCTCTGCCAGCCCTTCCCATATCTATCATGTTAGGTGTTGTTTTCTACTTCTTGACGCGATTATTGATGGAGCCGTTTGTTGTTGGGGTGACAACAAATTTGATGATGTTCTGATAAACCAAAAATTCTAGTGGAACAAGTAAATGATATCATGATTATGCTGCTTTATCCATGTATTGCACCTTGTGCTGTCTCAAATGAAGCAAATATGTTTTTAGTGTTGAGCAATATTCAAATGAAACTGCTATTGTAAATGGATAGTCTCTGATGCCGATCATTTTTTAGTATATGGTAGTACACCATTTCAGGTTTGACCGAAAACTTAAGAATTGGTCTATTGTATTTTTCAATTTGGTTAAAATAGTAATTTCCCTAATTTCTACAACCACATAATTTTTTGCTACATCTTACTCTTATATTAACGTGTTCAATTAAGATTTTAAATATTTCCAAAATTAGTAAAAAAAACAAAGTATTAAAAAATTACAAAATTTAGAAGAATTTTCTAAAATAAATGAACGATCGCGTTGATCTCGTTGACTTAGCTCGGAAACTTACTATTTTTATCATATGTGTTGTGTATATATTTTTATTACGAATGTTAACAATGGAAAAATAATATAGTTTTGACAAATTTAAAACAGAGTAGAGATCACAAACTCAGATCAGCCTTTGAATCATGAAATCTGTTATTTTACTGATGGTTTCTTGTGTTTTCATGTTTCTTGTTGTGAGCTATATTCAAGGTAACATATTAATTTCCTTTTATAGTTTTGATTCATCACTTGTGTAAGATATAGAATTATCAAATTAACTTCAATTCTGTTTATTTAAACTGTCGTCGTTAAATACAAAATAATAAATTGTATCTGTTGTTGTTGTTGTTGAAACGAAACAAAAGACGTAGAAGCTGCGAACAAGAGGTGTCACCTAAATCAAATGTTCACTGGGAAATGCGGAAATGATGGGAACAAGGCTTGCTTAGGCGATTTCAAAAACAAGAGACGTAAATATGATCTTTGCCAATGTACGGATGCTCCTCAAATAATACCTTCACTACCTCCACAACGTGTGTGCAATTGTAGTCGTCCTTGCTAACTTTTATTTATGTTTTACTAATGAATGAAAATATATAAAGTTACTAGAATTTTCAATTGTCAATTTATTATTATTTTTTAATTATGATTATGAATTAACACTTAAAAAGTAGTATGTGTACTTTACGTGTTGTGTAAATTGTTCTAGATGATGTATGTGTTCTATGAGACCATAAAGAGCTTCTACTAGGCCTGGGAGTTCGGAATAAACCGATCAAACCGACCCGATCAAACCGACAATTACGGTTATCGGCGTAAACCGAAGAGAGAACTCCAAACCGTTCGGCGAAATTAGTTTGGGGATTCGGAAGTCGGTTCGGGTCGGTTCGGTATTCGGGCCGATCGGTTTTATTTAAACCGAGAATCTGCAGCCATATATAAGGCTAATGAGTCATTAACCCTAATTTAGTTTCATTTTCTTCTTTGGATCTGCCTCTGCGGCTCTACTTCTTCCAAAACTCAAACAGAGAGTTCATCTTCTTCTTCGACCTAATCCATAATCAGTATAACGTTTCTTCTTCTTCATCAATTCATCATCTTCTACATGCTTTATTATTCTCTTCTTTTTTCTCTTTAATCGTTTCTTCGTGTGATTCTTTGTTGTTTGCTCGCTAAGCTCTTCCATATCACCAAAATCTCAGCTGGATTTACGGATTTACGGGTAACTCTCTAGATCTTATTAATCTTCTATGGAATTTCAATTATTTATACTTTTATTTTCCTAATTTTCTCAATTTAGATGATAGATTGCATGTGGTTATAGTTATGATATCTAATCGATCTCGTCGGTGATGTATTTTTTTGCAGTCGGAGAGATCAGCCGTCGCCGTCCGTCTCCGCCCGTCGCTGCATTGTCACTGTCAACAGATGTGACGAAAACCCTAATTTTTAATGGGTTGGGCTGTAAATTTGTTAATTTTAATTGGGTTGTAATTTTTTTTAATGCTTTAAATAATTGTAATGGGTTTGGGCTTTGTTTTTAGCCCATTATTCATATATTTTTTGAATTCGGTTAAAATAAACCGAAATAGAAAAAAATTCAGTTTAATTCGGAATTATTTTTAAATCTTATAACCGAACCGAATAACCCGAGTACCGATTGACCCGAACCGAATTTAATTTCGGTTCAATTCGGGAAGATTTTCCAAAAACCGAATTTTCCCAAAACCGAATAACCCGACCCGAATAACCCGATTTCACCGAACTCCCAGGCCTAGCTTCTACCTAACTAACTATGCTATTTCTATAAGTAGATCGTCAAGTACAATAAAACAAAACACTAAAACTTCTTGCATACTTTTACTCCGAGGACCGTCACCTACAACATATATACTACAAAGATATCGTGCAATCGCGGAATATAAAGATTTATATACTTATTAGAACCTCGTAATGTAAATCATTGCAACGCCATTTTTTGACAAACGTGAACCATTTGGCGCTCCTGGCAGCTTAAACAAACCAATTGGAACCTGTGCTACTAAAGATACATGACTAGATATTTCATCTTGCTGGCTTCTTGTATTTAATTTGACCATTTTCAGATACGCCTTCCTCTAAACCACTCAAACTCAAGCTATATGACTTGATAGACACTCCCAAGATGATGTAGACGTAGAAAATTGAATTTCAGAAAAAGAGAGATTGAGAAGTTGGAACTGCTCAATCACAAGACATTAAAGCTCGTGTTTATGAGTTGCATCGACTTGTTTCGTGCATCTTTGCTTCTTGGTCGAGTGGACTTGTTTATTAATCATGTCCACTTGCAAATACACTCAAATCAAAAGGTACATACAGCTGAAGTTGGTTCCGAACAAAGAAATAAACACATTGAACAATAAGGCTGGTTTCTTCTTTTAAAAAAATATATGGAAGGCACTGAACGAGGATGAATCCAAAAGATGAAGCATCTAGGCATAAGTGAAGAAGATGATGAAGCAGATCGAGGTGTGTCTACGCAAATGGATTGCCTCCAGTAGATGCAACAGGGCCTTGTGCTGCTGAATTCCTACATCCATGTTAGGAAATAAGACAAAAAGATAAGCTCCACCATAGAAACAATATATACATTCTCACTAAATCATCATTCAATCATCAAGAATAAATTCTCACTGAAAATGTAACCATAGAATCTATCACATTATCGAACAAACGAACAAAGCAGTTCTTGAAGTTTTCATCAAAGCATCGCATAAATCATATCTTTAAGATTGCATCATGACATTGTGAAACTTACTGTAGTTGAGACGTTGATGCTTGCCCTGCCATGCATGCTAAGCCACCTGCAGCAGTTTTTCACAGAATTAGATAACCTACCAGGCCTATAAGGTTACAAGGATGGGTTTCCAATAGTGAGCCAGAGATATAGTCTGCACAACCATAAATGTCCATAAATGTCCATAAATGTTTACTTTCCCTTGTGAGAATAAATTCAACTTAAACTTTACGTGATATATGCAATATTTTAAAGCTATACTTTGAAGGGGCTGAACATCCGATACACAATTGTGTTGATATTTCATGCAACACAGTAAGGTGATAAATTTCCTGCAGGAGAATAATAAACAGAAGGAGCATATTTCATAGCACATAATTAATATCACCTTGTGAGACAGCTGGAGCAGGTAAGTACGAGGGTACAGAATCTGCAGTGAGCCACGGTTGTGATACACCATTAAGGAAGCCTTGTGGTGTCTGGATATCGGGCAGTGCCCCGTGTAACGAACTCATGTCCAAGAACTAGCATTAAATACAACAACGACAAAGTCAAATATAGAACTTAAAAGGCTTCTAGTGATGTATTCAAAAATAAATACACACGAAATCTTGCACGATCTACGTTGTGTGTTTATCAAATGAACCATGAATGACATAGACACTTTGCAAATATGCTTATCGAAGTCTAAGCTAAGATGAGCTCCGGATGAACTACATTTAGAAGATATCCTTAAAAAGAGGCATAAACAACATCGGAGAAAATAATTTAACAGTAAATAGATCAGACAAAATGCAGAATCGTAAATAGAATGAGAAAATAAGTGCATACACATGCCCAAAACAGAGCATATAATTCTTATAATCCATAAGGAGATACATACGAAGAAACAAGAAGGTTTTAGTCAGTTTATAATTTGAGTCATGAGTTAAATTGCTGCCAGCTCAGCAGCTCATATGCCTAGTTTAAATGGTCGGAAGGAAAAACAGATAGGGTGGTCAAGTCTTTTGGATAAATACTGAGCTTGGAAAAGTAGGGGATTTTCTAGAATTCATGCCTAGCTTCTTTGATTTGGAAAATTAAGAAAAGAATACTGTTCTTTTCCTATCAGATCCATAAGATATACTATCCCTCAAAAAGAACATGATACTTCCATTGAACAAGATTTGAAGTCATCACCCAACTTAGATATTTTAGATTCTCTAGTTTCTACAACATTACACCATTGCATACAAATGATGGTATGAGATCTGATTTCATTGTAAGACATATGCATGAAGAGGGCTCTACATACCATGTCATTTGAGGCAAACTCGGAATCATAGGGGAGATCAAATGGATTAGCTGACTTTTGTTCATTAACATGTTGCCAAGCTTCTTCCTGCGAATAAAGATCTCAATCGATCAAAGACTATATTATGGAAAGGCAAGTTGAACGGAGGGTGGTCGATAAGGATATAGAGAAAACTGCAAAGCATAACTGGAACCATAAGAGGGGAGTACCGAGTATGATGGTGCCATGCCAATGTTTCCTGGAAAACCAAAAGCAGAAGAGCCAGCAGGGATTCTGGTTGTTTGGATGCCATCATTGCTTAATTCCTGTGACTTGACATCATCACATAGGAATCAATAGAGAGATTCATCCAGAATACACTGACATGATAAGGGAAAATGCAACAACCTCTATAACTTGTGATTCCAGATGCTGTTGATCAATGTTATATGACGAAGTACTTGCTCCATCCCCCTGTTGGTGAGTATTCCTACCGCTGTCCAAAGGATTTGCCTCAATAGAGTCGGGAAAGGCATTCCACGGCTGCTGAAAACAGGTCGGGTAGGAGTTAGTTCACCACATTCCCCAGTATGAATGCTAATCTAGTAAATACAGTATTTAGTTTGTCAGTTTCCAGCTTGCCCAACAAAATACAGACAACATGAGACCAGCCAGTTTGCCCAGCCCAACATGTACAGGATCATCACAATTTTCATGGATGAAAGAAGTACCATCGTCAATGTAAGGATAAGATGGCACATGAAGCATTTTCCTTTTTATTTACACATGCTGCACACGCACTAATGTAATTGAAAAGACAGAACAGAGACTTAAGACTAACCGGATTATCGACAACATTTTTTAGAACATCCGACAGATCTTCCTGCCATGGACTTAATATCGACAAAGCATGCTGGTCCACAATTGATGGATATGGTGGCCATTGCATGCTTGTGCTAGGCTGTGGAATTCCTTCATTTTTCACTTCCAACTGGGGAACTCCAGAGGAGGTAATAACGTTTGTAGATTTTACAGTAGGCATGGGATTGTCAAAAGAAGCCCAACCTTCGTTCTTAGGCGCAGACAAGTCTGGTGGTCTTGAAGTGGGTTGCTGACCGAAATTTCCAGCAAACAAATTTGTCGGGGTGGATGTGTATGTCTGTGGAGCTTGATGAAAATCCACAGTTGGAGGTTGGGATGCTATTGAAGGTTGAAATGTATTGACAGATTGGGCAACTGGCGCTCCTGGCAACTGAAACAAATCTATAGGAGCCTTTGTCGACTCTGCTACTAAAGGAACATGATTAGATGCTTTATCTTGCTGCCTTACTGTATTTTGACGACTTTCAGAGACGGCTTCCCCTAAACCACTCGAGGTATATGACTTGATAGACATGGAACTACTGTCAACAGATCTGACACTCCCAGAAGATGTAGTTCTCTGAACGAAGTAATTGAAGAAAGTTTGAGAAGTTGGAACATCGGTAAACTCACTTTTTCAACCATGGGGTGATTTACAAATGTAATAAAAGAACTCTTAGCCAGATACAAACAAGCATCCTAGAGGATGTGGGTTATTATTACCTGAGGTTGCCTGCCTGGAAATAAGTTCTCACTTGGAGGGGCATTTGAATGCTGAAACTGGGGACTACGAAATTCAGCTTCCTGCTGAAAATTTGGCGACTGTATATCAGACCTGAACGGATCTCCTCCACTTGACACAGAAAAATCTGAAGCCCTTGGAGCTGAGCCCTCATTTGCGAATTGGTCTTCAAACATATGATCACTAAAACGTCCAGGGCTGTATACAAAACTAGAGGCTTTTGCATGAAGACCTTTCACTGAAGCAGACTTGCCGGTAAATCCCAAGGGTATTTTCCCATAACGGCGCTCTTCATACTGATAATCGTAAGGAGGGCTTTGGGAGTAAGAATGATAGGAGTTGGCCCGTCGAGTCATATCTTCAGAACTTCCACGGTCCTGTCCATCACATTACAGGAAAAAGAAAAATAAATAAATGTTCCATGCATGCATGCACATGGTTGAATTTAGAGCAAGTCAAAAGAAATAAAGTATCAGACATTAGACGATCTATATGTGACTACCTTGGGCTTCAGAGCAACATAGTTAATCTTAAAATCCATAATATTGTATTGTTAGATTAGAAACTTCAAGTCTAAAATTTATTCTAAATGAAAAAGAAAAGTACTAGCAATAGAACACACTTAGATGGGAAATTTCACAAATATACTCAAAAAATGACATAAACGAAACATGATTATCTTGCCTGACTATCTTTCGGAGGCTTGTCCGCATCATTTGCACCTGCATATTTCTTTTGCACATACACACTTTTGATAAATTCGCGAACTCTCTCAGCATTACTGCCAAAGAAAAAACAACAACATATCATGAATTTTAAACAGATCATATTTTTGATTTTTTAAAAAACCATGTTTCTGGCTGCTCAATCATGAACACCAAGGAAAGCTAATTATTTAAACCTGTTTTCGGGAAGCCTCTGTCGTTGATGGTCCCAGTTTTTCAAATATATTTCTCGGGCACGCTGAAAATGGAAAACTCTCATAAGCTACAGAGGGAAACATCTATCTCCGGAAAATTTTAAAAATTGAAACTTTAGCATCAATACTACCTGATTACCACCAGTTTGAAGTACTTCAACTTCTTTAGAAGTAAACTTTGACATTGACACAGACTTCACACGATGAGTAAATTCACGGCTGTAGGTTATTAAAATAAAATAGATCATGAAAAACTGAAACTAAGAGAGAAAGAAAAGGTAGGAACATATTCACTACATCAAGGCAGTGTATCATAGCTAAGAAACAGGAAATCGTAATAAATAAAATGCACAGTGCACCTCCCTATACTAAAATATGCATCAAAAGAAACCTATAACTGCATATGAAACAATGTGCAGCTGGAGAAATATTAACTTCCGAATATACTTAAAGATAACGAAAAGAAAGATTACAGTTGCTCATATCACATAAGCCTATATTTCCTTTTTCATGATAACAAGTCTAGTATAAGAGTTGCACCACATTTTACCAAATCAAGACAAGACACATAAATAAAACGGGAGCCACTGAATAGATTGAGAATTTTATGTAAAATTAGTACAAAAGTAATAGAATAAAACGCGTAACTCGTCAGCCACCAAATATACTGATACCAAAAAGTCAGCTCACACTATCTGTAGACGAGATCAGGTGCATGAAGGCCGACAAAAACAATCAAACATTTGATAGGAGGCATCTAAATGTGTATATTGTAAGACAAATGCATTAGCCATGTTTTTGAGGGATCATTTTTAGCTTGTCTGCAGAGATTTAAATCGAATTAGACTCAATAGAAGCAATATAGCAGAAAACTAAATCGCGGGATGAACATAGGAAACCGTTCACAAATATCAACAAGGAAATATATATTCAACAACGAGAACAAAAAGGTTGCTTATTGCTACTTTACAAAATACATACAACCTAACTGTAAAATGTAAGATAATAAAGAAAATCAGAGGGAAGAAAAAAGGTAAGAAACCAGCATAAGATCTCTAGAGAATGACTACAAAAGAAAGAACACACAGAGGTCTGGAGTAGTTGCAAAGGAAGTATATATATAAGTAACATGGAAAGAAAGAGGAAGGTACTCACTGTATCCCGCTACAAGCCATGCATACGAAAGTCCAGAAAGTTGTGCAAACATATTGAGGGCCCTGCATCAGTATCAAGACTTACTATAATAAGCCAGAATGAAATTAAATCCAAATGAATGGAAAACTTTTAGCTATCCAAGATTGTCTTTCCATTTCCATATCTGGGAATAAAAAAAATAACTTGGCTTTGCAGATTAACTTCACTTATAGAACCCATCAAGGGACATAATTTTATAGACTAGAAGAGACAAACAAAAGCCCCCAAAAAAACATATCTTTGAAAAGATTATAGAAATGATAATCACAGAAGCTCCTCAAGTCAAAGACAATAACAACGAAACCCATCAGTTCAAAACTCAGTAGAGACACTCACAGGAACCATTCCAATTAGGCCTTTGAAGGAAGGAAGACAAAAATTGGTAAAAAGGGAGAGCGAGTTAAATAAATTACAAGGCTATTGCAGTTGATACAACGACGATTCGGTGGAAGCTTCATAAGCCCACGAATAATCTTCTCGTTCCTCTCTTCTTCTCTTTTACTTCCCATCATTTCGCTTTAGAATAGATGCTGCCAACAAAGTTATGAGATTGACCCACGAAGCGATTCGTGAAATTGAAGGCAAAGTTGGGTTTAAGTCGCTGATAATCAACGATTTTGGAGCTGGATTTTTCGAAAGCTCGAATTTTGAATTTCACAGAGATGATGATAGAGAGAGAGAAGAAGAAAGCTTTTTTATCCTTTTTTTTTTGTTTGAGAAAAGGGGAAGAAGAAACTCTCACATGTTTTTTCTTTAATTCTCTCTCGTCTTTATCTTCCTTCTCTGTGGGCTTTTTTGGCTGACCCACATCATTACAATTTTTGAATCTAATCAAATCCCTTTTTTTATGTCATTAGCAATAATTATATGAACAAAAACTATATTCGATGATTTTTAAGATATGGTTTGTTATGATGGTTACATGGCTAACCATACTAACAAAACAAAATTACGTTTGACTTTTGACTAAACCAAAGGAAAAGGTAGTAAACTAGTTTAGTGGTTTGTTGATGATCCTTTTATTGTTTACCCTAATTTCTTGAACAAGTCTTCATTAATTACTTGCCTTTTTTTGGTATCACAACACTTCATTTGCTGTAATTGCACAAGTAAGAATGTTTCCTTATTTCATGCAATAGAATTTTCAAGTTGATCATATATCCACATTATCTAGGTTTTTAATCAACCGTTTCAATGTGAATCAATACTAATTCGTTTGAGACCAAATCCGCACAATGAAAAATTCCTCAACCGTTTTCGGAATAAATTTATAATCTTAAATAGCTTAATCAAGAATATTTTCACGTAGTAATATAAGTGTAAAAGATATAGTACATAATTGTGAGGATGAAATAGTTTTAGATGACGTCATCTTGAAGATAAATTGAAGAAGACAACAGCAAACTAAAAGATAAAACCATCGATTTCTCAATCTCCGTTTCTTGTCTCTTCCATAGTTTATTAATTTTTACCTTTGACGTTCAAAGAGTGGGTGGGTTTTTTGTTCTAGGTATAGTGGAGTTGTTGTTGTTCTTACGTACTGCAATTCTGTTAATTAAGGTACTTCAATATATATTGAAGACACGAGAATGATCTCTATATAGATATTTTTGATAGAGCAGAGAGAGAGATGTCTAATCTTATGCAGAATCCGGTGTTACATGAACTGAAGAAGCAAGCTTCTTTCTTCATCAAGGAAAAGATCAAGACTGCTCGTCTCGCTGTAACCGATGTCACTGCAGAAGAACTGTGAGTAATCTTTACTTAAGTTATAGAAACATTTCCTGCTAAACCTAAATCGCTCTGTTATATTTTAGAAGCAACCAAAACTTGTTTTTGTGGTATTTAAGAATATCGCGCGCTCTTGTGATTTTGAGTTAAACCGTCTGTCGTCTAAATGTGAAGATTGACAGAAGAAGTTACGGGCAGCGATCACTCATCCATAGACTCACGTTCCATGGCGGTCATAACAAGAGCTTCTTTTGAGGTTGATCAATTCCAAAGAATCGTGAAGATTTTACGTCAAAGGTTATTTTAGCCTCTCATCACTTTGATACAAAGAAACAACTTAGAAATAATATCATTAAAAAATCACCAAAGATTTCATCAATACAAAACTACACCAAAAATAGAATCACCATTTAAGCATTAAAATCGGCAAAATATAGTAATTCATCATATTGTTGTCTATACACTTTGATGATTGGTATTATTTTTGTAGAATGGTAATGTTTGATAGAAGGGAATGGAGGGGCATGTACAACACGCTGTCAATGTTGAACCACTTGTTGCTCAATGGCCCACTAAGTGTATTCAATGAATTTCAACATGAGAAGGTAATTATTGAAGATGCCATAAAGATCGAGTGGATTGATGAGAGAAGGTTCGATTGTGGTCTAAAAGTTCGAAACATAGCCGAGAAAGTATTAAGATTGCTTGAAGATGACATGTTTTTTAAAGATGAGCGAGAAAGAAACCGTAAGCAAAGCATTGGTCGGATCACAGGATTCGGAAACTCGAGTTTCACCATACATTCTGAAACGAACAACGGACGAGATGGCTCGTTAATGTTGAGTAACCATCAAACTTGTGAAAATGATTGTATCATGGATGATCATCCTTTCGTCGAGAATGAGCACAAGACTGCCCCACTCTTGCTTTCTTCTTCGACTTTGAGTTAGATTTCCTTTGGTTGTATTATTATGTTTGATAATATGTAGAGACTCGTTTTCCATTTTGATATGACTATTTCCAAGTAAATATACTTAAATCTACAAATTACGTTGTATACAAAATTTGGTTGGTTTTCATATCACTATGTAAATTTAGTATCCAAAACTATAAAAGACAAAAAAAAATTAAAACAAACACAAAACAAAAAACTTTTAAAAACTTAAATATTAAATCTACATATCGATGTGAAAAGAAATTGAATTTGTGGAATCTCTAACGATTAATGTTAGATTCAGAATCCGGTTAGTTTTCATATCTTTATGTAAATTTAATATCTAAAACAATATAATTGAAATAACAAAACAAACACAAATTTTTTTAAAAAAACTTGAATATTAAATCTACATAACCATGCGAACAAGTTGAATTTATGGAATCTCTAACAACTAATGTTGGATCCAAAAAACAGTTAGTTTTCATACATTTATGTAGATTTAATATGCAAAACAATAAAATTAAAAAAAACAAACAAAAAAAAAAAACTTGCAAAAATCCGAATAAAAAATTTGAATACTAAACCTACATAATCATGTAGAAAACAAGTTGAATTTGTGGAATCTCTAACGGCTAATGTTGAATCCAAAATCCGGTTCGTTTTCATATATCACTATGTAAATATAGTATCCAAAATAATAAAAATTTTAAAAATAAACATAAAAAAATCAAAATACAAACAAAAAACTTGAATACTAAATTTACATAATGATGTAGAAAACAAGTTGAATTTATGGAATCTCTAACGGCTAATGCTGGATCCAAAATCCGGTTAGTTTTCATATATCATTATGTAAATATAGTATTCAAAATATTAAATTTTTAAAAAACAAATATAAAAAAAAAGTTATAAGAAATCCGAATAAAAAACTTGAATGCTAAATCTACATAATGATGTAAAAAACAAGTTAAATTTGTGGAATCGCTAACGACTAATGCTGGTTCCAAAATTTGGTTAGTTTTCATACATCACTATGTAAGTTTAGTATCCAAAATAATAAAATTTTAAAAAACAAACATAAACAAAACATTTCAAATCCAAATAAAAATTTTGAATACTAAATCTACATAATGATGTAGAAAACAAGTTGAATTTGTAGAATCTCTAACGGCTAATGCTGGATCCAAAATCCGGTTAGTTTTCATATATCACTATGTAAATTATATAGTACCCAAAATAATAATAAAAAAAATTAAAAAATATAAAAAAATTAAAAATCCGAATAAAAAACTTAAATGCTAAATATACATTTTTTTTTTCCGGCAAATCAAATTATATTATACCATAAAGAGAGTTTTACATGATATATGAACCACTCGAATACAACCATTGACACAAATAAAGGAAATTGAACACAATTTCGATGAAGGAGTGGAAATGACCCTGCTTTCCAATCGGAAGCCTTACATGCTAACAGATAAACGTCCCCCCTTCACATACTCGTAGTTGGCTATCATCTTATAGATGAAACTCCAAAATGCTTTTCGCATTACTCTGATTAAAAGAAAAAACTGTAGTGTTGCTTGAAATGATTCTAATTCTTGTCTTTTGAAACTCAATACGATATACTCGAAACGTCTTACGCAACGTTGTCGGTTGGTACCCATGATTTTCCTTTTCATAGAAATGTGATTTTCCGACCACGGGAAAGAGAAAACATCACCATCACAATCACTCTTCACCATCTTCCTTCTCATCACGCTCGTTACTTGATTCGGGTTGTACCAAAGACAAGTCAACTGAATATAACGATGAACTCGTTCTGGTAAAAGAAAGGCTTCCGACCAAGGAAAGTAATCACCATCGTCATCATAAAAAAAAGTCATCACCTTAACTTTGGAACCATATAATCCTAAACCCATACAATCAATCCACGAGACGAAAAATTCCAACCAAGGTAATGGGAAACCATCACCATCATCAGACAATTTTAACGGCACAAGAAATCCATTGTCACATTCAACACAAGAGTACCAAGTCCCATATCTTGCACATGTGACCCGAATTCCGAGGATAAAACTTAATCCCAACTCAATTCGAGAAGCATACCCGATTTGATATATGATTCCGATTCCGTCAAGGAGAATGATTCCTTCGTTTATTCCGGGATCAAAAACCCATGTAACATCTCCATACCATTCGGTAAGAGGACTTTCACCGGTTGATAACCGGAAAATCCACCGGTAGTGAGCAAACGCACCGGAAACAAACCTTCTACCAAGAAGGACATCACAATTCCATGGAATCGACATTACAAAGAAAGGGCGACAATGGATGCGGTATGAATCTGTCAAATCTTTCAGTGAAAGCCAAACAAATTGGTAGATAATCCAAATCAAGAATGGCTCAAGAGGCATGGCCGGAGTCTGATTTGCAATTGACGGACTCAGTCCCTGAATCACCACCGTCTCGAAGAGGCAAAATGTGTGGGTTTGATAATTTTGATTTGCCATTTTTAACTACATAAATCTAAAACTGAACAGCAATTAGGGGAAGTAGAAGCAACTGAATAAGAAAAAGACGATGGCCGACGCCGGAGAAGCCGACGCCGGCCGGAAACGGCGGAGATAACGAAAAGGTGTTAGTTTGTCTTTGAAGTCGCTCTCGGGAGAGAAAATGGATAGTTATTTTATTTTTATGCTAAATATACATAAGAATGTAAAAAGCAACTTGAATTTATGGAATCGCTAACGACTAATGTTGGATTCAAAATTCGGTTAGTTTTTATACATCACTATGTAAATTTAGTATCCAACATAATAAAATTTAAAAAAACAATCATAAAAAAAAATTCAAAATCCGAATAAAAAGCTTGAATACTAAATCTACATAATGATGTAGAAAACAAGTTGAATTTGTGGAATCGCTGACGACTAATGCTGGATCCAAAATCTGGTTAGTTTTCATACATCACTATATAAATTTAGTATCCAAAATAATAATATTTTTTAAAAAAACAAATATAAAAAAAAGTTTTGAAAAGTCCGAATAAAAAACTTGAATGCTAAATCTACATAAAGATGTAAAAAACAAGTTGAATTTCTGGAATCGCTAACGACTAATGCTGGATCCAAAATCCGTTTTGTTCTCATACATCACTATGTAAATTTAGTATCCAAAATAATAAAACTAAAGAAAAAAGGTTTTGAAAATCTGAATAAAAAACTTGAATACTAAATCTACATAATGTTGTAGAAAACAAGTTGAATTTGTGGAATCGCTAACGACTAATGCTGGATCCAAAATCTGGTTGGTTTTTATACATCACTATGTAAATTTAGTATCCAAAACAATAAAATTAAGAAAAAATTTTGGAAATCCGAATAAAAAACTTGTATACTAAATCTACATAATAATGTAGAAAACAAGTTGAATTTGTGGAATCGCTAACGACTAATGCTGGATCCAAAACCCGGTTAGTTTTCATAAATCACTATGTAAATTTAGTATTCAAAAACAATTAAAAAAAAAAAAGAAAAAAACAGACAAACAAAAAATAAGAATGAAAAAATATTACCTGGTTCGAGTTGGGTAGCAGAGAGGGGCCATACAAGAAAGCCCATTGGCAAGGGGAGAAGTAAGCCCACAACGCTGAGATTCTTTTGGTTTTGAACTTTTGATATTGTTCTTCCTCTCCGGCGAATGATTGATGATCCTCTTTGTGTAGTCTCTAATTGAAGCCATCGAATTAGACTTCGGAATCTGCTCCTCGATGTTGAAGATCATTCAATCACGAAATTGAGATTGTAGTCTCTAATTGAAGCCATCGAATTAGACTTCGGAATCTGCTCCTCGATGTTGAAGATCATTCAATCACGAAATTGAGATGATGAACTCACACGGCTTACTTAGTCTCTAGACTCTTACATGCATTGGCGATCGATTCTCTCTGTATCGAGAAGAGAACTGCATCATCATGTTCAGTGCCGGCTCAGATGGGTGGGCGGACGGTGCGACGGCCAGGGGTCCAATCCCGTAGTCCAATAATTAAGGGGCTTATTTTCTAAAATATTTTTTAAAAAATATTAAAAAATTAGATTATAACACAAAAATAAAATTTAGAAAGGTCTATAAAAATTTTTATTTATTGTTTTTAGTATTAGTTATTAATATTTTTAACAAAAATAGCATAGAAAATTTTTTTACAGTAAAAAGATATTAAAAAAAATTTTCTAAGAGTCCAAAAATTTTTTTTTGCCCTAGGGCCTATAAAAATGTTGAGCCGGCACTGATCATGTTCATGTATGAAAAAAGGAAAAAGAAGAAGAAGAAGAATAGAGAATTTTGATTTCTCAACAAGAACAAGAAGAGTATTTATATAAGCCAACGTTCCGTTTTTTGAAAAGCAGAAAAAAGGAAATTTATAAAAAGAATTTCCTTTTCTTTTTAATGAATGACAGAGATTTCCTTTTTCTTATGTTTGTTTTTGTATATTTATTAAAGGTCACGTCACGTGAGATTTAATTATTTGCATATTTGGTCCTTGGGATTTAGATCTCGTAACGGTGTCGTATCCTCCGGCGGCATCAGTTTGTTCTTGGATCACACTCACCTGCTTCGTTCGTTGCTATTCCCTTGGATTGGATTCGCTCTTTCATGGTTGAAGAATGAGATCTCACCAAGCTGGCCGCAAACTGCCGCTTCTTCAACTTCTCGGCTGCGTCGCAGTTTTCTCCGTTTTCGTTTTCACCATCCAATCTTCCTTCTTCGCAGGTCATCCATCGTCTTACCTTTCCCTTTCCTTCGTTTTCCATTATATACACTTCAATTGTTCGAACAGCTATATGATTCTTCATCTCTCGCGCAGATAGTAATCGTAAAGTAGATCTTCAGCCGGAAGATATCCAGATCTTGTCAGATTTTCAGTCCAGCGTTCAACAGTGCGTGGTTTGTCTCCTTTCCCAATTTCTTTGATTCTTGACCTACTTACTTTTATGCACAAATTTCTATATGGATTTTGATCGATGCCACACTTTCGGTATATTATTGCGCACTAGTTTTGATTCTGGATAGTTCATCTTTGATCTATCGTAACGTTATTGGATACATCTTTTAGCCTGTGTGTGTACAATGGGATCAGAGTTTGAAATATCTACCAATCTATCAATGTGCTAAGTTGTATAGTAGAATCATGTTTTGGAAGTCAAGAGTAATGTTATTTAATGAGCTAAAACGCTACATTTTGGTCTTCTTCTGTAACTTATTTTTGTGTTGGAAGAAACTAGGTTATGGGTTTTTGATGAAGTTTTTTAGTTTGGAGGCTCGCATGTGTTGGGAATCACAATAATGTTATTGTGTTTATGCAGGCAAACAGAGGGCTTGGACTCTCTGCCCATATTATTGATCACTGCAATTTGATCCTTAAGTTCCCTGAAGGCACTAACAGTACTTGGGTATGTTTACACTTGTTTTGAGATTTCATTGGTATTTTAGTGGTCAAGTTTTTCCACTTATACTCTTGTCTGTCAATGACAGTACAATGCACAATTTAAAGTTTTTGAAGCATTGGAGTTCAAGTATAATGTTTGTGAGGCAGTTCTCTTATGGGAGCAGGTTTAGCTTCTTTCTTTCTCTGATTAGCTTTTCATGTCTGAGAACTTCTCAGAATTCTAATGTGTCTTGATTAATGCAGTACCGCAATATGACTACAGTATTGACAAGAGAATACCTCGATGTACGCCCTGATGGGTGGTTGGACTATGCAGCTATGAGAATTGCACAGCTGTATGATTCTAAACCTCTTGTTTAATGGTTTGATTGTGTCATTTGATCTTTCTTGTTGAGCTCTTTGATCTTTCTGGTTTCAGGGGAGCTGATAAGTGTTATAATCGTACATTGTGTGAGGAGCATCTTAATGTAATCCTTCCAGCAAAGCCTCCTTTCCACCCACGGCAGTTTCATAAATGCGCTGTTGTTGGAAATTCTGGAGATCTATTAAAAACAGAGTTCGGAGAAGAGATTGACAGTCATGATGCTGTATTTCGAGACAATGAAGCTCCTGTCAATGAGGTAATAATATGTCTTAACATTCTGATTTGTGATTTCTTTGAGTTTATTGATTGCCGTTTCGACATGGTCTTGATTCTTGAATTGTGATTTTCGTTGCTGGCATTGCTTATATTCATGTTGAATTATGTTGCAGAAGTATGCCAAGTACGTAGGAGTGAAAAGGGATTTCCGACTAGTTGTTCGTGGTGCAGCTCGTAACATGATTAAGATTCTCAATGGGTCTGGTTAGTTACTCATATTAGACATAGAAATTATCTGCATCTTGTGATTCGTTTTCTTGAAGCACTCATTGCAGGTTGCAGCTTTACCCTTGTGATGTAACCTTCTCTAACTATCATTTACTGCAGACAATGAGGTGCTTATAATAAAAAGTGTGACCCACCGAGACTTCAACGAAATGATAAAGGTATGATTACCATTTTTTTTCTCTTTTTTTTTCCAACATCATGACTTGTTTTGTTTTTACAACTTCCACTGTGGTCGTTTGTAACAAGGCCCTGTCAATAACATAATTGAAGAGACTGAATGCTGAATCCTTGCAGTCGCTTTTACATGGATTTCATCCCAGTTCTTACACGACTTCGAAATTATTTTGTAACAGCGTATACCAAACCCTGTTTATCTTTTCCAAGGAATTGTCCTACGCAGAGGTGCCAAAGGAACCGGGATGAAATCTATTGAACTAGCATTGTCCATGTGCGATATCGTTGACATATATGGTTTCACCGTTGATCCTGGATACACAGAGTGGTAAGTATCTTAAATAACTTTTATCCATACTGCTATCTCTCACATTTCAAAAGCTCTTTAGGAAATTGGATACTTCAACTCTGATAAGAATTTTCCTTTAGTTCGGGAAATGTCGAGTATGTTTCTAGAGATAAATCGTCCTTTTTCCTCACTTTGTATCTTTACTATCAATGTAGGACGCGTTACTTTTCAACGCCAAGGAAAGGGCACAACCCACTTCAAGGAAGGGCATACTACCAACTTCTAGAGTGTCTTGGTGTACAGATAACTTGTCAAAACCATAATTCTACTTTGCTCTAAACGTTAAACCTTTTGTGGTCTTTCTGATGAAATCAAGCTTGGCAGGTAATACGGATCCATTCTCCCATGAGATCACAGAGAAAGGAGGACTGGTCAAGTGTGCCAAGTCGTGAAATGATAAGCCGAGCTCACACAGCTGCCTTACGCCTACAAAGGAGCCAACAGCCAACTAGTTCGAAGAGGGATGGGTCAGGACAATTCGGTAATTGCAAGGTGTGGGGGGACGCAGACCCTACAAAAGGACCCGTATCAGGATCTCCGGACATGAGTGAGATCAGGAGGAAGTCAAATTACAAGAAATGGGAAGTGATGCCGTTTAAGAGCTTAAGAAAGGAAGCTAGGGATCACTATATCCAAATGAAAGGCGTGTCACAGTATAAGATGGATGGAAATAAACTGGACGATCTGGTTTGCGTGAGGCATCCACTGAAATTAGAGGCGTAAATTTTTTTATCATCTTGTAAAGTTTCAATTTCAATACCATCTTGAGCTTACAAAGTAAAGGTTCCTACATTTCACGGAAATTTTGTTGAAGCAATCTGTTTAATCAATTAGCTCTCTATGTAAAGATCTATATTGATCTAAACATAGTTGAGAGAGAGATCGGTAGAGCGCAGTTATGGATGTTCTTTTGTGGGTAAGGAAAAGGAATCTTTAGAATTTACTGGTGCGAGTCATCGACAAACAAACAGGATTGTTTGTAGTACGGATCCTAATTCCTAAGGTCGAAAAATTGGGCCCTTTATGGTTTTGTTTTTTCGGGTATACCTACAAAAGTAAGGACATAGCTGAAGATTGTTGTTGGGAATATTAGAAAAACCACCATTCATAAAGTGGAATTTTCATCCAACACGGACGAAAATATCCCTCGGCCAAAAAATAAAAAGGTGTGTCCTGTATTAGTTTAATTGTGTTAATTTGCCGCATGCCAATATGTTATGGTTTTCATAGCTAAACATAGAGGCAAACAAAAAAAAAAAAACTAAACATATGCTCTTCTACTTTTTAATTATTTTCCAAACCAAATATCTTCTCTTTATGATCTTTTACTAACCTCTTCTCAGTTATGCTTCCAACAATGATATTTTTAATTTGTTGCTTAAATATTGCTCATATAGTATACATTTCTCAAGGCATGAACCTTGCTGAACTTTTTAAACAAAATAATCATCGTTAACCCGTCACTACTCCGTAAATTAACTTGTCAAAGTTACACGTCAAAATTATATATAGAGTTCATAATCAAATGACGTGTTGATGTCGACCATAGTCACCGCTTGCAAAACCAAAACTAATATCCGGAGTTAAAATAAAAATCAGATATTCTTTAAGACGTTTATCAGCCACAATTAAAATCATGATAAAAACCTTAAATCCTAGTTTAAATCAATGTAATGAGATTTCAACCACATGAGTTAGTTTATTATCGTTAATTTTCGCTGTTTTTATCAAAGGTGCATTGGGTAGTACGTGATTGTTTTATTCACCACGTGATTGCTTCGTTTTCTGTTCTTGACTTCCGAGGCTACCGTACGAACCATCTTTAGACAAATATCGACAGAAGAAAAAAAAAATGGAGAGAAAAACAATTTATAATACGGCATCGCTACTATCCAAAGGCAAATTGCTAAAAGAAAGATAGCTTATCAACCACCACGTAGTTGATTCTTCGGTCGACCACATGACGTGATCTGTCAAGCCGCTGATCACCACCAGTCGTAATGGGTCCCGCTCCTAACGCTGCCTTTGACGCGTCTCCAAGGGACAGTTCCACAACGGCACAAATTATTTGTGGGACTAACTATATCATTTCTTTAATGAAATAATTGTTTCTCGAAATATGTCGCAGTTATGGTATAGTGAGAAAATGTCGATATCTTATTAGCTAAGGCTCTGACAGATTTCAAGATATGACTATATGAGAGTTAGGTTCGGTTTCAATAAGTTAGGTTAAGTTTGTCTCTTCTTGCATGTTTCTTTTAGAATTAGTTTTCCATTTTTAATCGCTCTTAATCATTTTAAGTAACAGCCTTGTACAAATGACTATAATATAGTACTAAATTCAAACTTTCGATCTAAGAATATAGATAATACTGTATTTTAATCGGTCAAAGTACGTATTCGTATTTATATAATATTACTAGTTGCCTGCACAAATTATGGTCTTAATATTGAAACTTGTTTTTTTTTTCTCATCAATTATGGGTCAATTCAATACCCCATAACAACAACTCAAGAGTCATCGATGAGATATTTATCCACTAAGCTAACCGTACCACATGGGTAGGGCCTTAGTGTTGTGTTGCATTCTCCACCTCGTTCGTTTCTCCCAAATTTTGTTTTGTTTTATTTGATTTTATATCTTGTTTCTTTATTAAATAACTTATTTCATTTTAATGCAATTCAAAAGACAAGAAAAACAGATATAACGATTCCATCTTTCCGTTTATCAAATGATTCCACGTCTGCAACCATGAACTAAAAAATGAATTCTACGTTAGTGGATTCATTGCTAGATTCCACGACACTTGACATGCACTAAAGATTGTTATGTGTTGATGATTGATATATACTAATTAATATACTATGCCACGCAGTTACGTGGCATACGATTTATAATGCCACATTAATCGATATCATATGAATTTTCGAATAAGCTTTATTTAATTAAAATATAATTGTTTTTGCTAGTATCGGAGCTAGTAATATTTTATGAAGATTTATGGGCATGCTAATGCCAGTCATATAGGGCATGTGAGGTATCACGCAATATGTAATACATAAAGATTTATTCCTTTGATTAGGACTGCCAAATTATGGTTAGTTTTTTTAGTTTATTTTATTCTTAAATAATGTAGGATCCTTTCATGCGTTCATGAAAGGGGAATTTTATGCGTTCACATTTATTTCATGAATGGACAAATGAGAACATGAAAAGAAAAAGAGATAATAGGCTACAACAATGTTTAAATTGTCAATAAAATTGTAGTATCATCCATTGACTCAGAAGACTCATAATGAGTCACGTTAAAACTTAAAGAGTCCACTTCAAGAAAGGAATCAATAAGGGTTTGATCCACGGCATATACTAACGTGGGAATATCTCATGGAGATTTGAATTTTGGTTTGAGGTCTATTGGTGAAAGAATATGCTTAAAATATGCTCATACCAAATAAAAATTCATGTTTACCTTGTGGGTTTTGATTTCTTAAAGATTCCGATATATATTTGGGGGAGACAAAGAATAAATATACGGATGATGCTGGAGAGATTTGGATTATTATTCATATAATTTGACTTTGCAACAAAAGTGGTGTAGATTTGAAGTTTTGAAATGTGGGGAATTTTGGAAAATAGAAGAAGTAGTAACGTACCTAACTATCTCACCACCGTACAACGTGTTTTCCCACACCGTACATGTTTTCTACATGAAAAAGTCATACGAGTGAAAAGTTGATCTATTATGAAAAGTGTGCACTAACTTTAAAATCGGTGGAGTGTTGTTATCAAACACACTATACTGTAAATAGGATCCGCATGTAAACGAACATTTAAATTTAAAAAGGTATATATATATATATTTAAAAAGAATATAACACAGTGGATAATAATCAGATAAAAACAAAAGGATATGGTTTCTCCAAGTATCTCAAAGACATTTTTCATTGCTTGAGAGAAATTATTTCAATTGATATATGGGATCCCTTTGATATATGTGCAAAAATTAGATTAGGTCTTTATCAACAAAAAAAAGGGTTAGATTAGGGATAACATAAACTTATTTATTGATAAAAAAAGCAGAAAAAGGAGTACAACTCTGCTTTCTCACATCCTTTTACTCACCCACATGGAAAAAAAAAACCCGTAAAAGGCGGAAAAAGATAGTTATCCTCTACATTACCGTCCCTACTACCCTAAAGACTTTTCAAAGCCAAGCAAAATTCACATAAGCAACAAAAAAAAAGAAAAAAAAAACTCATCGCCAAACTCAGAAGCAGCCACAACAAACAAGCTTCTTATTATTTAGCTCCTTTTTTTTTTTTTGTTAAAGTCTTTTCCAGAGTCTTCTCTTCTACTAGGTTGGTAGGTTGGCGGAATCTACAATGCCCAAAGCCAAATTTACATGCCCGGCACACTGCCCCATACTTGTTAGATAATAAGCCCACCGAGAGAGATAAGCTTATCACTTATTTATTCTCCCAGAGATTCTTCTACATGAATCTCTCCTCTGTTTCTCCTGCTCTTTGGATCCATGGGTGCCCTGCAACCAAACAAAACAAAATTTAATTTACTTTTTATCATAAATATAAAACCAATCTACTAAAAAATTTGGATCAAATGGATAAGATAAAAAATCTGTTAAAAATAGATAAAAATTTATTGACATCAAAAAATTCAAAATAGAGAAACAGATCTGATGGATTTAGAATCTTACTTAATGCTTGTTCGGCTGAGAATCTTCTAGAAGCATCTTTGCATATCAACTTCCTTAGGAAATCTTTAGCCATCGATGAAACTCCCCGGAATATCTTTGTCGGAAATCGGAGGTTTCCTCTGAGTACCGCTTCGAATATCTCCTCCGCCGTCTCCCCGTAAAACGGTGGAGTTCCAGCGAGCATCGTGTATAAAACGACGCCGGCGCTCCAGATATCGACCTTCTCGCCGTAAGAACATCCCATTAAAACCTCTGGCGCCACGTAATACGGCGTTCCAACGACTCCTTCGGTGGTCTCTCCCTCACCTAACCAAATCCCTGAACCAAAATCGCAGATCTTAACCGTATCGTTTCGTAGATCTACCAAAATGTTCTCCGGTTTAATATCCCTGTGAACGACGCCGTATCGGTGACAATGCGAAAGCGCCTGGAGAATCTGTTTAGCGAACGACGCCGTCTGAGACTCAGAGAAGGTTCCAGAAGAAACCAGACGGTCGTAGATCGACACAGAGGGATCGACTAGCTCCATGAAAATGGAGAGAGTCGAATCAGTGTCGATGAGATCATGGATTTGGACGATGTTAGGGTGATAGGACAAGAGAGCCATGAGCTTAGGCTCGTTATCGAGACAGGCGCGGTCAAGGTCGTCAGAGAGGGAGGCCTTGTCGATGGTTTTGCAAGCGAAGAAATCACCGGTGGCCGGAGCGTAGACGCGAGTGACGGTGCCGAAACGGCCACGGCCGATCTCCTCGCAGATCTGGTATTTGTTGGCGTTGTTGTTTCCGAGTGTTTGGCTGCAAGTCATAATATCACTATTTAATTTCTTTTTTGTTTGTGTTGGTTGTTGTGTGAGTTAAGAAGAGCTCTTTGAGTCGGCTCTACCTTTTTTTATAGCCAAAATTCTTCTTAAGAATATTCCTTTTGATGCCTACATGTTTTTTTTTTCTTCTAGTTTTTTTTCGTTAACGTTGGTATATCTATTTTACTTTATTTTTTTAAATAGGATTTTAGATATTATTTCCCAATCCAAATCCTTTATTTTTTTTTTGTTTTGTTTGAAGTTTACTTGGAGAAGGTTTGTACTTTGTGTGATGTCTTTTTTATTATTATTTTAAATACAATTTTACTTTCTAACAATTCTTTATCTATTTAAGATTTTGTTTTATTCATTGAAATGGTAATTAGTACTTTATGGTAGTCTAAAATCACATTAAAGTTTTTTTTTAAATCACAATTAAGCTATTATCAAATGTACTACAATCCTCTCTGAATTACACAAAAACATAATCAACCCACCCAGATTTGTTGACATAAAATATATGATTTACCATTTAATATGTTTCCAGAAAAAGTTGATAAATTTATAATGTACTCTCTAGTGAAAAAAAAGAAGGATATCCATCCCCTATTTATGCAAAAACATTTCCAAATTGAATGTATTAAACGATTTCTTAGAGGAGATTGAAAACTGGAAAAGAGATAAGAAAAAGTGCAATAAGTGTGGCATGTTTGTATTGGAATTGGGAGATAGTCCCTGCAAGTAATACAGAGATCCCACGCAACCAAACTAAAGATGAAAAAAAAAAAGCTTTGGATTGGCCCAATAATTTGGTTGGGCTGAAGAAAGAAGGCCTCTTTTTCAGTTTTCAGTCTCGTCCAAGAAAACAAACTGAGAAAAAAAAGGACTGTGGATTGGCCCAATAAATCGGTTGGGCTGAAGAACGTAGGCCGCCTGAATAAAATAGAGAGCATCAACTTCATTATATCGTTCACGATTGGAGTCGAACCCACAATCCCCCGCTCCGGAGGCGAGCGCCTTATCCATTAGGCCACGCGAACTAATTGGTCGACCCTCAGTTTTAACTCATATATTATCCTCTTATGATCACCAAACACATTCACTTTTAGTTTCCTTTTAGCCCTATTAGAGCTCTGCTCTGCCATGGCTCGCGCACTATCTACTTGTGTCATGCCTTGTTGCTGCTCCATCATGGCTTTTTCAATATCCAACGCGCTTCGTTACCCTCATCCTCAAATTGCTCTCAGGAACTCTCTTCGCACTCCCAAATCGCCTTCTTTTGTCAGGTACTTTCTCTTGATGCTGCTTTTTTCCAGTTATCTCTCCGGTGGCTTTATAATCGAAGAATCATCGTTTGTTAGTTCCTTATGTTTTAGGTTTCAGTGAACTTACGGATTTTTTGAGCAACCCTTATCTTTTCCATTCATAAACATTGTCAATTGAATTCCCGACGGTTTAATTTGTCGATGAGCTTCTTACTGTTGGCTATCAAGTTTACAACTTTCAATTGTTGAGCTTTGTTCCGTTGTAATGAGGATGATTGAATTTCTCAGGCTTCCTCTCGGAAGGGTGTTGCAGAGCAGGATTGTGATACGCGCTGCTTCCTCTGCGGCTGGAAATCCACAGTCTGATGCTGACTTTAACCCGTATGAGGTAATTCATCTCTAGAGCCCTATAAAGGACTTGTTTTGTTGCTCATTGTGCACTCCTCAAGACATGAGTGTGTGTACCTTTTCAGGTTCTTGGTGTTAACCCTATAGAGGGATTTGACAAGATCAAGCAAACTTATGGAAGAAAACTTAAAGATGCTCAGAGGAGCGGTGATGAAGCCACTGCTGCTCTAGTAGGTTACCTCTCTCTTTCTTTGGCGTCCTTTTAGTAATGATTTTTTTTTTTCTTGTTAACACGTCTCTGTTTTACCTTTTGATAGCTTGAGAAAGCATATGATAAGCTCATGTATGCCCAGTTGATGAATAGGAAAAAGGGTGTGACTTTTGGTTCGTTTAAGGTATGTATCGTGTCCTCTTTCTTGTCATATATATGCTGTCTCGAACTCTATGAACTTACTTTCTCAATCCTGGGTGAATTTCTCATAATTCAGGTTTCCAAGGACATTAAATATGCTGATAAGCAGCCCATTATACCATGGGGTCCAAGGTAGAGCTTCTTTATGAGTCTACTCGAATTATTAACTTTCTTCATCCAAAAGCATGAACTATTGCTAATCATGATTTACCCATGTTGTTACAGGTTTTCCAGGTCCTCCAGAAATGATATGTTGATCAACCTAGCGATATCAGTTGTGTTTGTAAGTATTTTAAGCAAAATGAGATCTGCTATTATTAGAAATGTCGATTTTGGTTTTTAAACATCTGTACCTTTTATGAATTTAAAAACATCATGCTTTGGTTTAAATGATTAGATTCTTGCAGAAAAAGTGACTTATTTCTAACACATGTATGCGTATATGATATTTCAAGTACTTGGATCATACAATCAGATATGAACCTCTCTCACTCTCTCTGTTTCTCTCTTTTTGCAGAGTGCATGGATTGCGATAAAACGTAATGTGGAATACAAACCGCTGCAGTTCATGTCTTTTGTATTTGTTTACAGAATTTTTGAGAAATTAAAATCCTTTGAAGCACCTTCATCTCCAATATATAACGTGAGTTTTGAAAAAAGTTGAAGCCTTATGTTTTAATGTCGGTACACCTGGTGGCTTTTCTAGTCCTGATGTGCACTGATGTTTGACACTGGCTGTAGGAGGAAGGCGAAGAAAGTGGTCGGGGATTGAGAATGGGAAAGAGGCTTCTTCGTTCTCTTTCCTTAGTTTTTGGCTCTATACTTGTGGCATCTTTGGTATGCATATCCATCAAGACTCCGTTATTTTAATGAATCCGTTTATGTTGCACTATCTAGTATTAGCTTTTATTCAAAGAGAGCGGTGTATGTGATATAATACGGCTCACAGTGTCAAAGCATTAGTTTATATGTCAGGAGGTCTTTGAATTGAGAATACCTTTGTTTAACTCTTAGTGAATAATGCTTTGCAGGCCTACACTGGGTTCTTAAATGGCATCGAGTACATGGGCAAATCCATACCCATGGTTCTTTACAACAACCAGGTTGGTGTTCTTGGATAACTCATATCTCTCTTCACTTGAAACCTTCCCTTAACTAGTCCCACAAAATTATCATTTTGGTCAAAAGTGGTTTAGGATATATAGGTCAATTGTTGGCTAAGCCTCGATGAACATCACTAGATGATTAGGTTGTAGATGATTGTGTCGGTTGCTGTAATGCAAGTGATTTGTCACATTTATAGGTATTATGTTATAAGTACTTGTACTGAAATGAAAACTAGATGCACAAGTGTACGGTATGAAATGAGAACACCTGAGTTGGATATGTGTTGCCACAATTGCTGAATTAAGATATAGCAAAGAGAAAGGTCTTGTTTCTAAATTAAATAGTTCCATAAGTGATAACAGTCGACCAGGCTTTTGATGTTGTAACAAGAACTGAATCAACAGTGCTAATTGGGTTGCAGGAACTTATAGTGACGGCATCATCGGCTTTCATGCTCTATGTTATAGCATCATATTACAGATAATGCGAGAGAGCCCAGAGGAGAGTTGATCAATTAGAAGCTTTTGGAGAAGTTATGCTGTATAGCCTGTGGCTGTGAGATGTTACCAGTTGAGATAAAATGTTTATTGTCTTCGGAGAGATGGGGTTTTCTTTATAATTTTTTTTGTGTGGAAAATCAAGTAAATTTGGCAAGAGTTCCATTAGAATCCCTTTTAAAATTTATATTGGAGCATTAATATGTTGAGGTCTAATGTAGGAATGTTGCACTAGATGTTGTTAGGATTGGTTCCAACTTTTTCAAGAGATAAAGATTACGAAAGCCTCTGCTTATTAATATGCGTGAGTTGAAAAATCTCAGAGATGAGTTGTATCAAAATAGATAACTAATATCTTAGTCCTGAGAAAATTAATCTGAAAAGATGTTTCATATATTTGAGGTACGATCGGATTGGTTGGGTTAGATAAACGTAAAGGTCAGGTGGCTAAGACTGGATTCACTTCACCTATATATATATATATATAGTTTACGTTCATTTGTTATCTCATGTTATTGAGTTCAGTAGTTCACCCATAACAACAACTCAAGAGCCATCGATGAGATATTTATCCACTAAGCTAACCGTACCACATGGGTAGGGCCTTAGTGTTGTGTTAGCTAATAAGATATCGACATTTTCTCACTATACCTTAACTGTTCAGTGAATCCGATAGAAAAGTAAATAAACAAATCTGATAGAGAGAGAGAGAGAGACCAGAGACGCCACGAATTTAATTATGAGTAGAATTGACACGTTGGAGCTGACTCTGTCTCTATCTCTATCTCTCTGTCTTTCTCTATTTATAGGTTGAGTACGTACAGCTGCAGCCACACTAGCTATATATACAGTACATACATACTTTGAAAAGTATATTCGAGTTCCGTCTTCGACTTCAAAGCCTTTCTTACTAGTTACTACTGCTAAAGCCTAAAGTGGTACGTTTCCCTATTTTGCTCTCATTTTTCCATTTTCTTCTTCTTCTCCTTCTTCTGAAAACACACACACACACACAACTTCAATTGTAAAAAAAAAACAAATGAAACATTGAACAATTTTTAACTTTTTGCATGGGACCAAGCATTAGATTTAGAATCTTGATTGTAAACCTAAACATTTTTCATTTTTAATGAATATTTACATTCTTAGCAAAAAAAAAAAAAAAGAACAATCGATATGGGAATGAATCAAGGAATTTTGAAAATCTAAATAAATAAGGGAAAAATGTATAATATTTGGTAGTATATAAAGTTTTTTTGTATGATTATATTCATAATTGTATTGGCCTAAAATTATATTTGGTAGTATATTAATATAGTTGACTGATTTTATGGTAATATATATATATTTATTTATTTATTCAAGGATTAATATATATTCAATGTACAATAGAGAGTATAAATATAGTCATTATATATGAATTTTTTTAGGTGGATGGTTACTTGGAGATAAGAGGTCACCGTTAGTGTGTGAAGAAGGTATGTTTTTTATAGTATGTCTCAATGTGTATTTGTGTTTATAGTGGTGATTTCTAACATTTGTATATGTTACGTATGTGTGTGTGTGTGTGTATTGTTATTAAACAACTCGTTAATTTGGATATGCTTTCATATTCGTTTTGGAGAATTTTTTAGGTTTCTTGTTTGAGTTTATAATATTCTCTACTTTTCATTCATTATAGATATAGTAGGGATGAAATGTGACCGGATACCTTAGATTTCGATGGTATCTGAATCATTTTACTAATTGAAATTCTAAATTGACATTAACGAATACTAAAGCTTTGGTTCATCGATGAGTCCGAGAGTAATAAGAAGACAACAATCTCGTGAATTACTTTTGCATTGGGACACGTATCTACGTGTGTTTCCCACATAGAACTTAGCTTCATCCTTTTCTCGTGAACATTAATTTCTTTATAATAGTTCGTTTCTTTGTCTTTATTAAAGCAAACAAAGAATTTGTCGTTTTTTCAGTATTTTTTTTTTCTTTCTTTCTTCATTTTCTTCGTTTATTTCTTTCTAAGTTTCAATGCCAACGGTTCTTAATCTCTATGGCGTTCATGATTGCCAAATGGTAACTTTGGTGGCCTAATGTATGTCACGTAAATTATCAACGTGGCCCTCAATGTATAAAAAAAGACTTAAAGTATCTATTATTTGCCCAAAAAAAAAAAAAGGAAAAAAAGAAAGAAAGAAAGAATCTTTAATGTGTAGACCAAAGACTCTATTTCAGATTCTGAATTTTTTTTTATTGACAAAGATCTTCGAATCTCTTACACCCATTCGAATTTCATCTTATGATTTAGAAGATTCTGTGTTAGTATCCTTCTTTTTGTTGTTTATTTCTTTCTTTTTCTGCCATTTCGAAGGAATATCCAAATCTGGAACTCTTCTTCATTATAGCTTCACGGTCCATGTTTTTTCTTTTCTAATTATTATTACGTGTTACTTTGGTGTCAGGTGACTACAAGCTTGTTTAATAAGAAACTTCAAATTAGAATCAGAAACAAGAGCATTCTTCTTCATTTACAGAGGTACTCCTGTAGTTTTTATTTAAAATTGTGCATGGTTTTTTCCTTTCTTCTAACACAACTTGTCTAATCATTTATCCTAAATATTCAAAACCTATGTTCTTAATTTACTAACTGGATCTTACATATTTTAATAATTTGTTAGGGGTTATTATTTGAAATTAATTGTTATTCATAATGCATGAGCATCATTTTCATGTCTCAACAGACTCAACACCATATTTGTTCTGGTCTTTTCATATTTTAAATTTACTTACATTCCTCATTTTAATATTATGATTAATGCTTATATTATACTTCACCTTGGGGGAGTGCATCTAAAATATTCCTCATTGGCTCATTCTATTTTCTAATATTGAAAACAGAGTATTTTTATGAGGTTCGTGCGGACATTTGCAATTTAGTAGGAGAGTGATTGTGTTGTCCCCAAGACCAGTTCAATTCTAAGAGCATTTGTTAGTTTAAGGTTCTTTGGTCAAACTGTTGAAACAAATTCTTGAGATAAATTATAAACAATTGAGAGAGGAGACTCTTTTCTTGAATAGAATTTTATCATGATTAATGGTTTCTGCAGATAGATCTAAAATGTAGTAATCAGAAAAATCTATTCTCAAATTTATGAAGTATATAATATTGCTTCTTAATTCTTCCTTTTTTTTTCTTAATTTTTTTTTACTATTGGGTGATCATATGTCAAACTCAGACTAATTCCGACGTTATAGGTATTGGTACTCGAAGTGTTCTTATGGTTTTCTAACAAATTAAAAAAATATGTCTTACAGGTAAATTTGGTGTAAAAATGGTGATGAGAAGTGTGGATCTACGATCTGATACCGTTACTAAACCGACTGATGCAATGCGAGAAGCAATGTGTAGCGCAGAGGTGGATGATGACGTCCTCGGATACGACCCAACGGCTAGACGTCTTGAAGAGGAGATGGCTAAGATGATGGGGAAAGAGGCTGCTCTGTTCGTGCCATCCGGGACAATGGGGAATCTCATCAGCGTCATGGTTCACTGCGACGTGAGAGGCAGCGAGGTGATTCTTGGCGACAATTGTCACATCCATGTTTACGAGAATGGAGGGATATCGACAATCGGAGGAGTGCATCCCAAGACGATCAAGAATGAAGAAGACGGGACCATGGACTTGGAGGCCATTGAAGCAGCCATTAGAGATCCTAAAGGAAGCACGTTTTATCCATCAACACGGTTGATTTGCTTGGAGAACACACATGCCAAGTAAGTACAAGGAACTATATATGTATATTTGACTGTATGAATCAAAATGTTAAATTAGAGCTTCGTTCGAATGCTCTGCTTATATGTGCCAATAAACGGCCATGAACCTGATAATGCAGCTCTGGTGGGAGATGTTTGAGCGTGGAATACACTGAGAAAGTTGGAGAGATAGCGAAGAGACATGGCGTAAAGCTCCATATCGACGGAGCCCGTCTTTTCAATGCTTCAATTGTAATATCAGTCACCTATTTCTTTCCCATTTATAATCAACAAGACTCATAAATAAAGATTACGAAATCTCTTTTGTAGGCACTTGGAGTTCCAGTCCATAAGCTTGTTAAGGCTGCTGACTCCGTTCAGGTGCCATTTTCTCTCTTTCTCGTCTATAACATCTGCAAATTTTAGCTAAAAGACGAGTAAGAGTCATTCACACACAATCTGTTTTCAGGTGTGTCTCTCTAAAGGTCTTGGAGCTCCGGTAGGATCTGTAATCGTTGGTTCGCAAAGCTTTATAGAGAAGGCGAAAACAGTTAGGAAAACATTAGGTGGAGGAATGAGACAAATAGGTGTACTGTGTGCAGCCGCTTTGGTCGCACTTCACGAAAATCTCCCAAAGCTACAACATGACCACAAGAAGGCTAAGTTGTTAGCTGGTACGTACGCATCACTCATTAACCCTAGTAATCAGTATAATAGTTAACAGCAAAAAAAAAAATTCATTACATAAATATTTGCAGAAGGGTTGAATCAAATGAAAGGGATTAGAGTAAATGTTGCAGCCGTGGAGACCAACATGGTGCGTATTGTCACAACTATTGTCTGTTTTTCTTCTTCGTCAACAACATGCATTATGCCGGATTCGAATAGTGACTTAGTGACGCATCAATCACTAGTACTAACCATTAAGTTACATAACAACAAATTCTGCCTCTAATTCAGATTTTCATGGATATGGAGGATGGTTCAAGACTTACGGCTGAGAAACTGCGGAAGAGTTTAGAGGAGAATGGCATTCTCCTCATCCGGGGAAACTCATCCCGGTATCTGCAGCATTTGCGTGTTTACATGTGAAATATATGTAGTTTTTACAAAAACAATTTGAGTTTTGAAGACTATTTATGTGGGATGTGGTTTCAGGATCAGAATGGTTATACACCACCAGATAACAACAAGTGATGTGCATTACACACTGTCTTGCTTTCAGGTAATAAGAATATTCATATCTCTCAACTTACACACTTTCTAACTTTGAAACATCAAACTATATGAAATTGATGTTTCTTTGGCAGCAAGCAATGCAAACGATACAGGAACCAAGCCGAATCTAATTTGGCGAAACGGAAAGGCTTCTTCTTTTCTTTTGAACTTATTAAATATTGTTGTCTAAGTACATTTTAATTAAAACTATAAGCATCTCAATGAAATTGTCACCCTCATTCCTGAATCTTTGAGTTTTTAGTATACAGTAAGTTGTTTTTACCTTTGATTAAAAAAGGTTGCTACGAGACGCACATAGTTGAATGCTTTACGTGAGATATGAATGGGAGCATTAAGAGGGCGTTGATATGAAATCTCCTAAAATCCATCTTCTTTGGACTTTCAAAACAGATGTCATACTAGTAAACTGAGAGGCAACTAAGCCACACTTGATCCTCTTAGCCTGACTAGTAACCAAAATTAATGGTTTTAAGAACCCTAAAATCTTCTTTCTCTCTCTTTTCTTTTTGTTTTGAGACAGAAGAAGAAACTAGGTTTTTAGCTATATGTTTATATCCTTCCTCTGTAAGGGTATCCAAAAAGAATGAGTAGGGAAGGGAGCCTCATCCTGCAAAACAGTGAGCGGATTCAACTCCGTATGTACACTCTAAAATCAATCCCCTTCGAATCAAATCAGCGACGGTTCTGGATCTCTTCCTTCACAATTTCGGTCACCAAATTTGAGTTAGTCTCACTTAAAACCTGTTGAAGTGAGCTTAGTTCCTCCAGATTAGCTTTCTTGAACAGAACTTTGAGAATAGAGTTTATTCCAGTAGGCAATGAATGGTGTCCAGGGTTTAGCTGGAGTTTTGCCACATCCGATCTGACACTTGTGTTGGCTTCTCTGAGAAGAGGATTTGCAGGGAACTGAACTTGTGGCCGCGAATAAGGCCTGGAATCCCAATAGTCTGTGCAAACTCGAGTCACGTCTAATGCTTCGATAGCCTATTAATCACATTAGAGTATCTATATGTCAACTAGATTTACAAATGAAGCTTCCATTTTCAAAAGATGAGAAAATGTCAAAAGTTGGACTTTCATATTGGCTTGTTAGATTTGTTTTTTTTTTTTGTATATATAATTAGAAAACCGGATAAGCAAGTATATAAATCTGAGTCGAATACAAAACTTGCAAAGATTTACCTGAACTATTGCGGGTGACGAATATCCAAACATTTCAAAACCGTCAGGACTCCCAGAGGGTTGCAAAGGAGGAAGATCTGATTTTCCAGCTTTGTGCTGCTTACTTATCTCTTGATTTACTCTATCTTTTACCATCTCCCAGCATCTTGTAGGTGACAAATGAACGAAAACCTCACCGGGATTACTCTCCAAGTAAACCTGACAAGAAGAACATACCACACAGTTTGTTGATGGGCACGATTTTCGGAACTGCACAATGACCGATAGAATTAAGGCAAAACAACCTTTTTTTACTTACACACAAGATTTTAAGGGTTGATTAATTGCTTAAATCTGGTTTCGATTAAAATCATTCTCATTTCAAAACTTTTAAAGTTATTTTAGCAACTTAACATGATGGGACTCTACGTCAATGACATCCAAATAATGGAACATATTTCCGGTTCAGATTCATGTCATCGGATTTATTCATACGGCTATATTATATTTTAAAATGAAACACTACTCTGACATATTTTTAAGGTTAGTTATATTAGATCAGCATCTATCTACCAACTAACCATGAACAATGGACTGTTGCGTCCAGCATCCAGAATTTCTGAAATGTAGAAGCACATATTTGTTGGATCCAAAATGTTCATGTACCTAACCCGGCTACGAAATCCTGCACCAAAGAAGAATAGACAATAAGCACTTGCAAAATGTATATCTGTTTGTTTCTCAAGTTGCAAAAATACTTGACCACAGGTCACCTTTAGGAAAAATTGCTCGCCGGTTGCACCATGATTTTCCAGAAAGCACACATCCATAACTTAAAGGCTCTACATTGCAATTGATTCTCCTCACGACCTTTGCAATACGGGGACCCTTTTGGCGGATGAACTTATCAGGACTATTATTTTGCGAGCAAGACGGTGTACCTGAATTACTTCTTGTCCCATCAACAACATCCACTATAGCCACACCTCCAGAGTTTTTGGATTTACAACTAGTAGGTTTTCCACCACCGTGGCTGTTAGTGTCCATTCTATTACATATATCCTGAGCAAGCCCAGCAGCCTCAGCCTTAACTTCCGCGTGCGATATAGAACTCGGTACATCCCTACTCATTTTTCTTTGGTCATTAGTAGGCAATGATATAGTGGTTCGTGTATCACGCAGTGAATCTCCTTTCCTTTGACAAATTGGAGCAGCAATTTTAACAGAAGCTTCTAACGCTAAAACGTGGGTTGGTCTGTCTCGTACTTCTAATTGCTTGCCAGAAGAAATTGCATCTCTTCTCACAGAACCTCGTTTCCTAGGTATGTCATGCTCATCATCACTGAGGAGTATCACATCATTGGGTAGACTCTGTGAATTCTTTTTACCACTTGCAGACTTAGCAGCTGTCACAGAGATTATGCCTTCTTCAGATGGTTGGCAACCTGAAACGTTTGGATCAGAAGAATCATAAACAGTTTCTTCTTTGACAGGCTTCATACAGTGACTTGACGTTAATTGCTCCTCCTTGTCTTTCAGAAGTAAATTAATATCTGATAATTTACTAGTCTTTTCTAACTCTTTACTTAGATCTTCTCTCGATGTTATTTTCAACTGCAAATCTTTCCCTGAAAGTGCAGCTACTTGTGGACTCAGGTCCTTGTGGACTTTTTCTTCCTCATCTATCTCCATCTTGCTTCCTGAGACCTGTGCACTTAATGCCAATCCTAAATCTTGACGCGCCCATCTATATACAGAACTCAGTTTTCCTTCCACTGCCTCAACAAGAACATTCAGTTCATCGATATCATAGCGAAATAGAAAATATTTAGTAACCCATGGACATGAACACAACTGCTTCACATGAGTCAAACATGAATACTTCTCTGGGGAACAACGGCAACCAGCAGCAGACAGGTGCAAATCAAAGAAGCATATACAGCACTCTCTCTCGTTGGTAGCATCGAAATTACTGTGCATCTTTAATGCAAGTGAAGAGTTGCACAGAAATTCTCTTCTTGTACGTTCCATGTCAATGCGTGCCTATATAAAAAACACGACAAGTTTATTAATCACCATATTGACAATAAAGAATGATCCTCTTAAACCTACGAGTTTTATTTGTACAGTTAGACCAAGGCAGAAGACGAACAACTCCTGAACTAATCATTTGTTTTAACTAGTAAGAGGTGTACTAATCTTCCGTTTTTCTCTTGTTAGTTAGCTGTAGATTCATGTAATATGCAAGAACCCTCAACTTAAGAGACTTTCAAATTCCAAATCAATTACAGCCTCATGCTACCAGTTTACAACGGATGGAACTGTGCTACCGGTTTACAAAGATACCTCTCAAGTTATTACTGACTTCAGGATTTTACAATCATTCACACTTCTAGGCATCTAAACTTCAAGAATCAAGAGTAAGTAGTCTATACCTTTAGTGTTTTTGCCAAAATTCCATCCTTTCCACTGAATGCTTTCCACCTTAAGTTATCTACAGTATCTTTCTTTAGTAAGTTCAGCTCCCAGTCGGCTTTCACAACTTCTCTTGCTGCCCCAAGCAACAATTTATCATGCGAGATGGACGTTTTTCTACCCTGTTGACAGTATAACTCTATGGCAATCTGCCCATGAGGCAACCAGTCAACTGGTGCTACATTCACAGCTTCAGCACAATTGAAACCAGAATTAAATCCAGCATGATATGCCCGAGGAAAAGTCAAGACAAACTCTCCAGCATGCTGGACGCAACGGTGCACAGGTACTCCTGCGGTTTTCAGTTTTGACGGGGAGAGTTGTGTAACCTACACGAAAGAGCATCAAAGGATTTATTTTACACCGAAACAATAATGTGCAACAAATATATTTAAATCAGGTGCAAGTCGATAGAGGACTAAAAACGGATCTATAGAAATTCCTACAGGGTGATTAACTACAAAAATGGAAACACAGATATGGTATTTTTCTATCATATGCTAACGTAATAATAAAATAAAAGCATCATCGTGACTGAGCCAGGTTTAATAGGCTGCTAGCACAAGTAAATGCTTTATTTATTGCACGAAATTTTCAAAATAAGAAAGTCTATAATGTAAGGCGTCCATTGTGTGATTATAGAGCAGCAAAGCTATGATTTAGTTCATCAAATATCCAACACTTACTAGCTTATGAAGTAAGTCAGGCTGTTCTTCAAAAAGGTCAGGCAAATGCTTTCTCATCGCCTCCTCGAGTTTAACAGCATCCTTCCCCCCAACACCATACCACAATTTTGGTGCACCCCAGTGCATATAATTCAACGAATACAAGTGGTGATCTTCAACATGCTGTTTCAGGGAAACAAAAACAAAAAGCAGAACAAAAGGAATGTCAGCAACAGAAAATATAAAACGATATAAGATGTGAAGTAATGAAAAACACATCCACTGGTGTAAGAAAATTGTATAGTATGATGATTGATGACACTAAAGCACTTGGGAAGAGTTCCGTATGCAGAATGTATTGAACACAGACAAAAGACATTAAATACTTTCAATTTCGTTCAGATTTTTCAGATGATGAAATAAATATCATCAAGCTTACTTTTTTTGGAAATTGAATTAAAGATAATCCTAGTGTAGCAGGAATAATGGAAAAATTATCATTGTAATTATGTAGCACAGAAATTTAATCACATTTATCTACTATTTGTGAATATGTATACAGAAACAAAGCACATTTGGTTGTAGTTGTAAGTTTCAGTATGAGCCTATGCTTGTAAAAGGAAGATATCCCAACTAAGCATATGCTTTAACATGCAAAATAAATTATGCAAGTCAAAGAGATCAATCTTACCCAACAGAAAGAAGAAAAGCACATCCCAATATACAGCCATGGCACAAGGACACCGGAAATATCACTGCCCTCATACTTAAGGAGGGATCCCGGAAGCCTTGGAAAGTTGTTTAAGTTCCAGCCTGATTTTGCATATTTTTCTTCGGAAGAAGAAGCATTGTGACTTGATGATGTCTTGGGGAATCCGCTACCAAATACACCAGTTTCAAGATCAGCACCATAAAGCACCTATATTGAAAAATCATTGTGGTAGTTAGGAGATACAGAGGACCTAATAGACCGTAAACCCCCAAATAAAAAGAGCAACAGGGAACAAACTTCACCTCTATCTCTTCAGTTGCTTTATCTACTATACGCCAATATTCACCTTCAACATCCTCAAGTGCTGGCTCCCAGCAGTCTATTGAAATATCAACTTTACATTTATCGTCTGTAGAAGTTTCACTCTTTTTAAAGTACTGAGCCTTGAACTCATCAGCATATTTTTGGAAGTCTTTTAGTGTAAACCCTGGACCAGGTTCAAACCCAAACGTCTCAAGTTCACTCATTCCAGTGCTTACAGAACAGGGATCGCTCACGCCATTGGTGACAGAATCCATTCCCATTTTCATGCACTTTCTTTTCTTCTTTCTCATTTGATTAGAAAGCTTTGAAATCTTCTTCATTGAACTACGATTCTGAAGTTTATCAACTCTTTGGACACGCGTCGTAAATTTAGAACCCTCCCATACTTGCTTTTCTTTCAGTGGGCACGGCGGTTTCCAGGAAGGAGGAGGAACAATGCGACAGATTCCATACTTTTCAGCCTCCGGTCTTATTTTAGCTATATAACTCAAAGTGTCTTCAAACTCCTAGAAACAGGTTAGCAGTTTATGTCAGAAATATGGATCTATTTACATAGAAATTCAGTTAAAAAGGATTGATTGGAAGTAAAGAATATGAACAAGACCTCTTCGGTCGGGTAGAATACAGGGGCGTCTTCAAGGTCAGGCCTACGAGCTTCATCTGGATGCCATCTCGCAGTTACCTGCCAAATTTGTGAATATAACGTTAGAGGGTTATGAAACAACCAAAATAGAAGAAAAGGTAAGACATCTAATGCTCAAGCTAAAGACATTAATAAGTTGTATCTTAAGTAAGCATTAACTGACATTAACCTTCTGGCAATCTTTACATTCTTCACATCCCCTGACCACACCCTTTGGAAGAGACAGCTTCACAGCACAACTCTGCAACGACACGATGCATGAGAAAGGCAAAGAAAGAGATGGAAACACAAGTTGTCAAGCATAAGATAAAAAGCAAAACAGAGAACGAACCTGATCAGGATTTTGAGATGCAGCATTGTCAATTTTTGCACCATCATCATCATCATCATCACATCCGCTATGATTAATCCAAGGCCTACGGCGTACAGCCCGAGCAGCTTTGGCTTCATCGGATTCAACTTCCATCTTAGCTTGTTCGGTTGCAGAAACACTTTCAATTGCAGCAGTCTTGGCTTTATCAGAAGTACCGGGGACTACTCTTTTTAAGGTAAAAGTAGCATAAGATTCAAACCCAGGAGGAACAGATGGCAAATCATCACTATCTTCTTTCACACAGATTCTCATTAGCTCTGTCCCCATTACTTCCGTGCCAACACTACAAATGAAACATCATTCATTCATGTCTCAAAAATATCACAACCCAAAAATAATAAAAATGGTAGGTACAGATTTTCAGGGCAAAGTAAGATCACAGATATATACGGTTCATCGCCAAATGAGCTGAATCAAAAATAATCAGGAAGACCCATAAAGGGAAATGCTTACATAGTCTTGTGATTTAGGGTTTCTTGTGAATTGGATGGTCAAAATAGCTGGAGCTCCATCAACTGCACCCAGATTCAGAGAAATCGAGTCAAATCAGCAACAGATTTAAAGATCTGTAGAAACCCTAGATCATTGAAATTTAGTTCCTTATATATTTTTTTAATAATCCAGTTTTCCATCAGATCTAAAACCTAGTAGATTCAGATTATCATCGCCATGTCCTTTTCCATGTTTGCATAAAAATTGAGAAGAAAATTCCAACACAAAAAAATGATCCCAGGAAAAAAAAAAAAAAGAGCCAACAAAATCAGATGAAAGGAAGAAGAAAAGGGTAAAACTGGAATCAAATCTACTACAGGTCCATATATGTTGGGTATTGTGATAATTACCCCCAAAAATTCTCTGAAGAATGAACAAAAACAACAAGCAGCAAAAGCTATTTCACTGGTCAAGATTAGATTAAACTTATCACCTTTTTTTTTTCTTTCCTTTTCTATAAAACTTTTAAGATCATCAGAAGAGAAACATGTGGTGGGTTTTTCTGGGTTTGCCTAATTTTTGCTCTCTATGATATATGTCTTGGTTATAAGAGTTATTAACGCTTCAAAAGCAAGCTGATGCAATTTCCTATGCAACTACTCTTATGTATCTTGTTTCAACCATCAAATATATAAAAATGCAATAAACAAGTGCATTAGAGGTAATGTAATTGGTTTTCTTTTTATCACTTTGTTGGGTCATATAACACGTATAACATTTATTCACGGGTGGGACATTACCGCATATCCACACACAATTTTTTTTATTTTTTTTGGTTACACACAACAAGTTATTTAAATATTAAAACTTTACTAATTTAGATAAGTACTATATATTTATATATTAGATTAGGATTTGTATTGCGGGTAATTCTAATACAAAAATATGCAGTTAACAATTTCATATATTTAAATTAAAATTTTATTGTAACAGAGAACAAAATTTTACCAAAAATATATCATATAAATTTTTTAGTAACAAATATATTTCAATAACTAGATTTTCATGTAAGGTTTTTTTAAAAAATAAATCTAATTTAAAAACCATCAATTATTTATCGAAGTTGTTTTATCAGCGCATTCGATTTTTTGCTATATTCAAATGAAAATAACCACTAGAATACAATTACTCAATTCATAATTCATGTAATAGATTATAGTATGTGAGTATTACTTAATTCTCATTTAGACCAACATATTTAAAATTTGAATATGATATTGCGAGTGGAAGCCCCCTTGACCCATTGGTTGACTAAGGGTCGATTAATGCTTCTACATTAAGAGGTCTGGGGTTCGAGTCCTAGATATTGCGATTTATTATCAAATTTGCAGATTAATGGAGGCAAGTGTGCAGAAGATCTCCAGCGATGTACAATTATAGTCGTGCGCCAGGATTCTACGCAGAGAAGGAAGTGTCGCCAGGTCGTGGATCATTGAAGGTATTCATCAAAATTATGAAGAAAGAAGTGTATTTTGTCGTGGATCTACTAAGGGTCGGCAGAAATTGTCAGTTGTAGAATCGTCTATATAACAGTTATCATAATTTGTAATTAATAATAAATCTAGACGAAGAAAAAAAAAATATGATAATGCGATTAGTTAGCCATTATAATATGTAAGAGAGGCGTGTACAAGGACTATACTCTTGTGTATTTATTTATGGTCATTTTTGTATGCGGATAATTGATATTGTATGATTATAATTTGGTTTAAAAAGATTGTAACTCAACTGAAAACTTGAAAAAGCCCAATCCGATAGCTGAATTGGCCCAAAATAGTCAAACCGGGAACAAAAGAAATAAAAAAGAGGGGGTGAATGTTAGATGTTTCACAAGTTGTGGGAATAAATGAAAACTGTAGAGAAATTGAGGATGTATATTGTAAATTAAGGATAAACCCTACTTATCATCTCAAAAAAAACGCGCACAGCTTCGAAGAACGAACAGTGAGTTTCTCGCACTCATTGCTCCAGATTTGTTAGGGTTTTGAAGATTTTCTGCTTTTTTTTTGTTAGAATCTGCTTCTGCTAGTGCTTCGCTGTCTCTGAAACTCGTACCTTTCCTTTTCACAGGTTTGGTTTCTCCACTCACTTAAGAATAATAGGTTATGAGATAAAGCAGAGACTGAACATCCCAGCAGCAAATATTTCTGGGTCTAACTTCTTCATCATTGAGTTTGATAAGCTTTTGTGAAAGGAAAGATCTCTGTTTTGTTTTGAATTCTGAGAGATGGCTTCTTCGAATTTGCTACTTGAGGTTCATTTCTTGCATCTTCCAAGTTTGTCTCCAAAGCAGGAGAATTTCTGTTTGGTGAATCCTTTATCTTGCAGAAAGTTTTCTTCTTTAGATTGGAAACAAGAAATTGGGTTGAAAAATTTGAGATGCCACGGCTTGATGACTAGTGTGTGCATTGACAATGTAGCTGATGTTGATGATCATGCTGAGAGAAGCTCAGAATTCCATCACTATGGTGTCGGTAATAACTTGAGAGCCAGGAAGCAATTAGGTTTATCATCTGATGGACCAATTACTGAGAACGATGAAGAGACAAACAATGAGATCCTTCATAACCTGTGCAGCAACGGCAAGTTAACAGATGCGTGTAAACTAGTTGAGGTTATGGCACGTCATAATCAGGTTCCTCATTTTCCTTCTTGCTCAAACTTAGTCCGTGGTTTGGCCAGAATTGATCAACTGGATAAAGCAATGGTTATCTTGAGGATAATGGTAATGTCTGGTGGGGTTCCAGATACTATTACCTATAACATGATCATCGGAAATCTTTGCAAGAAAGGGCATATAAGATCTGCATTGGTCCTCTTAGAAGACATGAGTTTGAGTGGGAGCCCTCCAGATGTGATCACGTATAATACAGTCATTCGGTGTATGTTTGATCATGGGAATGCTGAGCAAGCCATCAGGTTTTGGAAGGATCAACTGCGGAATGGTTGCCCTCCATATATGATTACATACACGGTTTTGGTCGAACTTGTGTGCAGGTACTGTGGAAGCGCTCGAGCTATGGATGTTTTAGAAGACATGGCAGTGGAAGGTTGTTATCCTGACATTGTCACATATAATTCTCTGGTAAACTATAACTGCAGGCGAGGGAATTTGGAAGAGGTGGCTTTGGTCATTCAGCATATCTTATCTCATGGATTGGAACTGAACACAGTAACTTACAACACTCTTCTACATTCCCTTTGTTCAAACGAGTACTGGGATGAAGTGGAGGAGATTCTAAACATCATGTACCAGACTTCATACTGTCCAACAGTTATTACTTACAACATCCTGATCAATGGTTTATGCAAAGCCAGGCTTTTGAGTCGTGCAATCGATTTCTTCTACCAAATGCTGGAACAAAAGTGTTTGCCTGATATTGTTACTTACAACACACTTCTAGGAGCCATGTCCAAGGAGGGAATGGTTGATGATGCTATTGAGTTGCTTGGATTGCTGAAAAGCACGAGTTGTCTGCCTGGATTGATCACTTACAACTCTGTAATCGATGGATTGGCCAGAAAGGGCCTGATGAAGAAAGCATTGGAGCTGTACCATCATATGCTGGATGCTGGAATCTCTCCTGATGATATAACCCGTCGGTCTTTAATATATGGTTTCTGCCGGGCAAACCTAGTTGAAGAAGCTAGCCAAGTTTTAAAGGAGACAAGCAATAGAGGGAATGGGATCAGAGGTAGCACTTACAGGTTGGTGATCCAAGGGCTATGCAAGAAGAGAGAGATGGAAATGGCGATAGAGGTTGTTGAGATAATGCTAACAAGTGGATGCAAGCCAGATGAGACAATATACACTGCAATAGTTAAAGGTGTGGAAGAGATGGGAATGGGGAGCGAGGCTGTTCAGTTGCAGAAGAAGCTGACGCAATGGAAACTCTTGAGAGAAGTGTAGGAAACATAATTGAAGCCGACTCTTTTTTTGTTGTTTCTATTAAGCTTTTATTTTGTACAGGAAATCAATTTTGTAAGGCAATGGTTGAATCAGAAAAGATTAGTCCTTCCATTTGCTCAAAATTACTTCTTGCTCAGTGACCGCTCTCTACTATACCGTTAAAACAACAAACATTTTGAAAGTTCTATATTCATCTCGAAACAAGGTGCCATTACAAATTTCAACATGACACAAGTTTCAGCATGATTAGATGCCGACCCCCTAACAAACGCCCTGATTTGTTCTCGGCAATGGAACTATAATCTAACTCATCAATAATCTAAAGGGAGTCTCAAATGTTACTATTTCCCATTAATTTTGGCTTCAGTCTCAGATTTTTTTTTAAAAAGGAAAAATGAACTCACCAATTTTGCAATGTTCATATACTATTTAGTTTACCGCTGAAAGTTTGGATGCGGGTATAACATCTTCCCACCTTAAGATGCGCCCACACTCCCCACAGACCGTGCTGCTACCAATTTTTCTTCCTTGGCTTATGAGTGTAAGCTGGTGCGCGGTTCTAGTGCAGTTGCGGTTCACAAAACGACTTCTGTTGAACCCCTTTGGCTGGGGTAAGGGTTCTGTTTGTATGGAAGGAGAAGGTTTTGGAACCACTGGAGATTCGCTGAGTGGGACCCGTTGAACTTCCTCCCACTCAAGCGCTCTCCTGTAAACTTCCCAGGCCATGTCTTTTTCTTCCTTTGTCAGTCTTTCTTCTTCATTCTCTTGTAGCAATGTCTCGTGCTCATGGAAACTGGAAATCCAGCTAGTAAAAGAAGGACATACAGCGTCATAAAGCAAGTAGCATAGAAAACCAAAGATTTTAAGTGCTGATGTCAATATGGTTACGCTTGTGAAACTTACTTCGGGCCGTGTCTCTGTAGTAAGTTCTGCATCAATTTGTCGCAACCAACACGAGATAAAGTGGCCTTCTGTTTCTGTGAATTATCAACCAGATTGCTTTGTGCCGCTTCATTTTGCTTGCTTATCTCAGTTACAGCGTCGGATTTCTCATCATCATCGTCAAATTCAAAAAGATGTAACATCTCTTCTTTGGAGATTGTCCTGTGCACTTGTTGTCTATCCACTACTCTCGCAGCTAGCCCTTCCTTGGTCACCTAATCATATTAACAGATCTGATTCATGAATGTCTCCTTGAAGGAAAGAAACAGCAAAATTCAAAATTGTTGTCTTTCAATACCTGACGTTTATATATTTTTTCTTCAATAGTCCCACGTGCCATCAATCTGTACGCAAATACTGGCTTCTTTTGGCCATACCTGCAACCAATAAGTCCACGTATAATAAGCCACTGTTTGTTAATGCTATATTGACAAAGTTTAATCCCACAGTAGTCTAGGAAATACCTCCAAGCTCGAAATATAGCTTGAAGATCATAGGTTGGATTCCATGAACCATCAACGATGATCACACGGTTAGCAGCATAAAGATTAATTCCAAGGGATCCCGCTCTGGTTGAAATTAGTGTACATTTTACCCTTTTGTTGTCAGGCTCATTAAACCTATCAACCAACTTCTGGCGTTCTGAGCTTTCGGTTTTTCCATCAATTCTGCATTCATCAAGGGAAGTTAGAGCCATTCATAATTGTTCAAACAACATTCACGCTAATATAAGAGAACAAGATACCAACCTATACCAGTCTTTTCCCTTTTTCCAGAACTTTCCTTGTTTCCCATGCCGAGGTACTCTTGAAAGATAAAGTTCTATGAGATCCAATGTCGGGATACTCTGGCTAAACACAAGCGCCTTATCCCCCACATCAGCACTCATGGATAAAATATCCAATAGCAGAATCATTTTGCCACTAAAGTCCGACACCTTATAATTATTTTTTTCAAGTAGGTCGACCCACCAATCCTGGCACAAAGACAGGGATAGAATCAGAGCATGAGTGCACAAGTACGCTGTTTACTTTAAAGTTGTAGGCAGTAGTTACTAATTCACTTAGGCTGAATAATCTATAGTTACCTTCTGGAGGTATCCATCAACTTTATCCTGAAAATCATTCATAGTTCTCTGTTTCTCTGTCAATAACCAAAACAACAACAATGACACAGATTATTAATACTTTTTTTTACTATTATTGAACCTGCATAGATGCAACCAAGAAAGATCACTCCTGAAAGCTCCATAGAATATAATGAAGCTTAGAACCACATTGCTGAATCGAAGGTCCCTAAACTTTGCATGTCAGAGATTATTGTTGGTAAGAAAGTCTTAGACCAATAAAACTAATCCTCTATTGGCTATCTTATTCAAACTGGAACGGTACAAAAAAGGTATAATTCTACTGCACCTACTATTCCTTGAATTCAAAGCCAAAAGATATCTATCTTAAGTCTTAACCATGGAACAAGTCCAATGTTTTTCTGTTCCTTCTGTTCTTCATAGTAGTTTAAACAAAACATAAAAATATGTGAGCAGAGACAATTAAGAGTTACCTCCTGTAACCATGTTGTAGTCTATATTTTCATCACTTGAACAGTCATCTGGAATATCAACAATGCTACCACGGCGCCCATTCTTGCTATCTTCACTTCTTAATTGCGGAATCCCTGGATGATTCAAAATCTGGGAGACGCAATGCCAAAGAGAGAGTTCAGAATATGAAAACGAATACCAAATAAATCAGTTATTAACATATTTTTTCTTACCAATTTTTTTTCAAATAAGTTATTAATTTAAGCATAGCAAGGCCTTTATAACATTTATACCTGAGCCAAGACCTGGTAAGCAGCAAAAAAGTTTTTTCTCATCCTTTCATCTGTTCTTCCATCGCTGAACCCATAAAGCTTAAGAAATCTCTTATACAATTTCCGTTGCAAGGGAGATAGCTTGACAGATATTACGAAGACTGTTTTAGGTGGCAGATCCTTTTTTACCACATTCATATCCATTCTTTGCACAAAACCTTTCAATTGCTCATACAGAATGTGTGACCTCTGGTTCATAATTTTTACATCCTCCGCAGTTGAATTCATATGCTGTCCGTTTTCTATTGGATTTTGGAAGCTGCAGGTATGGAGAACCACAATTACAACTCTAGAAACATCACATCATAATAGGCAGATAAAAAAAAAAAACTGGTACGAAAGACTTACCGGTTTCTAAACTCAGGGCTACTTCCCAAGAATCCTTCTCTCACAAAATCAACCATCTGTTGCAGTACAGACATAGCCTAAGATACTGGAGCTAAGAAAAAATTAGTTCACAATTTTATATGGTTCCCTCAGTAACTTACACAATAATACTCCATGAGATTGTTTTGAAGGGGTGAGCCAGTTAAGGCAATTCTTCTCTGGCATTTAACTTGCTTCAATGCTTGCGTTGTGTCAGCCCTGGTGTTCTTAATGATGTGAGCCTCGTCGCAAACAAGTATATCAGGTCCATCCTGCAGCCACATAGGTTTAGGAATTGCAAGAATAAAATATCGCAAGCAGAGGAATATGCACAAGGGAAATCATAAGCAAGAGAAAACATGAAAACAACAAAATCTATGATACAGAGATGCCATTAAATAGCAGTTTTAAATAGCAGAAAGATTAACCTTCAAAAAGTAATGAGTAACCATAAACAGCACGTGAAACGTTCTCCTAGAAAGATCTAGAATACTAACAGGATACAAATCAATAAATTTCGCAAGTGACATTATAGTCTCACCCTCAAGGCATTACAGATCTCTCTGGCCGCATTTAAGTCCTTCACCCCCTTCCCAAGAGACAGGTTTCTAAATTTTGCATATCCCATCAAAAAGACTCCACCCTTATTTCGCCACTTTTTTAGCAAGTCCAATCTCTTCTCCCTTCAAAAAAAACATTCGAGCAGGAAATGGATTGAGAAACTGTCACCAAAAATACAACTTACATAGGCCAAAAGAAGTGTTTGATATATGGGCCAATTTGTCAATTTAGTAGGAAGTTAAGACAGCTGAGATCTTGTGTAGTTGGACGAGAGGGCTTGCATCTAAATTCTTTGATTAGGGAAAAGATCTTCAAATAGCTTTAGTAGAAGTAACATTCAGCAGTCTTACGGGCCATAAGTTATGGCACACCACTATAGACTACCCAGCCCCCATTTTAAATATCTAAAACCTAGACTAGATTAGAACAACATGAGAATCTTTATATCTAAATTGTCAAGTACCAAAAGCTTCTTTCATAGAAGAATTTATACCTTGAAACGTCTTCAAGCATGAAAATGCGAAGTGGTTTCACTTCTGAAGGCCCCCACTTCACAAACTCACTTCGCCAATTGTGCAACACATTTACAGGAGTCACAATAAGAGCAGTTTTCAACCCCAAATCAACACATCTCATTGCAGTGTACAGGAACGCTATAACCTGAATAGGTTTAAGTGAGAGAAGACATAAAGAGCCAGTAATTAACAAATAACGATTAACCATTAGTAGTATGCATTAATAGAATGGGACGATAATAAGATATATGCAAACAGCCTCGTGCATGAAAAGAATTAAGCACCTGAAAAGTTTTACCCAGGCCCATTGTATGTGCTAGAATGCAACCAAGACCTTTATCACCAGACTTCACTCTGCTGATAGACTGAATAATATTTTCCCACATAAATCTTATCCCTGTTACCTGAAAATAAAAACCTCCAAACTTACAGCAAAAGCTATTTCCATAATAGGCATTTCTAGTCGAGATGGCTATGTTTAATACCCAATCGTATAGGTGACAAGCGAGATGGAAGTATATTATGATGATAGGGATACACATATGTAAATGCTAACCTGATGGACTTTAAGTTTGGCAGATATGCTACGAGGAACTCTCACAGCTTCTTCACCAATCTCCCTAACCACATTCACTATGTAACCACTGTGAGCATCACCAAGAACTTCAACTTCCGCACCTTCTGGAATAGATTTCACGTCTCCCATAGAGCTAATTGTTTTGTATCTGGCAGAAAACTGTAAGGACCTAAGGCGCTCCTGACGTGCCTACAAAAAGAAAGAACCCAATGTACAATGAGCAATAATCAAATTAAAAAAAAAAAAAAAAATTTATATACAAGTATAACAAAAATAACTGCCCCGAGAAATTTAACACCTTTTCAATTGCAATTTTTGTTCTCGTATCTTTCCCTAGTTCAGCATCATCGATTATCCGCCGAATTTTCTTTTTCGATTTCTTCTTTGAGCTAAAAAAACAAAACCCATGCACGTAAGAAAAATAACAAAACAATACTAACAAAATTAGTTAGAAACATGCTGGAATTTTTAATTTCCCCTAGATGAGTATATGATAATAATACCTGATTGTTACATTGACGTCAGCGTCTGTATCAACAGAATTGTTGTCAGAGCTGGAATCAGAACTCGAATCAGAGCTCGATTCTATTGACTTTTTATCTCTCATGGCTTTCTCCAGTTCCAGTGTCAATCTTTGCAAGGGAATTGGAGAGCAACAACAACAATCCCAACCAGAGGACTGAGCTTCAGCCAAGTATTCTTCACCAATATTCCTTTTTATACATGATGCACAGAAAAGTTTTTCGCACGTCCTACAATCTATTAAGTCAGCAATATGACCACACCATTCACAATGACGTTCCAAAGAGTCATCAACCTGTTGGCAAAAGTCAACGTTTTGGTTAGAAAGAGACAGATATAGCAATAATATTCTTCAGATTACGGCAAAATTTCTATGTGATCCTCTAAATAACAAAAAGTAACATGCACCAAAAGAAGTCTGTTACTCGAAGGAAAGCAGCTGATGAAGGCAATAAAAATGAAAGGAAATTTAACCCCATCATTTAAAAATTGGAGCAGCCATAAATCTACTACGAGAACAAAAAATCTTCCCATGTGCCAGTCCCCCAGAATTTGTGCTACATTGAATATCCAAACCAGCACTCATATTGAAGCTAACCAATTAAGGGTGGCTAAAAAGCAGTCCATGAACACGATTGGTACCTTTTAGTCCCTTTCAGAAAGAAAGCCATCTATGTGACATGCTATTCACCACATTAAAGAAATCTAATTTCTAACTAAATTCTGACCCATATGCAAATACATATTAATTCACATAAAATTGGAAGAAGAAAAAACATACCTTAGAAACTCTATCTTCAATTGAACGTTTGCAATCCATGCAAACTATTACTTCTAAAAGGGGATGACTATGCACTTCCACAGCTACATTATTACAGGCAGTACACATAAAACTGTTTGCTGGATTCTGTGAATCATCTCTCATGGTATCTACATTTATATTTGGGCTGGAGACCATCTTATCTACATCTGAATTAGACAAATTCCCGTTTCCCTCTTTGTTGACTTCATTACTATGAACTTGAGTGCTAGTCTCCGGACTTTTCACTTGATCTTTGGCAAAATTTGGGGCAATGTAATTCCCATCCAAATACACAGAATCGTCATCCATATTCTCTGCCGCACACCTGATAACCTGATTGAAAACCAAATAAAGACTGAGACATGAGCCAAAGATTATTCCTTCAAACCAACGAAACCCCTGGCACCACAAGCCCCAAATGTCGCTTATAACACCAAGACGCCTTCAATCAGATATATGCAACATTACCATAAGGAACTGAAAGAATATGCATCACAGACCTGTTTAGATCTTTTCTTGCGTCTCTTCCGTTTCAAACGAAGTTGAAGTTCACGGTCACAATTTATATCATCCTCTTCTTTGACCTGTAGATGATTTAATGTCATACTAAAGCTGATAAAGGGTAAGGCGGGAGTTGCGAGTAGTCTTAAATGGTATTTCATATATAGATTTACTGCCAACTCCGCAAAAGCAAGAACATAAGGAGCAGCCAGAAAAGGTTATAATTTCAAAAGGTAGAATGCTTAATTCCAGAAATCTAAGAAGTTAAGTGAAAGAATAATACCCTTATATAATTTTATTTTGTTCTAACAGCCAAAAAAGGTAATACTTTCAAAAGTAGAAGACTTAGTAACAGAAAGCTAAGAAGTTAAGTCAAAAGTAATACCCTTATATAGTTAGTCTTTTGTTCTTCAGTAAGGGCAAGTTCTCTTTCGTTGTCAATTGCATCAGCTAAAAATGGGTCTGCCAAGCTTGCATCAATCTCTTCAATTTCCTCCACCTAAAAACAAAATTAAATAAATAAATACTGTGATAATCACTCCGGACTGCCAGGAGATTAATTAAGTTGCCCTCAAGCTGTAGGATGGCGTGATCTAGGATTATAAAATCCTGATATTCAAAAAATTCAACTTTGTTAACTAGCTGGATAAGGAACAAGAGATCTTTAATAATTACTTGCCTCCCAAGGTTGTACATAGTGCCTTGCATCATCTAAAACTGTTACAGCTAATAACCAAGAATTTTATTATAGAGCTTGGCTTAATATTTTGATCCTAATGAAAACCTACATTGCCGAGTGCGTTACGTTTTCCTATCCTGATTATGGCATAACAATGGACCAAAAATTCAGTGACTTGCAAACAGAAATAAAAAAGGAAAATTAAGCCTGCTTTCATTAGATGTCTTAAAGCAAATAAACGGTCAAGAAAAGGGGATGTCATGTTCAATGCTTTTTTCTTGGAGTGAAGAAAAATTCACAGATGTAAACATACGCAAATCATCATCAGCATCAAAGCTATCAGGAAATATAAAGGCATAATTATAAATTTAACCTCATTGACTCCTGGAAATTCTAATCCCATGGCTGCAGCTTGGTGTGGAGTGCTTGCCAAGTAAACAGAAGCCCAATGCTTACTACCAAAGGAAATCGACTCGTCCCTTTTTTCCGAAAACACTTTGTTTAGAGACGACCATTCAAGCTCAGATGTTCCAGCTAGAGATTCTTTAATATCACCATCAGCAAACTTTTTCTCCAGAAAACCACTAGCTCCCTCCTCCAAAAGTTTTCCATGTCGTCTACACCAGAAAATGTTTAGATATACCATCCATGGCACTCAGAGTAAATGAACTAACTAAAAGTTAGAGATAATAAGAACCCTACTTTCGGACAGGCCGATGAGTTTGAAGAAACCTCTCAGCGTTAGCTAATGATTCCCCAGTTTCTTTTGTCACCTGAGTACCAACCCAGTGGGCTCTTTGTTTCCAAGCTTCAGTATAGCAACCATTAGGGGCTTGACTTTCTATCATTTCGTACAATTTTGGAAGCTCGATTCCAGCACCATCAAGTTGCTCCTTTAAGAAAGAAGCAAAAAGGAAAGCACTGCGTAAGTTACTTTAAATGACAAGTAACCCTTTGGAGTAAGTTTTGTGGGAATAGAACAAGCAACAACGAAACATACCAATAAGTGTGCACTTTCTGTTTCAAGCTCATCAAGATTTGCCTCCCATTCGTCTTTAAAAGTCATCATTTCAGCAGCAACAGCTTCATCCAACTAAAAAGGCACACTCTTAAAATGTTTAATGGAAAAGAGCAAAAGAACTCGGAGCTTTGATAGAGAGAAAAAGAAATTAACCTCATCACCACGGAGTGCTTGTGCTAATTCCTCCCTAACTTCACTCTCTACCTTAGAAAGAGACTCCTTTTCAAGTGCTTCTTGAGCTTCTGCAGCCTTGAGATCAGTGGGAAATCATAAAGAGTGAGATTTAGACCTGAAAGTTAAATGGGCATATCCAGATCTCCATTGAACAAAAGGAAGAGATTAAATACCTTGCTCTCAACTCCCAGAAGATCTGAAATTAACTCTTCTATTTCTTCCTCGCTCAGAGGTTTCTGCACAATAATTGTTAAAAGCTAGATTAGAAAAACATACACTATTTCTCGGCCAAGAGATATCCATGTTGCTTACCTCAAAATCCAACTCATCATCACGCCCCGGCAGGAATTGTTCATCTTCGTCTGAATTGAAATCAGAACTTTCAGATCTACTAGAAGTATCTTGCATCTCCTCATCTTTTAGTTCAGCCTGATTGTTGTCTTCTTCCATCAGTACATCTTTTTGCTCAGCCTGATTGTTGATTTCTTCCATCAGTACATCATTTTGCTCCCCCCTTTCATCTCTTGCTTTCACCTCGTCAAGCTTCGCCTCCATTCTTTCTTCAGTTATTATTATATCCATCTCATCCTCTTTGGCCTCGACAGTATCCTCCTTTTTCTCTAGCACTTCATCTTTTTCCTTCACCTCCATTTTCACTTGCTACTGGAAAAGTGTCAATAACAGAAACGCTAAGCATACCTCCTGAGACTGTATCATCTATTCACTAATACTGTACTGTACCCCTAAGATTTAGGTGAAAATTCAATAAAAGATCTGTTGTAAGTCCAGACAATTAATAACCACGAAATTTATTAGAGATACCCAGAATTAATTGACATAGAAAATATATAAGAGAAGAAGCAGTAGCGTTTACCTAAAGAGAGAGGAGAATTGCATCCAAGATTTTGCAGGTTCTGGAACAGAGAAATAGAAGAAACCCATAATTAATTAATTGTGTAAACAGTAGAAGAAGACGTGCGTAGGAGAGCTGCATAAAGTGGAGCAACCAACGAAAACAAAATCCACTGATGACAAAATTTAGGCGACGGCGAATAGGCTTACCGAAGAGAGAGAGAGAGAGAGAGAGAGAGAGAGAGAGAGAGGATCCTAGTGCGAAAGCAGACTCTAGGATTCGAGGAAGAAATTGCTTGCTAGGGTTTCGTTTGGGGACACGATCGAAAGGCTGTGGAGAGTGTTTGGTGGTTTCAAAACTTCTTATAGAGAGAGTTGCAACGGTTTCGGAATGGGAATTACAGATTCTTTTCCTAACTAGGAATATTAGAGATAATATTTATTTGGTGGTGATGAAAACAATGTAGAGTATTTGATAAGAATACAGATTTCTAACAGGCTCTTTTCCGCTGGAATGGAATTATACTAATATATGTCTCATCCTAAGAAGTCTAATCCAAACAAGATGTCTGATCTCAGGCCAATTAGCTTATGCTCTGTTTCATATAAAATTATTTCGAAGGTTTTATGCTCGAGACTAAAGCATTTCCTACCTGAAATTGTTTCGGACACACAAGGAGCTTTTGTTTCCGGTCGACTAATTTCCGACAATATACTCATTGCACATGAGATGGTCCATGCACTTCGAACAAAAGCTAGTTGCAATGAGGATTATATGGCCATTAAAACCGATATGTCCAAAGCCTACGATCGTGTAGAATGGAACTTTTTCGAACAACTTTTTACCAAGCTGGGGTTTGATAGCAAATGGATTGAATGGGTCATGTTTTGTGTTAGATCCGTTTCGTATTCAGTTCTTCTTAATGGTAATTCGTATGGACTTATTAAGCCAGAAAGGGGTTTACGACAATGAGATCCTCTATCCCCGTTTTTGTTTATCTTATGTGCTGAAGCATTAGTGCATATCATGAATAAATCAAAGAATGAAGAAAGAATATCAGGTTTGCGTCTTACCAAGAACAGTCCATCGATACAACATCTTTTGTTTGCTGATGATAGTCTCTTTCTATGCCGAGCAACATTTAAGGAATGTTTGGAGATATTACGATGCCTCAAGTTGTATGGTGAAGTTTCAGGACAAGAGATAAATTTTCAGAAGTTATCTATTACATATGGGGGTAAAATCGATCCAATAATGAAACATCTATTAGGGTTGTTGATGGGTATAAATAAAGAAGGTAGAGCTGGTACTTATTTAGGATTGCCAGAATGTTTTAGTGGGTCTAAGGGGAAACTCTTGGCATTCATTAGTGATAGATTAAGAAATCGCCTTAGTGGATGGTATGAGAAAACTTTATCTCTTGGTGGCAAAGAGGTACTTCTCAAGTCAGTGACAATGGCTTTACCTGTTTATGCAATGTCATGTTTCAAAATGACTAAGTATCAATGTCAACAGATTACTAGTGCGATGTCTAATTTTTGGTGGAATGAGTGTGAAGGGAAGAAGAAAATGCATTGGGTTTCTTGGGATAAAATATGTAAATCAAAAAATGAAGGTGGATTGGGTTTCCGAGATATTGGTGACTTCAATCAAGCTTTATTGGCTAAACAAGCATGGAGGATCCTAAATGAACCACAGTCTTTACTTGCAAGAGTTTATAAGGCGAGATATTTTGATAAGAAAGACATCATAAACGCAAGTATTGGTTCACGTCCATCTTATGCGTGGAGAAGCATTTTACACGGAAGAGATTTGTTGAAACGAGGTTTGATGAGATCGATTGGGAATGGAGTTTCAACTACAGTTTGGATGGACAAGTGGATTCTTGATGGCAATCCTAGAAGGCCAGCTAATAAACAATGGTTGATTGATATAAGTTTGATGGTGTCTCACGCCGCAAGGATGTTGGAATCAATAGAAAATTTTAGATCTCTTTCCTCCTGAAGATGCTACAAGAATCATGTCACTTCCTCCAGCCTTAAACCTTCAAGATAGAGACATTTGGGCTTATACTAAAGATGGTAGTTACTCGGTTAAGAGTGGAAGCTGGTTGCAGTCACATATGAACCTTGGTTCTCTGAATACTCAAGTCATCTTACAACCTATAAATGTGCTTAAAAGCAGAGTTTGGAGGGTTAAAACTGTCCCAAAGATCCAGTTATTCATGTGGAGAGCACTTTCTGGTGCATTAGCTGTTTCTTTCAGAATGTCTAAATTCTCATGGGCTGCATGTGAATCCTATATGTCAAGTTTGTGGAATGGGACTCGAATCTGTGTGTCATGTGCTTTTCAAATGTACGGCTTCTCAGCAGGTATGGGCGCTGGCTAAGATATTCCCTCCTCCTCAAGGTTTTTCGAATTCTCTTAGTGAAAACATGGATTACATTCTTACTTTGATGGAGAATGATAGATTACCTGCAGCTCGCAAAATTTCAATTCCTTGGATTCTATGGGGAATATGGAAAAATCGAAATGCTACTTTGATTGCTGGTAAAACAGGAGATTTAAAAACATTGGTGTCACTCGCCATGGAAGAAGCAACAAACTGGTCAAAATAGAATGAAGTAGCAGCCCAAGAACACAACCGAGCAATAACCAGAACTAATCTAGCGGAGAAAATGTGGTCAAAACCTGTAAATGGTATCATCAAATGCAATATGAGTTCTTCATGGATTAATTCATCTTTTATGTGTGGTGGAGCATGGATTGCAAGAGATGATAATGGTGCAGCAGTTTTTCATGCACGTGATGCTTTTTTACCGGCTTTCAACAAGATTACTGCAACATTGCGTTGTATTTTGTGGATGCTTCAAAGTGTAAGTGATCACCATCTAACAAATATCGAGGTATGGTCGGACTGTGCTCCTGCTATTGAAGCTCTAAATAATCCTGAAAAGTGGCCCCGTTATCGGACAGACCTTGGTTATATAAACAATCTCCTTCCAAGTTTTAGATGGTGTAAGTTCAAGGCATCGTTACCTCAAGCTAACTCTATAGCTCGTGACATAGCTAAAAGTGTTACACGAGATGGGCGTTTTCAATCTTATTTGGCGTTAGGTGGACCTAATTGGCTTCATGCTCGTATTGCCGATGAATCTCGTTGTTAGTGTCTTTGTTTTTGTCGTTGTTGTTGTACTATGTTTTAGCATCTCTTTTGTAGACGTCTGTTTCTGTTGACATTTTAATAAACTCAAATCTTTGGTGAAAAAAAAAAAAGAGAAAGCACTTTTATCTATTGATTTTGGAAGGATAAAAATTAGTTTAGAGGTTGTAGTTTTATTATGTAAAGATTATATTAATATTTTGAAAACAATTATGTAAATATTAATACAATATATTTAACTCATTTTTCACACCAAAAAACCGGTAAAACAGTTACAACTTTCCGGTATATTTAACTCGTATTTCCCGCAAAAATAAAAAAGGTAAAAACAATTACAACTTTATGGTATATTTAACTTTTATATTACGCAGATCAAACAATTACAACTTTACAAGTTTCAGATATATTTAACTCATGTGTATATTGTCGATATACAACTTTTCACTTCTACAGTAGCAAGAGAAACGGTTGTACGACTTTTCCAGTTTCCTCTACTCGGGTTCAATACTAGATTTGGTCAAGATTTAATTAGTTTGTTTTCTCTGATTCAGAGTTTAGTTGAATATATCTCAATGTTACAAATATCGGCGAATAATAGATGGTAACAAAACCTAATTGGAACGTGAGGACTACAAACTTATGACGTAGTTTGTGATTTTCTTCAATATCAAAATAATTTCTGATAGCATAAAAGAATCATTGTATAGGATTAAGATTTATTTGGAAAAGATTAAGAAAATTATAAATTTTTTTTAGAAAATGGAGGATCTAATTGTTCAATAGAAAAAGTTAATATTTATTTCTCTGTGAATTTTTAAAGATTAATATCCCATTTAACTTATTTAAAATCTTTATTTATTACTTGTTTAGCCTCCGGTAACTACAATTTGCAGGATCAGCCATCGAACAAGGGACCTATTACAATTTTGAATCATGTCATTCGGTTCAATGGCTTAGTGCACTGATCAGATTTGAAAACATGGGTTGTTGATTCAGTCCAAGGTTAACTAGTTGTTGGCTCAAGCCCAAGGTTAAAATGATCCCAGCTGCTGAAATGCCAAAAATACCCTTATCGCCTCCGTCATCTAAATCAGCCCTACCACTGGCGAGTTTCTGAAAATCGGCAAATCTCCGGCGACTTGGCAAACACTTTTCCGGCGTGGCTTCGCCTCCGCAAGCATCGTGATGACATCTCTAATCGATGGCCTATCCTTCGGGAGCTTCGCAGTGCAGAGAAGAGCGATTCGCAGTGCCAGAAGCATTTCTTCGATCACGTGTTTACAATCTCCGGCGATGCTCGCGTCAATCACTTCTTCCAAGCTCTCGTTCTTCTTCACCTTCCTCCGAATCCACTCAACTACGTCAATCGATTCCTCAAACGAAGGATCTATCGGCATTTTCCCAGTCACCAATTCCAGAAGCACAACGCCTAAACTGTATATATCGCTCTTCTCGTCAATCTTCAGTGTGTATCCGTACTCCGGCGCTATATACCCGTAAGATCCAGCCACCATAGAAACAGTCTCGTTCTTATGAAGCATCATCTTCGCCAATCCGAAATCAGCTATCCTCGCTTCGAGGTTTGAATCGAGGAGAATGTTGTTAGATTTGATGTCTCTGTGAATGATCGGCGGATAGCAATCGTTGTGCAAGTAATTGAGACCTTGAACGACTCCGACGGCGACATTGTATCGTGAGAGCCAATCTCTTAGTAAGAATTTCTCATCTTTGGAATGCAAAGCAGTTCCTAGGTTTCCATTGGGCATGTACTCGTATACCATCATCACTTCTCTCTCGTTGTGAATGTAACCTAGAATCTTCACAATGTTTCTATGTCGGAGACCACCAAGTAGGTTCACTTCTCTGAGTATGTCGTCCTCTTCTTCTTCTTCTTGATGATGATCTTCGATATCATTCTGTGGTGATGGTGATCTCCACAGTTTTTTCACAGCTACTGTGAGTAATGGCCGTCTCATGACTTCTGCTTTGTAAACGATCCCCATGGCTCCCATTCCAATGATGTTTGATTCTTTGATATGTGATAAGATGTCTCCTGCAGTGAAACACAGTCTCTGGAAAGCCACGAGTCTCCATGGCCACTCCTCCCGAGGTTTCTTGCAGAATAAATACTCTTTGGCAAAGTTGCTGTAAAGATCCCATCTTGTGTATACCCATCTCCCTGCCAAGAACATCATTCCCAGAGATACGATGACTGAAGTTCCAACAATGAACCCGAAGATTGCATGATTCACGTGAATTCTCCCTGGATTTCTGCCTTTTGCTGACAAAGCTAGGCTCTTAGGGCAAGGTGATAGAACTCCACCGCATAAGCCATCGTTTCCCATGAGGTCTTTTGGGTTTATGGCTGCAAACAACATGTTTGAAGGAACAGGTCCTGTGAGTTTGTTGAATGACACGTTTAGCATCTCCAGTGTTGGGGAAGCTCCCAAGTTCACTGGTATATTCCCCGTTAAAGAGTTGTTTGAGAGGTCAAGAACAGCTAACATGTGCATCCCAGCTAATGCCTCAGGGATTTTTCCAACCAATTGGTTGCTCTTGAGATTTAGACTCACAAGTTTTTCAAAAGAAGCAATCCTTTCTGGGATTTCACCTGAGAAATGGTTGAAGGAAAGATCGAGGACAGACAAAGATGGACGATCTTGAATCTGGTTAGGTATTTTTCCGGCAAAGTTGTTATGTGAGGCGATGAAGGTTTGAAGGTTAGGACTTGAGAAAATGGAGGAAGATAGGGATGAGAGGTGATTAAATGATATGTCTATGAATGAGAGTGATGTAGATAAGGCTATATCATCTGGAATTTTACCGGTGAGGTTGTTTTTTGCGAGTTCTAGATGCTGAAGCATTGGTAAGTCACCTGAACCAGCTGGTATTAATCCGGAAATGAGATTTTTCTGGATTCGAACGCGAACTAAAGTCGGACATGAGAAGATCTCCTCTGGAATCTGACCTGAGAATGAGTTGTCGAAGAGAATGAGTTTTGTGAGGTTTCTGGAATAGCACAATCCTGATGGTATTTCTCCGGAAAGCTTGTTTGATGAGACGTCTAACCACTTCAATGGGGAATTCTTGCCGAGATGCACCGGTAATGAACCCATCAGAGAGTTCTGCCACAGCTCAAGAACCTCAAGATTTGGTAACTCAGCAATCTTCGACGGAATGATTCCCGTGAGTTGATTCCTCATCAAATTCATAAGCTGCAGATTCTTCAACTCAGCTACTTCCATAGGTATTTGTCCTGTAATTTGGTTATCAGACAGATCAAGAAACACAAGAGAAGTCATATCACCGAGCTCTCGAGGGATCTTCCCCGTGAGACGATTCTGGTAGAGGTAAACTGTCGTAAGCTGTTTTAGCTTCCCCAAAGAAGATGGAATCTGGCCCGTAATGTTCCCAACAGCCAAATCAAGGTACTGAAGGTGCGTCAGGTTCCCAAACTCTGCTGGAATCTCACCCGTGAAGCCATTGTAACCAAGAATGATGGTCTCCAAGGATGAGAGCTCACCAATCACCTTTGGTAGCTTTCCACCAAAGTTATTACCCGAAAGACCGAGAAACTTCAGATTCTTGAGATTCTTGAAGGAAGAAGGCACCGAGCCCTCGAAGTAACCTCCTCGAAAGTCCAAAACCTCAAGTGTAGTTGCGTTGCTGAGATCTTCAGGGAGAAACCCAGAAAAATTGTTGCTTGAGGCATTGACGTGTGTGAGACCAGTGGCCATCCCTAGACCATAAGGGAAGGTTCCAAAGAAGCTGTTCACACTCACGTCGAAGACCTTCAAGGACGTGAGACTAGAAAGAGATTTAGGAAGAGAAGACTCAAATGCGTTGTTGCTGAGATCAAGGGCTTGCAGAGAGGGGAAGCTCTGAATCTGATTTGACACGTTTCCGCTGAGATTCATGTTGGAGAGAAGGAGCTTAACCACAGAGCCATTTGCATCGCAGTGAACTCCGGTCCAATGACAATGAACCAACTCAGAAAATGTTGTGGCATTCTCAGGTCGCTTCCAATCTTGGAGATTATTTGAAGGATCAAACAGGTCTGACTTGATGGCCAACAAGATCTCTTGTTCAGAATTTTGAAATGTTTCAGAAGAAACAAAAGGGAAAAGAGCAAAACCAATGTAATAGAAGAGGAAGAAAAGGTGAGAAGGGATCGCCATTTTTCTCCTCTTTCTTCACTTTTCGGCTAATTTTATGGCATTTTTGTGCAACTGAGATTGAAGGTCCTCAAGCGAAGTTGATAATAAGAACCAAAAGCTGGAAAACAATGATTAGTCAGAATCTTATTTTATTTTAATCTCTCTCAATTATTTTATCATGATTGTGTTTCTTTTCAATCGGTGGAATAATATACGAGTTCCATCGGCGTCATAATTACAATTTGTATGATACAGTAAAATACTTCTTCGGTTTCTCTGTGTATCTGTGACATTACATACTTTAAAAAACTGATATGATGGTTATGCTCAAACGCTAAAAGTAAGAGAACAAGATTGATACAATTTCCTTGATGTTTTATCCATGTTCGTGTGTTCAAAAAACTGCAAATTGTGTTTGAGAAAACGAAATTAAATTATAAGTTTGTTTTATCATCTACTAACGCAAATGCTAAATTGTGAAAAGTTGAACTGGAAATTAGACGAGCATTAATTCCATAACCATATCAGATTGCTGATCTGTGCAACCTCAAACGACTAAGTGTGATAAAGAAGATTAAAAAAATGATGATGGGATATATATAATATGAAGAAATCGTGGGTTTCTGATCATAAAACACTGAGTGACTTGTAAAGCTTTGTCCTCATTAGGGATTTGTGGGACAGTGAAACATGGGCAGAGAATGTGTCTCACTTACTGTCCAACTCCAATATAACTATTTTCTATTCAAAGACGATTAATAATTAGGCAAGATAAGTGTTTTAAGAAAACTACCCTGATAAATTAGTTCCACCTTACGGATTATTTGACACAGACAACGTTTTCTTTACATGTGTTTTAGTTTCACTTAAATATGAGTAAATAACTAAAATAACGCAAAAGTTTTTATAAGGACATGATTATAAGGTTAGTTCTATTATGCTTGAAGGTAGAGCTAGCTAGGTCGAGTTCCCGCATGTCTTCATTAGTCGGAGAATGTTTTGTTCGAATGGCGCGTCACTAAAAAAAACACATGAACGATGATGGTCGTGAGAGAATCTTCCCACGTTGTTCCAACATAATTAAAATTAGGAAATAAGAAAGTTCATAACAATTCATTGCCAAGTTGCAACTCTAGGAAAGTCCCATGACACCTACGGCCATATATACATCACATATACTTACACATGCAATAAAAAAAAAAAAAATTACACATACATTAATTAAGTTATTGCATTCATGTACACATATATCTTTTTCTAGATCTTATAAACGAAATTTTTACGTTTTTCTAACTACGATTGTCAGATTATTATTTTCTATGTTAATTAGTTTGAGTCAAGAGATTTAAGGCCATCCCATATATATATCATATATGCATTAAGTTTGCATATTAATGCATTTTTTGGGCAAGGAGCTTCAATGAGTTATGCATATGACATCAAGAAGTAACTGAATATGTAGCCGTAAGTCCGTATCCGAAATTGTTTATATTCGTGTGGGTTGTGACATGTGAGTAATATAGTAAATCTACAAATTATGCATGTTTTTTTTTCAGAGAACCATAGTTTACGTTCTATATTAAGAACTTAGTAAAATCCAAAATGTCAGCTTCGCCTTCATCTACAGGCTATGCATTGTCCTCTTCATGGTTCTTCAATTTTTCTATTACATCCATTACTTCTCTATTGACCTGATGGTTCATGACATTCTTCTGTACGCGTAGTGTGCGTCCACCTCTGCTTTTTTCTCTCACTTGAGTTTTCCCAGCAAATTTGGATTCCAAGGTGTTATGAGCACAAAGTGTTGTCACAGGAAGAAGAGTCAGAACTTATCGACAGATCTGGCGCTCAAATATTATGCATGTTGATTTTGCGTGAAGAACAAAGTAGTATTAAATGCTCTCACGATATCAAAATAAAGTTTAGAACCATTAAAAAGGGCCATCTATCATTTTTATTTTGTCCTTAAAAACTAAAAACATATATATAAATATATACTTTTTAAATGAATGAATCCGCAAGTGTGTAAATTTTTATATGCTCGAGGTGTGTAAATATGTTTGTTTTGGCCATCTACACATTAATTGTTGTAGGTTTGCAAGGTAGATATGGATAGTACCTCTAATTAAAGTTATTTGTCCTTTCAAATTATCATCTAGCTATTATCATAAGAAGGAAAAATAATTGGACAAATCTAACTTTGTAATATGCCCTTTCATATTTCACATGCACCCATATGGGACTTTTTATTTGTTTTAATCATTATTAACAGTTTTAAAACAAAAAAAAAATACATAACGGAATAACAACAACAATATATCCTATATGTGAGTGATGATGCATGCATTATTAATTAATTATATGTATATAATATTACTCATGATTAGATCATAATTTCGATATATAATTTAGAGAGAAGATGAAGCTGGAGAGCATGTGCTAAGACCTTTCCATTAAACCATCTAATCAATTAAACCACCTAAAGACAATCAAAATGTATAATTGATTTCTGTAATTTGTAAATAAGAATATGGCATCTTCTTACTAAAAGAAAAATCAGATTTATATAATAAGATTTGGCGACTTTCAATTCGAGCCGGATTAGACCGAACCGGATCTAATCGCTAAAGTAAATAGTACCATCTAAAAAGCCCAAGTAAAGATTGGGGAAAAGCCCAAATAGAATTCGAGCGACTGTGGAATTTAGGGTTTTAGGAGAAGTTAGTTTTTAGGTCTTAAGTGGAGAGAGGCGTTGAAGCTAGTAGTAGTAAGAAGATGGCGAAATACAACGAGATCGCGAAGAAGAAGAGAGAGGCTAAAGCTGATAGAAAACGAGCCATTCACGGCGATCCTCTTACCAATAAATTGAAGACTAGAACTCCGGTCCCCTCCCTCTCCGGTAAACGTCAGAGAAAACTCCTTCGCAAATGGCGCCGAGTATGTAAATTTCTTCTTTTTTAGTAATTGGTTTCTTCTAAGATTGAGAATCACATTAGGTCATATGTATTTTGGTGGGTTCATGTAACTTATGTCTTTTGAGTAAGTTTAATGGAAAAAGTAGTTAAGAAAGACTTGTTTGATTCGTGAACAGGAGCAGAAAGAGATGGTGGAGAAGGGCCTTGTTACAATGGAAGATGTGGAGATGGCTTCTGCTCAAGGTAATTCTTCATCATGAAATAAAGCTTCTTAGGTTATCTTGTGTTAATTGATCTCTTGTTTACGGCATGAATGAGATTTGTCAATAGATATCTTGTATACTTTCAATGCTTAGAAATGTTTAGTATCTCTTGGATTTGGTCATCAGTGTATATAAAATCTGAAAGTTATTGGTTACATATTCATAAGAAGGTCATTTTTGTTCTGTATCTTATTGAGATGTCTTCTTTTGTATATTTCATGAAATTATTCAGAACGCTTGTTTGGAATGGTGACTTTAAAAATTTTGTTTGCCTTGCTTAATTAAAAGCTGATCTCTCTTCCTTCTTGTTTCAGCTGGATTAGAAGATTCCAAGAAATCCCCCAAAAAATTTAGCGTTAAGAAGAGCTTGAAGCTCAATAAACTGAAGAATAAAGGTAATCCTTGACGTTTTTGCCAACCTAGATATCTCATAATACCTCAACGACTATGGAAGTAACAAGATCTTTGCATTCATGAACCAGGCAAAAAGAAGAAAACCCAGAAAGCCAGTGGTGAAGGATCTGCTGATTGTATGCTAGAATGAGTTTCTTGTAAACCTGGAAACCCATTTCATCTAACGGTTGATACAAGTTTCTCAATGTCTGGTTAGATTCTTTCAAAAATGGGAAACTTGTGTTCTTGCATGTAGAGGATGCAAAGCAGAGGAGTGGAGGGTTTGATAGTGTTTTATTTGAAGTTTCCCCAATCTTATAGTTTCTCAATCTAATTTGTTGTCCTATTAAAAGCATATTTTGTATTCAGAGTTGGAGACGGAACAATTTGATAAAAAAAAAGCCAACTCACTTTCCTTTATCTCACTGAATCAGCAAAAACAAAACTTGAAGTACCAATTATACCCAGAGCTTTTTCTACGATGAATTTTTCCCAGGCCAAGATCAACCAGAGTATAGTCGACCTTTAGTCCTGTGGCAACTGGAGAACAGAACACTAACCAGCAGCATAATATGTAATTAAGAAGATAATGTCCCAAGTGGAGCAACAGACTAACCACACTAACCCAAATCTGAAGCCTTAGAAATTTCACACGTTTTATCCAAAAGATGTTGAAGATGACTATAACAAATACTTGTAGGATAATCAAACAGAGGAAGCACCAAATCTGAAAAACCTTAATATATACTACATATATAAGATACCAACTCATAGAGAGTGCCTTCATGACATTGTATGATAATCCTCATTGGATTTTTATTTACATTAAATTCATAAAGCAAATAAAAACAAACAAAGAAACCAAAACTCTACCGAAGCTGATTGAGAGGAGAAAGGTTTTATGCCGCCGAGCGCACGACCTTCCACTCTCAATCCCATAAGAACTGAGCAAAACTCAAGTAACCATCGGAACTGGTTTTGCTCTAGGTAAACCCAGATGCCAAGAACCGATTTTGCTCAGGGGACCCAAAAAAAAACTAAACCCCACTAAACAGGCTGGCTGCTCCGAGAACTGACATCTTTAGGTACTGCAATATATCCAGCTGCTGCTACTACTACTACTATCACGCAAACTGTACAGGGAAATGTTTATTCGATCTCATCTCCCTGCGGAGACCAATGTTTTTTCGTCATTGGCGCTCATCGAAGGAAGAGGAACAGGGAGACTTGGGTTTAAATTAGGAGTGGCTGCTTCTTTCTCAACTGGTACAGGCTTTGGTGTGTAAGTAAAGTTGAGTTCTTTGTTGGCTGCAAGTGCCACAAGCTCTTTCTCTTCAAGGCCTTTAGTCGGTCCAAGGCTGCACCTATCTGGACCATGCTTTGCCAATGCATCTCTGAATTTCTTGATCTGAAAAAAAACAAATCAAGATCAAAACCAAACCCTAACATGGTTGTAATTGGTTGTCTCATGTTTTATGGGAATGAGAACCAACCGTGGCATTGGTACAGCTAAAGCTGCAAACACGACCCTGAGAGCCACGGTAGAATCGGAAAAAAGGGAGAACATGGACACCGAGGCTATAACACATCGACTTATGCTCCTCGTAATTCACCTGAAGAAACTGCACATCAGGGTTCATCTCTGCCAACTGACATATCTGCAACAACCATAAACCATCTTTGTTAGAAAACGTGTTCGTCCCATCAAAAGTGTACCAAACAATCTACAATCCAAGAAGTGGATTGATACCTTAGGATGAAGAGCCTTGCACCCGCCACATCCAGGTGAGAAGAAATCAAGAACCACAAGCTTATCACCAGCGTTAGTGAGAGAATCAACGAGTTCTTGAGCTGAAGAGATCTCTCTCATGTTTTCTTTCAGACCTTTCTCCCACCACTTCTGAGCTGTCCCAATCCTCAAAGTTGTCTGCAAATTTACACATGTGAGAATCATATATTTTCACAGATCCAAAAAACCAACAGCTCAAAGTGAAAACACATGAACCCTAAACCAAAATCTTCTCATCAAGCCATAATTCACTACAAAATTAAAGCAAAACCCTAAAAAAACGTTTCTTTCAACAATTAGCTCTCAAGATCTTTCTAATTAGATCTCGCATGTAAAATTTGGGACAAACGAAAATGAAAACACAAGAAATCAAATTTACCTGAGCTGTGATGGCTGATGATCGGAAGCTCCTTCTGAAGCTCTCGTCTTGAGCATCACCGAAAACGATCTGTTTTCCATGGAATTCACTTCTAAGAGGCTTTTGATTCTTCAGCTTCAGACAAGAGAAACTCTTTTTCAGACCAAACCCACCAAAACTCACCGGGGACAAAGAGAAATCATCAACACGGTGATGATGATTCCCACAAGCTCCGGTGAACAAACTCGTTTTGCTAATCACTTCCGCCATAATTCTTCTCTATTCAATCTACCTCCGAACGAAGAAAAATACAATATCTCTCTCTCCAGAATTTACCAGAAGAAAAAGAAAAGTTCTCACAGAGACGACGTGTCTTCTCAGCAATCTTTAGTCGCCAGCGAAGTTTCGTTTTTTATTTCTCAGAAAGATTTGGCTTCCACGAGAAAATTTATAAAAAAAAAAAAGTGAAAAGGAAAGAGAAAAGGCCTAAAGGTAAGACATTTCTGGACAAGAAACTGTTTTCCTTTTCGTTAAGTGATCTTGACCGTTCAATTTGGATTTGGCCATTTTAAGATCTAACGGTGGATTCGCGACATCAGCTTTAGTCGGTCAGAAGAAAACTAGTAATAAATGGATAGATGGATTTGGGTTTTAAGGAAGGTAGTTTGCCAACACATCACCCACGTGGGTCTCACACTCTCCACCACAACTCTCTCCTTTAACCTTTTTATGAACTTTATATATTTTTGGAGATTGGCCACCTCTTTAACAAAAGAATTAGAGATTAGCCTTTTAGTTTTTTAGTATACATTTAACCCCCTCAATTCCATAATGCACAAGTTTTTTTCGATTCACGACAATAAGTAGAACGTTCCAAGAGAGGTAAATTGTTGTGGGATAGTCTATGTGTAAACAAACTATTTAAACACAACAAACGTAACAAATCTGATTAGTGTTAAACAGACAAAACAATCGAAACAAATTTATTTCAGTGTAAAACAATCGTTTTGTAATATATTTTTTGTCGGTAAACAAATTTACTTAACCACATGGTGGTGGGCGAGTGGTTCTCGTTTGGTTGGAAGGATCGCCCTGTTGGTCTAGGCCAGGGATCGATCCTCCCCAAACGCAGTTTCGCTTTCTCACTCCTGTGGCCACCTGGGAATTTACATGCGGACTTGCTCAGGCACCCCAGACCACCAGTTTATCAGGGGGCCCTTAAGTGGAGACTTAAAACTGTGAAGTGAGCTTAGGCCCAGTGGGCTAGTCAAATCACTGTGTGATCTGGATACTGTGTTATAAAAAAAAAAAAAAACAAATTTACTTTTTGTAATAGAAAAAAAACAAAACAACCTTTTAGTTAGAATTAAGACAAAAAATTCAAACAAAACAAACGTAACAAATGTGACGAGTGTTGAATAGACAAAACAATCGTAACAAATTTATTTTACTATAAAACAAACGTTACGTAATAGTATTTATATTTTTCAGTAAACTATTTTTAGTACATACTAACGTTCTAATGATGTACTGGCACAATTTTTTAAAAAGTTTTTTTTTTTTTTTTTTAAACCATGTTCAAACGTTACAAAATAAATATTGAATTGTGGACATTATATAGGGATATGATGGACATTGTATTTTTTAAATTTGTCTACGATATTGAAACAATTTTGTAGATATTTGAGGGAAAAAAAAACTGATTAGTCTCCAAGTTTAGAGATCAAGAAACTAGTGGAGATATTTGATTGAAGAGTCGTTTACATATATACAAAATTTGAATGAAATCTTTTTATTTGAAAAAATCCTAATAATTTGAATGGTTCAACTAAGGTGTATGAAACGTAACCAGAAAAAATTATACCATAAGTTTTCCAACATGAACAGCAAAACACAAGAACCACAATTTTTGTATAAATGGTAACAAAAGTGCAGCTAACACCACCACCACCTCTTCTTTACTTTCGTAAATTGTCACCAATGGTGCCTGACAGGTGGAATTTAAGTTGTCGACAAAAGCGATGTAATTAATATACGTAATTACAACTTAGCCCCTATATTTTCTTCTAAATTTCGAAATCCTTAAAACTGTCTCAATCACACACAAGTCGGCACTGAAACGTACATAAATCTAATTACAGTTTAGTCCCTGTATTCTTTCTCAGTTTCGAAATCGTTACGAAAGAAAAAAACACAATTTAAAAATAGAAATAAAATAAAGATTTGAAGAAACAGAAACAGAGACAAATGGACGATAACGGATACATGGCCAAAATATAGCCGTTGGGGGGAGAGAAGAAATCACAGTAACGGCTCTTTTTCCTAAAGTCTTCTTATATTATTAGAAAGCTTTTCTCTCATCTTTACCACATTCACATAATCGCTTTCACTTCACACTTCTCTCTCACATTCTGGGCAGAAAATCTGGATCTACAACACACAAAGCACAAGAGTATGTTTGATTTCTCTCGTTTTTGATCTGTTACTTTCTCAATTGTGTCTGATTCTTGTAAAACTGTTGACTTTCAGGTGAAAAAGATGAACGACTTGATGACGAAATCGTTTATGAGTTACGTTGACTTGAAAAAAGCAGCGATGAAGGATATGGAAGCAGGACCTGACTTTGATCTTGAGATGGCTTCGACGAAAGCAGACAAGATGGATGAGAATCTGTCATCTTTCTTAGAGGAAGCAGAGTATGTGAAAGCAGAGATGGGTTTGATTAGTGAGACACTGGCTCGCATCGAGCAGTACAACGAAGAGAGTAAAGGTGTGCACAAGGCAGAGTCTGTGAAGTCTCTTCGTAACAAGATCTCTAATGAGATTGTGTCTGGTCTGAGGAAAGCAAAATCCATAAAGTCGAAGCTGGAAGAGATGGATAAAGCCAACAAGGAGATTAAGAGGCTCTCTGGGACTCCGGTTTACAGGAGCAGAACCGCTGTGACTAACGGGCTGAGGAAGAAGTTGAAGGAAGTGATGATGGAGTTTCAAGGGCTGAGGCAAAAGATGATGAGTGAGTACAAGGACGCTGTTGAGAGAAGGTACTTCACTGTGACTGGAGAACATCCTGATGAAGCGATGATTGAGAAGATCATCACTGATAACGCTGGAGGTGAAGAGTTTCTCACGCGAGCAATCCAGGAACATGGTAAAGGAAAAATCTTGGAAACTGTGGTTGAGATTCAAGACAGGTATGATGCAGCAAAGGAGATTGAGAAGAGTCTGTTGGAGCTTCACCAAGTGTTTCTTGATATGGCTGTGATGGTTGAATCGCAAGGTGAACAGATGGATGAGATTGAGCATCATGTGATAAATGCGAGCCATTACGTGGCGGATGGGGCTAATGAGCTGAAGACTGCAAAGAATCATCAGAGAAACAGCAGGAAATGGATGTGCATTGGTATCATTGTGCTGCTTTTGATCATTCTCATTGTTGTCATCCCCATCATTACCAGTTTCAGCTCTTCTTGAGATGCTTACTATGTTCACTCCTTGTGGTTTGTTTTCGCCCATTGGATGTCTTAATCCTTTTGTGTGCTGAAAAAATGTCTTAATCCCTTTGTCTTCCTGTATCCATTTTTAATGAAATGATGAATGCTTTTTACAAAAATTGTCTTAATCCTCTTGATCACAGTTTCAGCTCTTCTTGAGATACTATGTTAACCATACTAGTTTCAGCTCTTCTTCTTGAGATACTATGTTTAGTGTTTACCAATTGTGGTTTGTTTCGCTCAAAGGATGTTTTGTATCCAATTGTTATAGAATGATGAATGTGTACAAAAATATTACTTTATATGAACTGAACACAGTATGTATAATATAGTCTGGACAACAATGGTGGTTCTTGGTTCTACCTGACCTTCCTAATTGGCAAAGCTTTACCAAACAATTTTTCAATCTCACTTGCTTCCATTTTGATCTCATCCAAAAATTCCATCTCTTCTTTACTGAACTCTCTCACGAAATTCTCCTCGTCTTGCTTCAGTTCGTTAAATCCTTCAGCCAATCTCTGGAACAAAGTCATCTCAGTCTTACCAACTTTCTCCACTTCCTTCTCTACTTCCTCTTCTATCTCTTCAACCTCTTTTACGATTATCCTTTCCCCTTCTTCTACTGTCTTCTCAATTCTTTCTACCAGTGGAGGTTCAGGACCACATGTGTTATCTGTTCTAATGAATGTACTGAAGTCTCTGCCTATGCTTTTTGCTGCCTTTTCTAGTTCTGGTATAATGCTATTGGGTAATACAGAACTTCTCGTGTATACAACTGCACCACCATATCCATCCCAAGCATCGTTTCGTCCACGGTAGTATACAAATATATAGTCGTCAGGTTTATTCTCTATCTTTGAAGACAGGATATACCTGCAAGAATCATATGAAAACTTGTAAGGCCAAAGAAGAGAAGCAAGACATTTCCCTTGTGGGTGCATACAAGATGTTATTACCAGTCATCTTGATAGTGGAGGTACTCGTTGTCATGATTGTAGAGAACACCAGGTTGGTTAGGGTCTTGCACGAATTTTTGTACAGCTGACCTAGTAAAGAATCCACTGTCTAGGGTCTTTATTCTCCAGGAGATGTTTCCAACAAGCTTGTTGTCACCTTCTGTGTGGAACTCATGCACCTGGCAGTCGAAGGCATCAAAGGTTGGATTCAAGCCACTTGTAATGTACCACTTCCCGTTAAAGTCCGAGATGTTGAAGTTCTGGACAAGAACAGAAGGGTCTGGGGCAGGAAATTCTCCGAGATCAGATTTTCTAGGAACACACTTTTTTCTCGACACAGCACACTCGTTGAACTCATCAACTACACTGTTTTCAAAAAGATCCCCGCATTTGATCTGAAATCAGCGCATATTTTTAAACAAAATCATTGGTCTCGTCTCCAATAAGAAAGCAATATCTCTGCCTCAAAATGCTACACAAAATAAACTTTTAACCTGGCACTCGGTTTCATCTGGACGGTTATTACAAGTCTGGAGGCACGCGACATTGGCTGCGCAGGCAGGGTTGGCAATGCACTTTGCGAGTTCTATCCTAACAGATAATTTGGCTTCCATATGGTCAGACAATGAGAGAAATATATAAAATTTTGGCAAAAAATCAGAAAGATGTCATCAATTCAAATCAGCTCTAACATAGACGGACACTAACTTCATCTAGATGCACAAACAACCGGCACAATTGAAGCGGTATGTATGGGGGCATACAATTGAAAACATATATATGATCACAATATTTTCCCACAATGACAATAAAACCGGTTTTGGTGGGAAGCACTATATATGGAGAATCCAAACGAAGGAAAGTTACCTGCATCCCTTCAATAAGCATGCACAAGTCTTAAGTGCATCAACTGCGTCTGCAGATGGAACAATGAGGAAGGCGCAGGCTAAAACACCCACGAGTTTTAGCAAGAGTGGAGTGGTCAGCTCCTTGAGTTCGTTTTTTGATGGTAATGCCACAATGTCAAATATCCCCTGACATGATCAAAAGCAATGAGATGATCGAAATAACAAATTTGTATAGAAACACAAGACCTGGAATGATTGAGATTACCTTAGAGAATCCTGACCTGAATGCAGATATAGGGCGTGAGGATCTCCCCCCAGCATTTTGGATTGGAGGTAAAATCTTGAGCAAGAAAGTGCCATTGATCCTCTTTCTTGTAATGCCAAGCCTACCATCATCACTTGAGAAGAATCGAATACGGCCATGACAAGGTGAAGTGAAACAATGTGTAGCTACTGCCATTAGCTTTACTCTCTAATCTTCCCCAAGCCAATACCTGTGAGTTTACATAATTCGCACATTACTTTTTTTTTTTTTTTTTTGAATAACCGCGGGTCTCCAAAAGGCTTCCTAGGCCCAAAGACTAATCCCACGAGGCTGGCAATTCCTCTATGTAAACCTGGCAGTGGCCGTGCCTTGAACCCCGGTGGCGGAAGTCACAGCTGTGACCCCTTTACCACTAGGCCACAAGGCCCGGTTCGCACATTACTTTCTATTTTATTCCAGAACAAATCATGAACAAACCCCAAAAAATTGATTATTTGAAAAAATTGTGATTTCAGCTCATAGACATGGAAATCGACGACAATTCGGAAACCAGGAAAAACAGAATAAAGCTAAAGATTGCGATTTTGGGTGTTGAAAAGACTAATTGTGATAGATAATTTGATATCAGAGTTAGCGAGAGAGAGAGAGAGAGAGAGACGATGTTACCAAGCAAAGATTGAAAGCTCCGCGGGAAGAAGAGAGACAGAGACGGAGAAGAAGATATTTAAGAAAAATATGCTTTGCTTTGGATAAGGCTTGGAAGAGAGTGTTCCGTCGTGTGGTGTGTGAACGAAGCCGCCTCCTCCTCTACCCACATTTTTGTCCTAGGCGCTTGTTTTCTCCAAATATCTCTAGTCTTTCCATTTTTATTTTTTTCCAAATTATTTTGTTTTGATTTAGCAATTTGCATGTTAAAAAATCTTGTGGATAAATGTGAATAATTTTTACGATTTAGTAATATTTCTCAAGAATAGTAGTAAATGCTAAAAATAATAATTTACTGCTTGTTATGCTCAGGTGGGTGGGTGGGTGGGTGGGTTCTATGCACAAAACATTCCATTTTGAAAGAAAAAATAATTATGATTGTGCGACCAAGTATTGCTGCAAATGGTTGCTTCTCTTCTTGTTCTTTAGTTTCCTGAATGCAGACGACTCTATCTGCCTCACTCTCTCCCTGCTCACTCCCATCATCTCTCCTATCTCTTGCAACGTCTTCATTCTCCCATCCTCCATCCCAAATCTCCAACGTATCACTTGCTTCTCCCTCGTTCCCAACGAGTCCAACACTTTGTCCAAGTCCTGCCTCATGAACTCCTTTATCAGTATATCTTCTGACGTTACTGCTTCTGGATCTGCTATCACTTCCTGCATTTTTTTACACACCCATCTCACTTTTTTACTATTTTTAAACAAACAACAAGACTATCTTGTATGCTGTGTCAGGAGGTACAAACCGAAGGTTTGAGGTTTTGATTCATCCCGATTTTCTGGTCTAGCGACCTCGGTGGTTTAGGAGAGAGTAGAACCGCCATGAGCCTCTTCATCGATAGCCCTGTTGCCTCTGCAATTTCTTCGTTCTTTGGGTGCTTACCGGTTTCACTGTACAGTTGCTTTCGTGCCTCTTTCACCCGATATGTTGCTTCCACCATGTGAAACTGCCAATCATCCCATTAAATTTTGAGGCATAATCCCAAACCGTTGTTTAAACAAGTGAAAAAGAAAAACATCTGGGATGACTTACAGGCAATCTTATCATTCTGGACTGATCAGAGAGAGACTTCCGCACTGCTTGCTTGATCCACCAATGCGCGTAAGTTGAAAATTTAAAACCCTTTGTAGCATCAAACTTCTCTGCTCCCCTCACAAGCCCTCTGCACCCTTCCTGTGACCATTTTGAGATTTTTTAAAACAAGATAATACTTCACCATAACTTCTGTTAGCAAGGTGTTCAATGTCTATCACTTTCATCAGTATGGTAATAACAGATGTAATTATCACAAAAAATAAGGAGAGAAAAGCTCAAACCTGGACAAGATCTTGGAGGTTCATCCCAGCTCCTTGATAATTCTTTGCAATCGAAATAACAAGTCGAATGTTGCTTTTAATCATTTTGTCTTTGCATAGTGTACCATGATGTATACGTTTCCTTAATGATTTTTGATCGACTCCAGCAGCAGAAGCCCACTGCGCAAAGGTTGGCTGACGTCCACAACGCTCTGTAAGCTCTGTTTGAAGTCTTTCTAACTTCAGAAGGTCCTAAACAAAGAAACCAAAGTGTGTGATCAAGAGAAACCACAATAAAGAAAGATAAGAAAATTACAGAGAAGAAGAAATAAAGTTCAAAATAGAAATTGATCATTAATTAATGTTGATTCTTCCGAAGCTGAACATCTGTTTCCCATCATCTATCAATGCTAAACATGTGGAAAGGCTCCATAATAAGAACAAAAAAAGGTGAAAATTTCAATTTAAACCAAGCATGTCAGGATAATTAGCTTTCATAGAACTTCAGATGATATATTGGTTAGACAGCACAAAGAAGCGATCTTGGATTCTACCATCTAACCACTAATTTCATCATTCTCAAACATCTAACGATTTTGTAACCATCATTTTCACCTAGAAGTTTTTTTGTGATGTTTTAGACGCGATGTAGAGAAGGGGAAGTGGTTAGTTTAGAATTTGGAATATTGGTGGCAAACCTGTATTCCTGCCGACAGCTCATGTTCTTCTCTGACAGTGAGAAGCTTGGAACTGCTTGTTGTCATTCTTAGATAACGCAAAGGATCATTATGGTCAACTTCTTGCGCAACAAGACGTTTCTTTCTAGGGTTCGAACCAGTCTTCACAGAGGGAATACCTGATGCAGTTTTCTCTAACCCTTTTGCCCTCCGAGCTTTCCTTTCAGTTTGGCGTGTAGATCTCACAGCTAAACTCACTGAAGGTTGCTCCTCCAGAAGCTCAACTTCTTCTTGTTTTTCGGATTCTAAATCACCAGGCGACTCTTTGTTAGAGGCAGGTGCAGTGATTTTATCACTCACGATTCCATTGTCCGAAACCGCGAGATGTCCCAATATGCCAGCACGTTCCTTCTCAGTAAACTGGTCCCACTTGGAGCGTTTGTCGGCAGTTGATGAAATTAATAGGTTTGTGTTGTTACTGTTCTTAAATAATGTTGCATCTTTCGCAACTTTGACAGCAGCTCTTGCAAGGGCGACTGCTTCAGCTGCTGCAGCTACAACTACGGCTTCATCACTTGTGAGAAGTGTCTCAGAGGCTAAAGCTTCTAAATACTTTGCCTACAAATACAAGGAACTTATCAAGTGGACTTCACATTACAGCAGCTACAGCTACAAAATACAAAGAATAACTTTTGTTTGTGCGTGTGGGAATAATAGTCACTACTCTGATACAAATAACTAAACGAACTAATCTTAATCATTCACTATCAAGCCAATGAACACACAGTGATTGCATAGAAAATATATGAACAACAATCTCATTGAAGCTTTGGGAACCATTATTAGACTGATGTAACATGGAAAAATACAAATATTAGTTACCTCAGTGGAAGGACCATCGGTCCTTGTATAAGTCCATTGCCTGTCTGATATTCGGGAATCTGAATCAGTATCGAAAGAGGGTAGTCTAAGCTTTGCCACATCAAGCATAGAAGTTAATAAAGCGGGTGAAGTGGATACTGCACATTGCGGTTGGAAGAAGACTGAACCCTTATTGTGTTTTGCTGCACGTTCCAACAAAAGTGTGTCACATCACATCACATCACATCCAAAAAAATTGTGAATATCACATTGATTAGGATGACATAGTGCACATTCCTGAAAATTGTGTTCCTTTCTATAACACTAGGAACAACTAGATATTGGCTAATTCAAGGAATTTCATAATCAAAGAATTGGTTAATTGGGTCTACAAAAATTTCATAATCTGGAATTGAAGTAGCTAACATATGCTTTAAGAACAGTATAAAATTGGACCTGAGAGAATGTGAATGAGAGATAGAGAAGGAAATACTAACGGGCGCAGAAAGAGGTTCGGAAGTGAATAGAGAAAGAATCAGGTGGGCACTTGAACTGAGGAAGAAGACAAGAAGACATGCTCGTTCTTAGCCTATATTCGATAGCTAAGTCTGCTGACCATTGATTGATTCAAGGGCCGTTAAAGAAGATTTTTAGAGAGAGAGAGAAACTGGTGATGATGGCGGATGAAGACGAAGAAGAGAGGATAAAGCTTCTCTGTCAAACAAAGGGATTCATTATTTCTAATTTTCACTTCTTTGGGCCTATACTTTTGGCCCAATCCCATCTCACTGTTACCATCTTTCACTTTTAAGAATAATTTTGTTTTTTTTTTGGTCGGCTTGATAAGTAAATAATTCATCTGGTGTTGTGTCTTAAAATGGCTAACCCTCTCTACTTTCTCTTTCGTCTTCGATCTCTCGTGTTATTAATTTATAAGGAGAAAGTTTAAGGTGAAGTAAATTTCTTTTTTTTTTTGTGTCATACACATCAGGTTTCATACATATACCAAATTCTACCAAATGTCTTGTTCATAGATTCTATGTTTCCCTAAATGGACTTTGGTACCTTGTACTGATTCCTTTAAACAAAGACGGACAAAAAGAAGAAGAAGAAAACAACACTCCAAGTGAAAGCTTCTAAACGTCTAAATCCTCATCCTTGTTTCCTCCGGTTATAATGTTCATTAGTCTCTTAGTTGCACTGCCGAGTGCGTGAGAAGTCTTTTCTGCCGCACCAGCCACAACAGGTTGCAGTGATATTTCTGGTAAATTTGCTCTCTCTTCAATCATTGCTGACTCACAAGATCAAGGTCACCATCAGATCATAATTTCCGTTTTTTTTTTTTCCACAGTGAAATGTTGCCACCATTAACAGAAGCTTTTAATACCAATAATCATAAAGATTAATTAGAAGCTTACAGAGAGTTTGCTGTTGTGCAAGTGTTCCAATCTGTTTGATTCCAGCTTCAGCTGCTTGAACCGCTTTAGCTGATTTGTTTATACCATCAGCTAGATCTTGGCTGAAACCATTTACATCGCATAGTAATGATTTCGACAAATTTTGTTATTCCAGAGAGATAAATTAATAGGTGACTCGGAAGAAAGAAAAGAAAAGACTTTTAGTGATCACCTTAAATCGCTCAATTCTAGAGTAAGATCGCTTATTTCCATGCCGGAGAGCCTTAGGGCTGCCAATGTACTAGGGAGTTCTTTGCGAGCTGTGTCGGCTAACTTGGCAAAGGAAGTCGCAGCTCTACCCATGGCCTGAAGGTGTGCAAGTAAATATAGGACATAGATAGCAATCCAAGAACAAAGATACATAATGAACTGAAAAATTCACCAAGCTTTGTTGAGTTAAGCCCAATCCTAAAAAGAAACAATCATATAGCTGAACCAAATCTAGGACACATATAAAGAAGAGTACAGTGTGGAATTCAACAATTAAAGGTTTTAGTTCAATCTTTAATCTGTTAGAGTACTCATGCGTTGCTCATTAGCCTTTTATCCTATCAGTTGGTGCCACCAGCAAGTGTGGAGTAGAAATTTAAAGCAAAGGACTACACTCATGTCATAGTTTCTCACTGAATTTTGGAAAGGAAAAATGTCGATTGTTGATAGCATATTACAAATACTCAATCCATTTACTAGAAACAGTTTTAAAATAAGTGATTACAGGGGAGAGAAAGCTAAAGCAAAAGGATTGAGACAAATGTGGAGACTTACCAAAAGTGTAGGAATAGCTGCAATCACAAGACTTGTAAAAGCCACTGAAGTCTGTAACAGAGGACCATCAAGAGATCAAAAAGTCTAAGCCTTTATCAATGAATCAACAAAAATGGTCAAAACAAAACACGAGCCAACTCCTTTTACCGTGCAAACGATGAAGGCCAAGAGAAGAAATGCTTGATCACTCAAACTCAGCTTAGCTAATGGGTTGATTGAATGCAGCGAAATTGGACTGCCCACTTGCATCTTTAGATTGTTAAGCGAAGTTCCTCCGAAGACACTGATCGATGCCCGAGACATTCCATCATTGGAATCCAACGATTCCTCCGAGCTCGAGGGGTTTGAAATACTGCATCTTGTTGGATGGGATAAGTAGAGAGAAGATTGAATCTTGAGGGTAAATCGATTCAAGCTTGTTCGATTAAGAGGAAGAAATGGAGGCGAACGAATCAATGGAGCTGTAGAAGAAGAAATGAAGCAGAGAGATTTCATTTCTCTCGGAAAGCTGTTCCTACTGCACAACTCTTCTCTCCTCCAGCTCCAGGTAGCCAACTCCGGTTTTCTTTTATTTCGGTCCAGGCCGGTTTGTCCGCCGTTAAATTAAACCACCAAATAGTATTAGAGTATGGTTAGTACAAACCGGGATTATACCGGCAATCTTATTCTTCAGTCAATTGTGAATTGAAGCTTCATCATCTTCTTCTTAGTGTACAAAGTACAAACAGTGATCTGTCACTAAAGCATCATCAAATCAGTCGTCAATTACCCACCAACGGAATAAAATCGGAAATTCTTAGGAAGAGTATGTTAAAACAAAATTTCTTTTCTTATAAACTTCATGTTTAGTTTTAGTGACTGAAATGTGTTGCACAATTAGAATATACACTTTGATCCAGACTCATGGTATTGCAGACTAGATGAGGTCAAGAATTCTTCAGATCAGATAGTGCATCCCTCGTGGTGGCCGAGATGACAGCGTCCGAAGCATTTGGCAAGTAATAGTATTTTCCTACGAGGAAGAACAATCAAAACACAATTGTTGTTATTGTCTGCTTTAATATAACAAAAATATATCTCAAACTCAATTGCAGAGACCAAACCTTGAGCAACTCTTGCGATCTCCTTTGCAAAACCAGTTGAAACAAACTTGTTCTCAGTATCAATCACTAGAAGAGACATCCCTGCCTTGTATATCTTCCCAGCAACTTCCAGAATCTCATCCTAAACAACACAACACCCGCATTTTTAATCACTGCATCTGCCTTCTTATATCCATGTTCAAGCACAAAGAGCTTGTTTTGCTTTATGTTTTTCGTTAGAAGCTGTTTACCTTCAATTCTTTGGACGTGGGTCTAGGAGCATCTGGGGCAATAGAGTCTGGATCAGTTGATCTTTTCAGTGTAATGTTGGCTCGACCATCGGTTATCGCAACAATCATTATTCGCCCGACATCACCACTCTTCTCTGCGTTAAGTCCAACTCTTACAGCCTGATATGAACATAGCTATTACTGTTATTATTATGCTGACCCATAATAGTGATTTTAAGACCACTTTAGTAGTTATCATACTAACAACACCATAATATTTGACATACCGTTGTTAAACCATGGGCAAGAGGAGAACCACCACCACAAGGAAGTCTCTCAAGACGATTCCTTGCCATTGCAATTGATCTAGAAGGGGGCAAGAGCACTTCCGCAGCATCTCCTCGGAAAGGAATAATCGAAACCTAAACCAATTAATGGTGTATGAGTCTCATCCGAAGGCCCAACGAATTCATTCAAACTAGCAACAAGCACGTTTACTATTCAAAAAAGGTAACCTTTACCTGATCCCTACTAGTATAGCTCTCTGCCAGTAGTTTGAGTGCAGCACCTTTGGCGTTTTGCATACGATTCAATGCCATACTGCCACTTGCATCAACCACAAAGATAACCTGCCATAAAACAATGGTAATATTATCTATGTTTTCACTGAAGCTTCTATCAAGGAAACTGCCAAATTTATCATGCCAAACATCTTTGTGTTTAAAGTATAAGTGAGAATAATGTTGTATCAAGGAAACTGTTTATATACAGTCTTTTAGAAGAATGTATGGACAAGGTTCAGTACCAGGGCTCCAGCTTTCCTAGCCATTCTTTTGGCCCTCATATCTGTCTTCTCAACAAAGACTTTCCTAGTTCCTGTAATATCCTTCTCTCTGCGCAATTTCTGGTATGGTGCAGCTGCTCTAAGGGTTGCATCCACAGCTAATCTTTTTACTGGACCCTGTCAAAGTAAAATTTGTTAAGGACTATGCATGTTTGGGAGCCTGGAAATTTGTTAAGGGCAAACCTTTGGAAGCATTGGCTTTATATAGCGTCCTCTATCTTCTGAGAATATGACATTCTTCGCTCTGCCGGCTTTCCCCCGACGTTTCTGGGCTTGTTGAGCAAAGAAGAGGAGTTTTTCATCCACCAGACCGCCCTCAGCGTCAAATATAAACTCGTCAGGTATTTGGTCTTGTTGCTGCTCATTTTCATTTTCTTCATTGCTTTCATCCTACATTGGTTAATGATTTATACTTAAGAGAACCTTGTTTGTGTGCAACGAGAGACAATAATGTGTACCGCATCCACTGACCTCTTCTTCTTCTTGTTCTTCTTCATTTTCTTCTTCTCCAGATTCGCTATTTTGTGGAGGAGGTGGCGGAGGTGGCGGTTGGTTTTGTTGTTCAGGTGGAGGAGTCTCATCTAGTGATGAACGAGGAAGAATGACCAGCTCAACCTATTGAAAAAATGGACAACATTTGCTAATTAATAACTGGAGGATGTCGTAAATACTCCATCCGAATCATTACAGATTGTCATTCTACACTGCTCATGAAAATTTCTATTAAGATGTTCAATTATAGACAAAGGCAATACAAGGAAAGTGAAAGTAAACATTAAATTTAAACCCTAATGACTAATTCTAGCGAGAAAATGTTTTTGCCAGAAAACATATAACTAGATAAGTTTATGACTTGCTTGATCGTTCTGGGAAAGAAAACAAAAATGAATGAGCTAGAGAAGAGTACTTAACGGCCTTTCTGAGGTCATCAATTGTGACTTTTTCTCGCCCTTCAATTGCAGCTAAACACTTTGCCACACGAGCTGCATACAATTCGGCGCGGTGTCCCTGTATCATAAATTTGTTATTTGAGAAAACAGTATTGAACGATTTCCAGGTAATCATCGACAATAAATAAGCCATGAGAATTAACTACCAAGTACTCCAAACACAGACATATAATTATAGGTGATATGATCATAACATGGTGAAATATTACAATCAACAGCGCAACAAAAGCACTTGATGCCAAGCCCTTCTTTATCCAGTTTTGTTTCTAAATCAAAACAACACTATCTAAATGTATCTTTCTGCCTGTAGTGAGCCATTTCTTGCATTCCTGTTTAAGGACTATACTAGTTGAATTCTATAATCGTGACATTATCTTGCATGCATCTTGTCCTTTCTTTTCGTGTTTACTTATTCTTCCAGGAATACGTTACTATAGTGTAATTATTCCTTAAACACAAAATTACTTAAAGAATTTTTGCTGAATACCTGAACACCACCTCGGACAGCTTCCAAAACCAGATACTTCAATTGCTCTCTACTTATCTTGACATCTTTCAAATATTCTCTAGCCAATATGATCTGCAGTCAGAGAAAACTGGATTATGACCGAGAAAAGTGGGAGGAGAAGCATAGCATCCCATCCAATTTTTCCTAATGGGGCATTGTACTGGCCCTTTTTCACTTAATTCATTTGAAGATACCTGCGTCTTTGCTGTCTCTGTCTCTTCATTTACCATTCTAAAAACCTCATTACAGCGTTCCTGAAACTGTGTGGCAATTCCAACTGCTGCGACGCGATCTTCAAAACTCATAGGAAGGTCTGCACTGCAAATGTTAACATCGTGATGTAAAAAGAGAAAGGACTGAGAATTGCCCAAAAGAAACAGACCATAATTTTCAGACTTGATTCATAAACTCCAGCAATACCTTAAATTAATGGCAACACGGTCTAGCAAGTGCTCTCGAACAGCACCTTCTTCAGGGTTATAAGTTGCAATTAAAAGTGGTTTGCACGGGTGCCTAAAGCTGATTCCTTCTCTTTCAACTATATTAACACCATCCGTCAATACATTGAGAAGCAAATTACTAATTCCCTCATCTAAGAGATTTATTTCATCAACATACAACACTCCTCTATGGGCTTCAGCCAAAAGACCAGGTTGGAAAACAGTTGTCCCCCTTTTCACAGACTCCTCAACATCAACAGACCCAATGAGTCTATCTTCTGTGACACCTAGAGGAATCTGTGTAATACAAATGACAGAAAAGCCTAAGTATTAAGAAAACAGTCTCATAAAGGTTGTAGGGGCTCCTAAAACTAAGTGTACCTGAATGAAAGGAGATTTGACAATCTCAGTCTTAATGGTATTATCAGCATTGTACTCTATTCGCTCATCTAAGTCGTCTTCCCACCTAATGTATCATATGGATACAAGCCAGCAGTGTATGAATTGAGAAGAGAATGTAAATAAAAGAAGAAGAAAAAACAGTTCTGTTTCAGCTTGTAAGAATCTTACTCATCAGGGCAAGCTGGGTCAGCATTTGATATTGAGCCTACAACAACTTCTATAGGAGGAATGATTTCATGTAGCCCTCGTGCCATGACTGTTTTTGCAGTGCCTCTACGACCTGAGATAGCAATCCCTCCGATTTCACGATCAACAGCGCCAAGTAAAAGAGCAGTTTTGATGCCTTCCTACAAACAACATTAGTTAAAGCAAACAAATTATATACCCTGTGAGACTTTTGCATCTAAGGAAGTTAAACAAATTTATGTAAAAAGTCCCATAACACAGTTCACTGATGAAACATTGATGCTTTTTCTTATACCCAATCCAACTAAATTAAACCATTTCTATTAATGATGCAAATATACATTAAATGATAGAGAAAATTGATCCAAATTGAGTACAATTCTGCAACATACAGAAATCAAATTGCAAATTCTCTGACCTGGCCAACAACTGCGGCCAAAGGGAAAAACTGTCGGCCATAGGAGGTGCTCTCCGTCTCTGGTGTCGAGGCAGGGACACCGTTTGGGGATTCGACGGTAGCATTCGCGGAGGCACGTACAGTGAAGCGGCACGACGCACTTCTGTTTCGTTTGGGGAGGGAAAGAAACAGAGGCTTAGGTAAGAGATCGGGGAGGAGATTGCAGCGAAAGAGTCTGCACGTTGACACTGGAGATGATGACGCGACCGGAGTCATCGCCATTTTCAAAGATAGGAGAAGAAGAAGAAGAAGAAGTTAAGACTAAGAGAGTGTATTTTCTACTGTTTCGACCTTATCTTTTGCTTCCTCATTCATTCCTGATTGCAGCACTATCCATATTAATCAAATGTCTAATATTTATTATGAATTTCGAATTATGATTATTATTTATAGTTTGGGATAAATAAAATATATATTATTTTCTATAGATACTAATTAACCGAAAAGAAATTAAACAAGTTTTATATAATTAATTGGAGTTTAGTTCTTATTTAATTTATATCTTAGGAATAAATAGATAACGAAGGAACAAATTTGCATACTAAATCATGAATGAAACAAATATGTTACTTTATGAATAAAAAAAAATTAAATATGCAAATGCAACTAACGGTTTTAAAATCATCTTTTGTTTATTTAATTAAGACTTTTAATGTAAAGCAAATCAGACAAAATACAATAAATATTCAAAATGAAAGCGGAATTATCAACGCGACTGTTTTCTCCTAACTTAATAATTCTTTCACTCGTCTCCAAGCAGATTAAAGAGTCCAATATGATAAATTAATAATAATCAAAGATTAAGCAATATCATCAATGACGAAATAGACAAACATATATAGTCAAAATAAATTAAGTTTATTGTGATTTAGTCTGATCTGTCTTCTGTATTTTCTCAATGGGTCCTCCTCTCTTGTAGGCATGTAGCGTATACGATGACTAATAGGCTGCTACTCTCATGGCTCATTTTAGAATTGTAGGGACGTTCCGCTTAAGGCACCCCTCTCTATTGAAGCCGGCCATATGGCTTTTGGGAAGTACCCTTGTTTGAAAAATCGCTAGGCACTAGTCGGGCGCTCGGCATGGGCCTAGCGATTAATCGAAAAATCGGATTAAAATTGGGGATTAATCGGAGATTAGTTTTAGGGTTATTTTAATATTTTTAAAATATATTAATCCAATATTGTAAAAATTTATGATTTTTATTACAAATTTATGATTTTTATTAAAATTTGAACACAAGTTATTGTAAAACATCACAAACTCTCCATTCAAATGATTGAATAACAAAAATAAAAAGTTTTTTTATACTTGCAATCTAAAAAATAATCGGGGTATATAAGATTAGGCGGGAAGTAATCGGATTAGGCAGAGAATAATCGGGTTACTGATTTTTTAGGGGATTAGTCATTAATCAAAGCGGATAGGGTGGGCCTAGCGATTAAGCGGGGAATAATCGGGGCTATGCGGGAATTTTTAGAACAGGGGCAAGTACTAGTAGATCACATACTCCAAAAAGCGTTATACCGTATTATGCCAGTCAAATCATCAGTGATCATTATATGCATCTAGGTGACTGCTAATCACGCTTGTGCGAGTGTGCATCTCCCACACGTCTCTCGTGGTAGCTACCTATGTCCTTAATATATGTGTTGTCAAACGTCTATTGATATTTGCTTGCCATCATCTCATGCATGTGTCTCATATATATGATCTTCAAACTAAACCACACGAATATAGAGTAAACAAGAGACGGATATGGTGGTGTATTATATGCGCCAGTTTTTGGTCTACCTACTAGTACTCGTAAAGATCGGCAATCTTAGTCAATACTATGAACCTAGTAGTCCTTAATAGCTTATCATCTCTTCTTGTTAGCCTCTTCTGGAATTATACGATACCAAATGCTAGCTCGAGGCAAAATTGATCTCTCCAAACAGGTAAGTGATGTTCTTGTTGGGAAGTCAGTCTATCTACCTACTCTCTTAAACATTTGGATTGTCTATTGTTTCGATTTGTAAAAAACACGTCGCTTTTGTGTTATTATAATTTTTGTGGTAAAGTTTTTAAGAAGTTAATTTAAATTATGTTTTCGGTGGAATAAATTTATAAATCCGATCGGCTGACTTCACACGTTCGACAAAGTTTTTATGGTTAAACTAAAAAAAAAAAAAAGAAGCTAGTGTTAGGTTTAGTTTAAATGTTGTTTTCGTTAGTCTTAATAAATACAAGTAAGATAGAGATTGATGCACATGTTCCTTGTTGTCTCTGCCCAACTTATTATTACACGGCGTCGGTGCCAGTATTGACAACAAGCTTGCTCACACATTCGGATATGTGTCTTTTTCCCTACAATTTATAAATACGATTGGTCCGATTTCTTACAAAATTTTCCAAGTCCAAAGGAAATTTCCACGGAAGAGCAATCAAGTTTTGCGTGCTAAATGAAATTCAAAGAAATTTGTAGTCCATGTGAATACAAATTTAATAAATTTGCCTAATTAGGTTAACCAATCTTGTAACAAGAAAGGGGTAAAATGGGAAATATAGAAAAAATAAAAATGTGTTGTTGTTTTGAAACTACGAGAAGAAGGAAAGGCAATATATATATACTCCTATAAGCTAATCTCATATCCACATTTCTCTCTCACCCACCTTATAGACTTTTCTCGGCTTTTTTTTTCTCTAATCACAAAATTTGTATTTTTTTTGTTTTCCCGAAAAAGTATTGAGAATCGCAAAAAATTGAATTGCAAAACAATAGGATTTGAGAAGGAAAATACAAAAAAACAAAACACAAAACAAAAAAAAAAAAAGTTTTAAACAAAAGGCAGAGGAGATCGTGAGAGACAGGGAGGCTGCCGAAGAAAGGAGAATTTAGGGTTTGGAGACTTTGCAGATATTTGGCGTTACGTTTTTTTGTATTTCTTCAATAATTTCTCATCTGCTCTCTTCATATTGGTAAGATCTCTCTCTCTCTCTCTTTTTTTTTTTTGGGTTCTTCTCTTTGTGTAATTTCTGAATCTCTTCATCGCTTGTTTGGATTCGTCATCTGATTGATGTTTGACTGAAGAATGATGTTTGAATTACATTTTCTATACAAGTTTTGTTTTGGATTTCAGATCTGGTTTTTTTGTTTCTTACCTGCATCAAATTGCTTTCCCCCAAAACTTCGGAAACCTCGAATGTTGAATGCCTTCAATAAAAATGACGAGTTTTGAGCATCAGCTCACAATTTTTTGAAAGGCTTTTTTTCTGCTGTTTGGAATTGGCCTAGAGTCTCAGTGGCCGAACTGGATTGTCTTAGAGAATTTACGCATAACAAAAAGAATTGTTTTTTTTTTTTTTGTGTGTGCCTTTAGTTCGTTTATGGAAGCCCTTTTCCTCTTCTGCCATTTTTGTTGTTAATTGGATAGTATATCTACTTTAGGAAGATCCTCCTGCTAATAGCTAAAGATGTAGCATTTATTATATATCACTCTCTTGAGCTAACTTTTTTCCATCTTTTTTTTTGGTGGGCAGTGTCTTTGAACGCTTCATCTCCTCGTCATGGTGGCCACCTCTGCTACTTCTTCATTCTTTCCTGTACCGTCTTCTTCGCTTGATCCTAATGGAAAAGGCAACAAGATTGGTTCCACGAATCTTGCTGGACTCAATCCTGCACCAAACTCTGGTAGGATGAAGGTTAAACCAAACGCTCAGGCTCCACCTAAGATTAATGGGAAAAAGGTTGGTTTGCCTGGTTCTGTAGATATCGTAAGGACTGATATCGAGGCGTCACACCCTGCGCCAAGAACTTTCATCAACCAGTTACCTGACTGGAGCATGCTTCTTGCTGCTATAACAACGATTTTCTTAGCAGCTGAGAAACAGTGGATGATGCTTGATTGGAAACCCAGGCGTTCTGACATGCTGGTGGATCCGTTTGGTATAGGGAGAATTGTTCAGGATGGCCTTGTGTTCCGTCAGAATTTCTCCATTAGGTCATATGAAATAGGTGCTGATCGCTCTGCATCTATAGAAACCGTTATGAATCATTTGCAGGTACCACTTGATTATGTTTACTCTCACCTGTTGTCACTGGTTTAATTGATATGCATGAATAAGCTCTTATGCTCATGACAGGAAACGGCGCTTAATCATGTTAAGACTGCTGGATTGCTGGGAGATGGATTTGGTTCTACCCCTGAGATGTTTAAGAAGAACTTGATATGGGTCGTCACTCGTATGCAGGTGGTGGTTGATAAATATCCTACTTGGTAAGCTATCATTCTTAACAGTAACTTACAACTTCGCCGAGAATCACTGGTTTCTTTTTAGAGTTTTTAGATTCTCTTGCAAAAACCTGAACATAACATGCAGGTTCATACTCTCACTTCTTTTTTTACCAGGTTTGGGAAAATGATGAGTATTTTGCTTCTTTTCTTCAATGAATCAATTACAGTTCTACATTTTTAATGCTCAGTTAATATTGTTTTTACTTTAGCAAAGACATACTTATATAGCTACTTTTTGCACCCTGGATTACCTGCTGTGCATGCATATTATAGTCATCATAACTCATATGCTAATTCAATATCTGCCTCATAGGGGAGATGTTGTTGAAGTAGATACCTGGGTCAGTCAGTCTGGAAAGAATGGTATGCGTCGTGATTGGTTAGTTCGGGATTGCAATACTGGAGAAACCTTAACACGAGCATCAAGGTTAGTTTTTCTTTTGGTTTACAAGTTATTATCATTTTCTTCATGTGATCATAAGATACCTGATGTCGATATTCTCTATCTATAGCGTTTTCTCTATCATCAATTCAGAAAGACTACACAAGTTTATGTTATGGATAATTACGAATTTTTTGGTCTAATGGGTTAGATATTTGACAGAGGTATTACAAAATATTCTTGTGCAGTGTGTGGGTGATGATGAATAAATTGACAAGGAGATTGTCAAAGATTCCTGAAGAGGTTCGAGGGGAAATAGAGCCTTATTTTGTGAATTCTGATCCCGTCCTTGCTGAGGACAGCAGAAAGTTAACAAAACTTGATGACAAGACTGCTGACTATGTTCGATCTGGTCTCACTGTAAGTGAATTTTATATGATGTATGCTTCAACAAACTGATCCTCAGCCAATAAATCTCTTAATGGGTTTGGTAATGAACTTTTTTCCAGCCGCGATGGAGTGACCTAGATGTTAACCAGCATGTTAATAATGTAAAGTACATTGGGTGGATCCTGGAGAGTGCTCCAGTGGGAATAATGGAGAGGCAGAAGCTGAAAAGCATGACTCTGGAGTATCGGAGGGAATGCGGAAGAGACAGTGTGCTTCAGTCCCTCACCGCAGTTTCAGGTTGCGATATCGGTAACCTGGCAACAGCGGGGGATGTGGAATGTCAGCATTTGCTCCGACTCCAGGATGGAGCGGAAGTGGTGAGAGGAAGAACAGAGTGGAGTAGTAAAACACCAACAACAACTTGGGGAACTGCACCGTAAAAAAAAACCCACAACAATGGCTCATTTGGTTCCTTTGTAACTATATCTGCTGCCACCCTGCTTGCTTGCAACCACCACCACAATTTCATGTCCTCCCCTCAAAAGTTTCGGCCACCAACCCTTTGTATATTTCTTTTTTTTTCCGATGGAGATTTATTATATTTATTTAATCTTTCTATTTATTTTTTGCTTGATGGGAAATGGGTGTCGTGTATCATTACGATTTACGAATTATGATGTTATGTAACCCATGTGCCGGCGCAAGACAAAGGCATCAACTCTCTTATCCTAAATTTATTGTACTTTTGTTGAGTTTTGTAGTTGTTTCCAGCTAAACAAGCACGTGGACGATCCTTGTAATGAATTATGAATGTGATGCTTGTACCTGTAAATTTGATTGAAAGGCTATTAAATAGACACGAACAACCAAAACGGTTTGTCCAGCAATAAAGCCATCGCATATTGGAATCCGGAAAGTGAAATCTAAAATCAGGATTGAGTAACTAAATCCGGAAAGAGACGATGAAGTTAAAAGCAAAAGAAAATACTACTACTTGATAGAAGAAAGGTTCCATTGGATCCCATTATGGAGAGGATATTAAACTTATTTAAAAGAAAATATTTGCGTGAAATGAAAGCAAAAGATGATAAAGACAGTTTTGGAGAACATAAATAAAGTTAAGATAGTGCATGAATATTGGAAGTGGCTAGGTGATTCAGTTTTTAGTATTCTTCATGAATAAAGAATTATAAAATGATTCTTGACTTGACCATAAACAGTCCCTTATTTTGGAGTTTCTTGACCAGCAAAAATGTGGTCAAAACATGATAGACATCATTGGAATCCATAATCTCTTGAATAAACATGTTAATGCATCCGTAAGCTTTTTAGCACAGGTTCTTGTCATTGGTCCAACTTTTACATGTAATGATCGTTTTGGTTAATCATATTGTCGAGGATGTTCTCACCATTTCCTTTCTTGTGAAAATGATTTGACCTTAGGCTTCATGGTTTCTTTTATTATTGTTATATTGGTTAACTTGTAGTTGTCAGTATTTTTGTATATAAGTTGCATCAAATTATTTAAGTTCTTTGATCCAATAACCTTTTTGAAACTATTGTAAGAAAAAAAAAACAATTTGGATAACGGATGAACTTAATTAATTAACTTTATAGATTTGTGACTAAAAAAAAAATGTAGATACAATGAACTAGTCCATCAAATCAGATTAGTATGTATAACCTAATAATTTGTGGTGGAGTCGTTATTGTGTCACCTACTAGATTTATATCCGTCATAATGCATATTGATGATAAAATTAAATCATCAAAACAAAATTGTAGTTCTACGTTGAAGCACGAGTGAGAGACTATGGAACTTTTGAGACATCAAAATCCGAAGTACAAACTGAACACAATAAAAACTACTATTCGATAAAAAATGGAAAACTCATTTCTTTACTCTGTTTTCTCTTCATTTCCTTTCTGTTTTAAAACTTCCACTAATGCTCTCTGTTTCTTTTATTATTATTTTTTTTTTTTATTTTTTTTTTTTGGCACACTCTGTTTCTTTTATTATTAAAGTTCTAGAGTTATCAGGAAAGATAACTACTAGAGTATCTTCAGAAAACAGAATGTTTGTACATACAAAAAATCTGGTTATGAAAAAAGAAGAAAAGAGAATGCTTATACAAAAAAAAAAAGAAAAAAAGTCAAAGAATATTTGATTAAAATGATGCAAAGAACCCCATAAAGACTAAACAAAACAAATTAGATTTTGTTATGGAAGAAGAACTTTTTCTATTACGAACCTCTTTATCATCATCATTATCACTTTCAATATCTTTAGGATGGTCGAAATTGGCCGGGACGATGGTGTCAGGAGCAACTTCATCATCACCGGATTCGCCCGGTCCAGGCGCAGCAGCTTCATCTGGTGATGATAAATCTGGTAAGCCCTGACCATGTGTTACATTGATCATAAAATGCTGTCCGAATTTACATTGTTCGCCATCATAATTTCCCGAGAAGAAATAATTGGAACCTTCTTTAACAAGAGGAACACTTATTGAGACGGGAACAGGAGATGTTGCTGAAGGATTTGCAGCCGACCACTCTGTTGTATCATTGTTTTCATTATTGTCGTAATCACAATCTTTGTATGTTTTGAAGTCATATGTCTGAACCACCGAATGGTTGCTATCTGTGTTGAAAACTACATATTGAAACACAAAACAAACGATATAACATTTTGCTAAGTTATTGTAGAGACAAAAATGGGGTTGAAGAGAAGAATCTTACTGAGGAAATCACCCAAAGAAAAGGATTTGGAATCAGCCCATTTCTGATAATTAGCAGAGGGTCTCTCCTGAATATCGAACCATCCCGTGGACTCTCCCACAGTGTAGTTCTTGTACGCATCAGCTGACAAACTCAGAAGCATAAGGCACATGATGAGTAGTAACACATTAACACAAGATGAACTAGAACTCAACATAACTCTGCTTCCTCTCTTTTCCATTTACGTTTTCTTGATTATAAATTGTGATTCGTTGATTGATAGTATTTCTTTGTAATAAAGAAAGGTATAAGAAACTGTACATAAAGTAATAATGAGCTCGTCATTGACTGCATATAAACCAAGACATGCGTGAGCGTGACATGTGGACAAAATACTCTTAAGAATACGAAGGAACATGAGACGATACAAAGTGGTCGGTCCAATCAAATGACAACGCCTCTGTCTTTGCTCTTCCCCATGTGATCTCTCACTTTGCTGTCTTCGCTCCCTACGTAACATTATTTCTTTCATAAATAGTATCTGTCAACTGTCTTTTTCTACTAAATGGGATATTTAAGATAACGCAGTGTTTCAAAATCCAGACGGATTCAGTCGGTTGAACCGGTAGCAAACCGGTTTGATTGGACCTTAAAAACCAAGGGCCCATTTAAGGGCGTAGTAAGAGGCCTAATGCGGCCCTTATCTCTACAGTAATAAGTGTTTCAGATTAAATTAATCTTTTTACCGCCGCATGTGGTCGAACTCGTGACATTGAAGACTCTACGCAATTACTCCGGTAAAACTCAAACTTGTTCATTCGTCTTCTCCACCATGGAAGGTGTGGCTATGAAACTCCCGTCGTTCAAATCTCTCGCCCCTAACGCAATCTCTATCGGACACCGGAGCTTCTCCCGTGTTCGTCGCTCCTCTTCGCTATCCGTCTGTTCCGCCGCCTCTTCCTCCGCCACCATCTCCACTGATTCCGAATCCGTCTCTCTCGGCCATCGCGTTCGAAACGATTTCCGAATTCTCCACCAGGTTTGTCCACTTTCCATCAACTACGAACTGTATAAATCCGTTTGGATATGGAAGAATTAAGCAATTTTACGATTGATTGATTTTTTTTTTTTCAGGTAGTGAATGGGTCAAAGCTTGTGTACTTAGACAGTGCTGCAACTTCTCAGAAGCCGGCAGCTGTATTGGACGCCTTGCAGAATTACTATGAGTTCTATAATTCAAACGTTCATAGAGGAATACACTATTTAAGTGCCAAGGCTACAGATGAATTTGAGTTAGCTAGGAAAAAAGTTGCTCGTTTCATCAATGCTTCTGATAGTAGAGAGATTGTTTTCACAAGGAATGCAACTGAAGCCATCAATCTTGTAGCTTATTCATGGGGTCTTTCTAACCTTAAACCAGGAGACGAGGTTTGGCTTTGCTTTTATCAATCCATCTTCTTCTTCTTTTTTTTAATGGGAGTTATCTTGTTGAGATTCTTCCAAATGAGATTGTGAATGATGCTAGCTTTTCAGGTTATACTTACTGTGGCTGAACATCATAGTTGCATTGTTCCTTGGCAAATAGTATCTCAAAAAACTGGAGCTGTTCTAAAGTTTGTTACTTTGAATGATGATGAAGTCCCAGACATAGAGAAGTTGAGAGAAATGATTTCTCCAAAGACAAAGCTCGTGGCTGTTCATCATGTTTCTAATGTTCTTGGTAGATTCTTTTTCATGTTCTCATCATTTTCAATTTGTTTAGCTTGTTTTATTTTTCCATGAAAGAATACGGGATTAGGTTAAGTGTTTAACATTTTTTTTTCGTTCTGTTTAGCGTCTTCTCTTCCTATTGAAGAGATTGTGGTCTGGGCACACGATGTTGGAGCGAAAGTTCTTGTCGATGCTTGTCAAAGTGTTCCTCACATGGTGGTTGATGTCCAGAAGCTAAATGCTGATTTCCTAGTTGCATCTTCTCACAAGGTTGGAATTGTTTACTTTTCTTTCTGAGATGCATAATAAGCCTTGTGGCAAGCTTATAGTAATATGCTAAGCATTCTTCAGATGTGTGGACCTACAGGCATTGGGTTCTTATATGGTAAGAGTGATCTTCTACATTCCATGCCTCCATTCTTAGGTAAGCCGTCTATCGTATATTTCTAGATGAAAACAATCGTCATTTCTGTTTCACAAGGATGGGACTGGACTGAATCCCACATCTATTTTTCCTTTTATTTCGATCTTCTTTTTAGGTGGTGGAGAAATGATCTCAGATGTATTTCTTGACCATTCAACTTATGCGGAACCTCCATCCAGGTAAGGATTCTACATATTTTAGTTACTAATCTGCATAATTGCTACAGTTTGGAAATAAATATATTCAAGTTTGTACCAGATTTGAAGCTGGAACACCTGCAATAGGAGAAGCAATTGCCCTTGGAGCAGCAGTTGATTACTTATCAGGAATTGGCATGCCGAAAATCCATGAATATGAGGTTTGATATGATTTTCCTACAACTAGACGTCAATGACCGTATGGAATACTACATACAGTCCCGGAAGAGCCTCACATATTTTCTAACTGTAGTTTTTAATTTCTTATGTCATATAGGTAGAGCTTGGTAAGTATTTGTACGAGAAACTGTCTTCCCTGCCTGATGTCCGGATATACGGTCCCAGACCTTCTGAAAGTGTTCACAGGGGTGCTCTTTGTTCCTTCAACGTGGAGGGCTTGCACCCAACTGATTTGGCAACCTTTCTTGATCAACAGGTTTGTTATAATTGGGAGCTATCTGTCCCATCACATACTGGTTTTCTCTTATCCCTAATATATTCTCTTAATATGAGGTAGTACCTCAAGTAATATAAGGGCACTACCTACCACCTCTCAGGGAATGGTAACTGCACCACCTCTCTCTCTCCTTGGTGGGTGATGTTACCACTTAGTGGTCAAAGCGAATCTCAAATGCCTAGCTTAGGATATCTTGTGGTATCAGCCTATAATTGAGGTGGATCTTCTTTATTCCAAGAGTTTAGGTGAAATTTCATATGTGAACTTGAGCCTGGACTCTTCTGATAACTAGGTTAAACCAAAACCCCTACATCATCTAAGTTACATGTTACCTGTCCAAGTACTTGATCTGAGCGATTTTCATGCATTTGTAATGAGTACAGCTGCAAGAAGGTTCAAAACTGATATAGATCAAACAAATTCATCTTGATCGTTCTAATTTTAACTGTCCACCTTAAACCCCTACTTTACTCTCTCATCAGAATATCCATAGTGGGATGAAAACTGAAAACGAATATTGTATGTTGCAGCATGGAGTTGCCATAAGGTCAGGACACCACTGCGCACAGCCACTCCACCGGTATCTTGGAGTGAATGCAAGTGCACGCGCCAGCCTCTACTTTTACAACACGAAGGAGGACATTGACTCCTTCATTGTTGCGCTAGCAGACACTGTGAGCTTCTTCAATTCTTTCAAATAAGTGGAACACCTACCTGCTGGATCTCTGGGCTGGTGTTTATGGTATATTGCTTCAAAGGCTATTAATTTAAATCTGCTTTTATATGATCAATGGGAGTGGATTTTGGTTCTTCAAGTCCCAAGGGCCATTTGTGTTGTAGTTAGCACTTGTATGAAAAAAATAGACCAGCAGTAGTATGAACAATTTCAGGCATCGATCATATTTGTACGAATACACACGAAAGCACATGCTTCGTTGTTAACTTGTAAGTTTCATAAAAACAAACTCAGGATGAGGATAAGTTATTGCTATGAATCATCAAAAGAAAGCGTTCTATGAATCATCAAAAGAAAGCGTTCGATATGTGCTTTGTTGAGGAAGTCGTCATTCTCTGATTCTTTTCAGACCAATCAGTTTCTTTCAATTCATTTTCTCAAATCTTCAAAACAGCAGGTTGGATTTATTAAGACAAGGAAAACATGTTCCAAGAGTGAGAATAGAAAAAGTTTCAAAGGCGAAAGTCTGGAAATGGATGGATAAGTATCAGCATTTCATGCTGTTTGCAAGATACTCTGGACGAGAAAGCAGCACGCGTCTTCACTTTAGATTGAGGACCTTCATTGAGACTTACGTTCCCACCATTCCAAGAACTTAACTTGGGCTGCCATAGTGTCCAACTTATAGAGTTGCAGTGTGTGGTTGGCGACCTCTTGCCCAAAGGTCCAACCAAAAACACCTCCTCCTAAGAAGGACAATGCAGCACCTGTGGCAGCAGCAGTAGTTCAAAGTAAGAAGAAAAAAATAAACATCATTTACGTATTTTAGCAACATGTAAGCCCGATGACAACTGCATAACCTTTCAACCATTTTCCAAGCTTTTGCATTGAGTCCCATATAGTTCCATTATCCATGAATAGCTCCTGGATAATGGATAATGACTCCTGGAGAGATGAGAGAGAGAAAATAGTAATTACCATGAGGACTCCTGGAGTATTTCCAGGCAAAAGCAGCAGTAGAGACAGCTCCAAGTGCAGCGCCAGTAACACCGAACGTCACAGCTTCCCTAGCAGTTTTCAGCTGGATAGATACACAATGTTAGCAAAACTTGGCTAGGACTTAAAACGTCAACATATCTTGAGTAAGAATGCCAAGTACCAAATCACAAGTCCAGTTTTGTTCTCATATATGTTAACAAGTTATTTTTCTAATGTCAACCGAAGAGGATTTAATGGGCTTCTTTCTCTTATATTTTGATATACAAGCACCACAAGAATTATTAAATCACAAACAAACAGAAACCTCCCAATGGAACATTAAATGAGAAAAGCAATCAGAGAGCAAGAGTAAAATCGAGTACCAGCTAAGCCATAGATAAAGGATCAAACAACGAATCAAACTACATCCATAGGTAACAAAACACAGAGAGAGAGAGAGAGAGAGGGTGGAATTACGGTGGGTCCATGAACAGGATCGGAGGCAATGAATTCGTCGACGTCGGAGGAAGACCAAGAAGGAAGAGGCGAGTCGCGTTTGGTGAATCTGGTGTAATTCTCGAAAAAAGATAACCTATCACTCCAGAAATCCTTGAATCCATTCCAATTTTTGCCAACAAATGACTCCGAATCTCCCATCTTTCTCAGATCGATTTATCTCCTCTTTCTTTCTCAGTGGAAACTTTTTTCTCTGATTTTTAATTGAAGAATACCCATAAATAAAACTGGTGAGTCGATCCGGTTCACCCGGTTTTCAAGGGTCCGGTTTTCCATCAGATTTGATTTTCATCAATTGCTCCTCCACTTTTCTTATATATCCAAAAAGAGCAGCAACTGAGCAAAAGTTTTAAATTTTCAACCAGAAAAAAAAGTGTATACTAACTACTTCCAACTACTTCTTCTCTGCCTTAAAACTTCCCCAACCAATTTCTTCTTCAAATCATCATCCCTCAGCCAAAGAAACGCCAAAAGAAAAATGGCTTTGAGCATAGTCGCGAAGATCTCTCTCGTCTTTGCCATCTATTGCGCTCTCGATCCCTTCAGTCACAGCTCCATTTCCAAGTTCCCGGACTTCAAAACTTACAAGATTGACATGCCTCCATTATCGTCCCTTCCCAAGGAAAGAGACCGTGAGAATCTGCTTCAGAATTCGGAGATCAGGTTTCTTAACGAGGTTCAAGGCCCTGAGAGTATTGCTTTCGATCCGCAAGGTCGTGGTCCTTATACCGGAGTCGCCGACGGTCGAATTCTCTTTTGGAATGGCACTCGTTGGATCGATTTCGCATATACTTCCAACAATCGGTGAGTCTTCTGATTGCAATCGAGTCTTGTGGCCAATTCGTTTCCAGTAAAGTTCTCAACTTTGATGTTTATTAGGTCAGAGCTATGTGATCCAAAGCCATCACTTTTGGATTACTTAAAGGATGAAGATATCTGTGGTCGGCCTTTAGGTCTTCGATTCGACAAGAAAACTGGGGATTTGTACATTGCAGATGCGTATTTGGGGATAATGAAAGTTGGTCCTGAAGGAGGTTTAGCAACTTCTGTTACAAACGAAGCAGATGGTGTGCCTTTGAGATTTACCAATGATCTTGACATTGATGACCAAGGCAATGTTTACTTTACTGATAGCAGCTCTTTTTTCCAACGAAGGTATGTATGGTTTTAAAGTTTTGATCTTTAACTCTCCTGATCAGTGTGTTGCTTGGAGTTTGGTTCTGTTTGCTTTTCATGTTTTGCTTCTTGGAACCCATGTGATATTGATTGAAATGATCTTCCAGAGGCACATAAATTCAAAATTTTTGACTGCCGCTATAACTTTGAGAGCCTTTGATGTTGAATTATGTTATCTTTTGAGAATCTACAAGAAGTTGCAGCTTGCAATGGCTTCTGATGTCTAGTTACTACTTGTGTTTTGACCAATTGTGCCCTTAGTGTCGTGTGTATAATGATTGCTGTATTTGTGAATTTATAGGAAATTCATGCTTTTGATTGTCTCGGGGGAAGACAGCGGGAGGGTGTTGAAATACAATCCAAAAACAAAGGAGACTACCACTCTCGTGAGAAATCTCCAGTTTCCTAATGGATTATCCCTCGGCAAAGACGGCTCCTTTTTCATATTTTGTGAAGGATCAATTGGAAGGTGAGTCCTTCATCTTAATTCCTCTGTGACTTCCACATCATTGTCTGTTATTTTTACTTGGCATAACTTCTGTAATCAGCATTTCTGATTGAAGCTAAAATGGAAGGATTCTCATGTTGTTTCCATATCAATTCAATGATCCTGCTGCTAGAACAAACTCCAATAAGTCTTTTTTTGTTTTTGTCGTTGTTCAGATTACGGAAATACTGGTTGAAAGGAGAAAAAGCTGGAACGTCAGAAGTGGTAGCTCTATTACATGGGTTCCCAGACAACATCCGCACAAACAAAGACGGGGATTTCTGGGTGGCGGTGCACTGCCACAGAAACATATTCACACACGTGATGGCGCATCACCCGAGGGTGAGGAAGTTCTTTCTGAAGCTGCCGATATCAGTGAAGTTTCAGTACTTGCTGCAGGTAGGTGGTTGGCCTCATGCGGTGGCTGTGAAGTACAGTGAAGAAGGGAAGGTGCTAAAGGTGTTGGAAGATAGCAAAGGGAAAGTGGTGAAGGCAGTGAGTGAAGTGGAGGAGAAAGATGGGAAGCTTTGGATGGGAAGTGTATTGATGTCTTTCATTGCCGTATATGACTTGCCTTAATTTTTTAATACAAATTCTAGTTGGCTATGGGATTGCATTATGTACTGTATCTCTTTATCGAACTATCCTCGACGTAATCAGTGCAAACAATTACTACTAAATACAGTATCCTTTTTGTCCTGTCTTTTAGTCTTTCAATGAGCATTTTAGTATTTGGTTTCTTGTTTTCGGTTTTTAGGGTTTTTGATGTAGATTAAGTGAATGGTACCTACAAAGCAAACTTTGATCGTCAAAGAAGACAAATATTTCTCACTGGATCAACAAAACTGCCAATGAAGAGCTCCGCTTCCTACAAACTGTTCATCTCCCTTCGTTTAAACTTTAAAGGGTGATTGATTACTTGGGTGCAATCATTGATTCGGTTCACGTTATGGTTCGATTCGATTCTAATTGCTGGGCTTAAACCTATCTATTACTGGGCTGGGCTGGCCACTTGAATAATATTTGTTCTTTGCAATTTAATAGTAAACCAATTATTAAAAAACACTGTTTTCATCTTTTAATATTCCACGTTTCATTTCTAACATTATATGATTTGTTACATACCGACTAGAATTAAAACATGTTAATAAAATATAAAGAATTTCGCTGCATCTTATAAATTTACGTAAGGGTACAATGTTAGGGTTAAACATATATACAATTTCGTAGAATTGTTAGGATTAAAGATGTAGGAGGTAGTAGGGTTTTATTAATTAAATATCATGTCATTAAATGGTATAGGGTTTAATTAAACCATTAATTAAAAATACATAATTCTGTTACCTACATATTAAAAATAATTGTTTTATAGAATTCAATCAAACGAATTTCATGTGACTTATGTCAAATTTGTTTTATGTCATACATGCAAGCTAATTAACACCAAAAGAAATGAAGGACAAAGCTGTCTATCCACGTTTCTTATTTGTTATGGACTTAGTTTGGCAAACTATATGGCTACTTATATATATATAATTAATACATTCTTCTGTACATCTTTTTATTGTGGCTAATGGCTATTAGACTAAGTCACTAAATTGTTCCGAAACAGATTTACCGTTAAACAAACAAAGAAAAATGAAACGGTAATAGTGAAGATTGAAGCAAAAAAAACATAATAATGAAAGAAGAAAAAAGGCAGTGAAAAAAGGAAGAAAGAAAAGGAAACATTAAAGTGTGTGGACAAGACCCGTCAGAGGCACAAACAGCCAAAGACATAACAAAGACCCCAACTAACATGATTTGACGTTTCAGATTCTGTTTTTCTTTTGGACCCTTCATTAAAAATGTCATCTCTCCCCTCTCTTCCCCTCCCTCTCCTACTACTATATTTATACATATCTCAATTCAATATCATATACGCAAAGCTTTTCAACTTTCCTTTTTTCTTAAAATGTGTGTGCATGGACGATGGAAGGTGTACGTAAGCGTCTCTAATACTGTTTCACACATTGGAGACGACCCCACTTCTCTAACCCTTCGTCGGAGAAATTCAATCATCGAGTGGTGCGAGATACGATCTCTACGAGATGGTTATCGTTAAACGTAGCCACAAGATGATGCAGAGTTAGTGTCCATTTTGGACAAAGAGAAAATGAAGTTATAATTAGTACGTAATATTGAATAGAAATTTGATGTTGACGTGGAAACTATAGTGATTGCTATTTGGTCTAATGCTTATTTTTTCCAAATTGGCATTCTTTTAGCAAAAGTTGACCACAGCTATACAACAAAATATCTTTAGCATTATTTTTATAATTGGTATATACTACTGTATTACATTAAATTATAGGAGACAACGTTTTTGTTATAATATTCAGTAGTCACTTAAAAGAGTTCATATACGTTATTTTATCTTTTAAAAGAATGGTTTATGTTGACCACATACTACAAAAGTTTCACAAAACGAGTATGCGTTGACAAAGTCAAATCTTCCATGTTATTAAAACAACAATGGTTTCGAATCTTGATAACGATCACTGCAAATTAATACACGAGCGAACTGGTTGTTATATATCATAGACAAATAGTAATTCATTATATACCATTTCCCCCCATAAAATGTGCCTACCGTCAAGTTTTTTTTTTTTTTTGGTCACATTCGCATCATTGATGAAAAACGGTATCGACCAGAACTAGACCGTTTCATCCGCTGCAACGGTTTAAAAACCAGATTTTCACGCTGTTTATGATTTTTCAAAAAAATAGTGAGCCGATCGATCAGCAGAATAAAAGTGTGAACATTTTAATCATGATACTCAACCGGATTGTGAGTTTTGTGGCTGACAAGAGGAGACACGAGCATTGATTTCTCATTGATAAAAAAATAAAGAAAAAAGAAGAAGTATTAAAAACAATCAAGTGAACTATTCATTGGGAGCCTTTGCTTTTGCAAAGAATGTTTCTTTGGAATGAGTGAGTTTCAGACTTATCTCAGCACCGTAAAAGTTACCATATCATATCCCAAGATGGAATTTATCTTTTTTTTTTTTTTTGGTGTGTTTTACATTATTTTTTTGGTGTGTGATGGAATTTATCTTTTACTGCTCACTCTCTCTCTCTCTATATATATATATATACTGTAAATGTACATATATATATATCACACAAACCAACATCTAAAGTCCAACATTTAAATTCCTTTTATTTGTATTTGAAATTTCTATACATTAATTGTAATTGATTGTCTCTCTCTTTCATTTTAAGTGAGTTTAAAATTTTTGCACACATTAAAAAATCACAAAAATCCCATTTAATATATCTCTTTTACATAAAAACATCATTAGTTAACTACAAGTAATTCAACCAATCATAAAATATACTGTAAAATACATTTAATTTTACGTAGAAAGTTGAAATCACTTAAAGTGAAATAAAACATTTTTCTAAAACATCATTTTAAATGATACGGATAGAGTATTATATATTTATATAATCAATCAATTTCCTCACATCCTCTTTTACCTCATGTATTATATAGTATGTACAACCACCATAAAACTAATAATTTTTTATTTTATTTTTGATTAAAGAAAAACTACTGATTTTATATATAAAAGTCGTGACCACACAAAAAGCTACACCTTTTCAGAATGAGTAAAGTGGAAATATATATTACAATCTTCAGAAAGAAGATTCTTCCTAAACATTTAGGTTCAATTTCGAAAACCATAACAGACTTCACTTATTAGGAGAATAAACTAGAAACGAAGTTATAGATGAATGAAGCCCACGCAAAGAAAAGGAAAGGGACATACATACATGTATACATATGTAAGGTTATATGATCTTCTTCTTCCTCGCCTGATCTCTTCCATCATCAGCTCTCTGCTTACACATTCATAAATGCGTACGTACAAAGATAAACATAAAGCATACACACGCATATATATAGTGTATATATATGTATGTATATATAAAGGCTTTAGTAGTAGCCATTAGACTTTTGGCCTGCAACTGACTGGTCTAATTGCTTGCCTTTTTTGTTGCCATCCAGCTTTAATCCAAAGTGAATGTGAGGAAAATGTGCCCACTACACCCAAATAAAATGAAAAGCAAAATTAATTTTAAGAAATATATAGACACTGTGAAAAACATTCCACCAATTATAAATAGTAGAACCACTATCTCATTGGTATATACACTTATATTTCGATAGAAAGAGACCAAACCCTAGAATTCTCCCACCAAAGCTTATTTTAATTAGGATATGATTGTTTACTAATTATTATTGAAAAAAAAAAACCATGTGTTTGTATATCATTTTTCTTTTTTTTTTATTTACTTTTTTGATTTTCTTTTATTTTTAAAATATGCTTAAATACATTTTAGTACTACTATTTTACAGGGTTATATTGAGTAGAAAAAAAACAGCGTATTAAAGAAGACTTTATATCTTAGTTACGTGACTTACGTAACTTTAAAATATTACTTTATTTGCATCTGCTTCCTAATTCTCTATAATTCTGACATCGTCGGTGAAGCTACTATAAGGAATTTTGTTTTTGAACTATCTCTCTTATACAATCTACTTTGTGAGACGAAAGAATGATAAAGAAGGAATTAGCTTACATTTTTAGCAGCAGTGCTAAATGCCTCACGGTGGCTAATCTCAGGATTGCAAGCCTTGATCCTTTGGATTTCCTCTCTAATTAACAATGAAGTTTCTTAAGGTTGTGGTGAAATAGTTGAGAATATTTCATCAAAGGGGAAGCTAAAGTTGCAATTAAACACTTACTTGATGAATCTGTTGTAGGCCGAAGGTACACGTTGTCTTTTCTCCGGAGCTGCCATGAAAATAAAATATTTTAAAGATAATATTATGGACTCACTGAGCTTAGTGATTGCATATATTACACAAACTTTTAAAAATTGGAAGAAAGAGCGACTTACGGCGAATAGGAAGCATTCTTGGAGCCTCACGATCGATGTGTTCCGATAAATTGTTGGTGCTCCTTGAAGATGATGCACAATCTTTCCTTGTTACCAAAGAGGTTGTGTGCTGTTTATGCGGCTTCATGATTACAAAGACTAGCTAGATAAGCCAGATTTCTACATGGTAACAATCAATTCAAAATAATGTTGAAGAAAAAATGGTTTTTGTATGATACCTGAAGATCTTGATGAATGGGAGGAGGTGCGGTTTGATGAAGTGAAACTCCAATGTTGAGGGAGAGCAAATTGGTACAATGGCCACATCTCACCGTCACAAGTGTGAACAAACTTGCGTATGGTACACTTACCTGATCATTAATATATGTGATTTGTAGGATTTCTTTATATATATTACAGATAGTTTTTGAAAATTATTTACATATATGAACAAGTTATTGTCTTGTTTATCACTATTTATACTTAGATTGGCTCGTTAGACCAATCTCTAATGTAACGAAAGGGCTTGAGAGAGTATGACAAGTATACTCCATTCTATAGAGCAGCGTTTTTTTTTGGTTAATACAGATTTTTTTTCATATGTAAAAGATAGTCGTGTAGATTTTTATTACACTAAATAGACACTCATAGAAGTATTATATATCACAACTAATATTCGCACAAACAAATGATCATATTTAACATATATAAAAGAATGTATTTTTCTGTTTGGTGGGTTCTGATGAATTCTATGTCTGACACACAAGCCTCAAGGCAACATGATAAAAGATAGTAAAGAGATGAAGAATGGTTGATGAAGCTTGTAAGGAGAAGACAGTCATGTTAGAAAACGACGTGACCTTAACCACAGCCCATAAAGTCCTTAACATATATATGTGATGGTACCATCTTTTTATTATAATCTTCTTATTTTTGTGTGTGTGTATGTGTGTGTGTGTGATGAGCAAGAGAGAGAGAGAAAGGATCCAATCCTAGATCCAATCCTAAGTGGTCAAGATCGGCTATGATTTAACAGTTTGCAGCTTTTGTATAGATCAAGAAATTGTTGCTGGAACTGGGTAGAACAAATCTTTTGTACTTTCCACTACAATACACACCCTATTTTGTGCAAGACGACCTTCAACATTTTTATTAAATATGGCCCTTTTTGTTCCTAATCAGACTCGTGCTACATGATCTCCATTATTTATGTATATGTAGTATAACGTTATGAATAATCGGTGTAGAAGAGTTTCTCATAATGAACTCTTCTTTTTTAAAATTTGTTTTTTTTTTTTTGTCTAAACTCTAATCCATTAGTAGAAACCATTAGGCTACATAACCTGATTAGTTTCTCATGATTGCTTAATTATATGGATCATAGATCAATAATTTATATATACACACATATATAGATAGATGTCTATTATACGCATGCACATCAAATATGTACGGAAGAACTGTGGATATTATTAAATGTCACATAAAACCGTTAAATAAAAGCTGGATAAACTTAGTGAAATTTTAACGAAATTTGAAATTTATATATATGTAATAAAAATAGCTTCAGCTCACTGTAGAAAGAAAAAAAAAGGAATTTTGGAGAACCCAAAAATGATTTTAAAATTATCAGCTGGTGATGTGATGTAAACATTTTTACATGGACCACGCTTGTAGATGAAAGATCTATGATTGATATGATATATGTATACATGTGTCACATACTACAGTTATACATATCAAAAGATAGTATGAAGTCAGACTATAAAGGTAGAAGACTTAGTGAAAGTTTTTGAGACTGCATCACATGGATGTTATCTACCAAATTCCTTTTATAGAAAATATTAATGGCTATTGAAACTTAGGGAACTAACACCAAAGAAAATATGAATACTAGAGTTAAAAAAATGAAGGATTTACTGGAAGGAGATGAATAAAAGATGTCCTTATTAATTATAAAAACGAAAAAAAAAAACCCTTTAAATAGTGAAAATAGGGAAAGAAGAAGTTATAGCTGTAGACTTTAAACCTACTCATAGAGCCCTAAATCTGATCAGGAGCTGTTTCCTTTGAGTTTACTTTGTTTGAGCACTAAAATTTATGTTTCAACTACCCAACTTCTTTTGCTTCTTTTGGGTATAGAAGAAGAAGAAAAAAGAATAAAAAATTAGGGTTTCTGAAATTAAGAAACTTCCCCTACATATCTTCATCAATAATCACAGGAAAAAAGTACGTTGATCCATGAACCAGATGCAAAATTCATCATACAATTATACACATATAAATATATCACCAACCATCTTTGATAGGTAAATAATATAATATCTTATATAACAGTTTGATTTAAGTTATAAAAAAGGGGATCTAGCTCAGAGTAAATACCAAATTAACACTCTTTCTTTTGAGAAAGATTTGGATTTGCATATAAAGAAATAAGAGAAGAGGGGAGACTATTACCGCTAAAATCGTGGTGCAGAAGCTGCAGTGGACATAGCAAACACGCTCAGATGATAAATCCACAGACATTTTTTTGTGTGGGTTCTCTCTTCAACGATATGTTTCTCTTCTTGAAACTTTTAGTTATCCCAATGAGATCAAAGAAGGAACTATTTGATTTTGGAAGAATAAAATAAAAGAAAAGGGCAAGCAAAGAAGAAAGAGGGAGGAAGAGGAGAGAGAGAGAGATGGGTGGGGGGTGAAGGAAGTGTACAAAAAATCTGAAAAGACTAATGTGGTTTATATGGAGACGAAGAGAGACAAGTGGGGACTATACTACAATGTTCCTCTTTTTTATTTTTCGATACTTATATATATTTTTTTCTTTGATAATTACAGAGTTATATTACTCCATTATAAAGTGAAGATTTCCCCTTGTTATTTTTTATTTTTTTTTCACCTACATAGTCCTATCACCAAATAAGTAAATTTTACATTTTTATAGGGTAAGTACTAGCTCAATAATCTTATTGTTTCAGTCATTTTACAATAATTAAATAGTACTAGATGAGAATGTGTATTGTCTAACAGATAAGAAATGAGAATATATTAACAGTTTGATATTCAATTATTTTGACAGACACGCGACATATCTGAAAACGATACGTGGACTTGGTTAGCAGCAACCGTAAATTTAGTAAAACGATACAGTTTGTGAATTCAGGGACAATTGAAAACGATACATAATCATCTTCAGAATCAAATAAAACATATTTCAAAGTGACAATGATGGTCTAATTAATTTGTGAATAAAGTGATTAACATATAGTAAAAAATTTGATGAATTCCTTTTTGCATTTTCTTTACTTCGAGCATGTTCATAGGATTGGTTTAATGACTTAAATTGAGTTATAAGTTCATTAATTTCCCATTCATTACGAAAGTGCTCGTAAATGTACATTTTTATACTTTGAGTGTGGATTCACAAAACGACATTTATTATTGCTTTTCCCTTAATAATATACGTTTTCCAAAAAAAGTAGTATTTCATAAAGATAGATGTTTCATAGTTTTGTATTTGTAATGCAATTTTTGTATACCATTTCCCATTTTGTCTTTATTATAGGAGTAGTAGTTAGGGTGAAAATAAATGAAACAGTTTATATCTGTTTTATGAAATAAAGATACATTTGGTTTTGTAATTTTTTTATAATGTTAGTATAAGTGTAAAAACCTTATACATCTAATTTTTTTTTTTATTATTTGGGGTTTGTTGTACTATATCCGATTCCAATGTAATAAATAAATAAAACGAATAAACTAATAAAACACATCGAGAGTATTTGGAATCAATCCATTTCTTAGAATGATTCATAAAAACAGGTTTCTTTCTAGCAAATCATAGAGACGAGAATACAGATCTTATCCTGACATATTTCCACGATCGAGGTTGACATGCATTTCTTTAGGACCCGCTATTCTCTACAGCGACAATGCCAATCTTATTTCCAAGCTTGATTTGATTGTCCATATCTAGTGTATATTTATAAAATCTCTTTTCCACAAAATTATATTTTCGTCACAAAAAGTTGTTCTTGTAGTCTAAACCTAACTAATTGTAAAAAAAAAAAAAAAAAAAAAAAAGTAGCTAGGACCGTGTGAATAAGTTGTCGTCCCAAAAGAGAGTTTTTGATCAACAAGTTTTTTGATATATGCGGGTTTGACCTGATTGATTTGGAGTTGTGTTCCAACAGCTCACAAGACAACGAGGAATATATAAAGTCATTCATACGCCAGAGTTCAAGTTCCTCTGAGAGATGGAACAAATTCGGAGTGGTATCTTTTGATTGATTCCACAGCTGCAACAGCAATAGCTTCTTCTTCGGGATAATAAGCAATCGGATCTGATAGATGCGGTTCTGGAATCATCAGCACGCCTTCGAGCATGGCGTGGAGGCAGTACGCTGCATATGTTACATGATACCCGCCTTCTTGCACCATAAGCAACCTTCCATGGCTGTGCTCCTCTGCAACTCCCCTTATTATCTGACCAATCCTTCTGTATCCATTCATTGTCAGGCTTTGTCTCCCGTTTGGATCAAACTGCAGATTCGACAGTAAAAAGTGGTTATCCGTCAGTCCATGACATTCTAATCACCTCTCAAACTAGACATCGGCATCTCTAGCAAATGTTTGTAGCTAAACCAATAGTTCTAAGCTGGAGAACTTTAAGAGACATTTTCCTGTGAACCAGATAATTCATTAACTTCCATGGGCCAAAAAGTGAACAGCTCGGTTAGTAAAATTTGTGATGAAATAAATTCACTAAGCTCAATAAGGGGACCACTAAGTAGTGTAATAAGAACCAGAAACCATATCTTCCTTTACTCTTCTCTGAATCAGAATGCAAATGAAGAACACAGAACAAATTGAAGCAAAGGAACCAAAGATCCTAGGGTGAATTCGAGCACCGTAAACTCTTTCAATGCCAAACCAATACCCAAATCTCTAGACAACCCCTTCTACCTTTGATCATCTTCTATTTATACTAACCTTTATCTATCATTTGCTAAGTAAATATTAGAGAGGTGACATGGCTGATGCAACAGCTACACTCTTCTAACCTCTTATGCAGACTTATCACAGCAGAGCCATCAGAGCCGCATAGCTAATTACCAGTAACCAAGACAATAATTGTGAACAAAACCATGCGTAAGTTCTCAGTCAGATAGCCTACATGCATTTGGGCAAAGAAAGAACTTACAGCACTGGAGTCTTGACCAACAACGAGAACAACCATATCGGGTCCAAACCTTCTAACTGCAGGAACCACCAGCTCAGTCATGGCATATTCATAGCCACGGTCACCAGTGCCATTCGGTAAAGGGACATTCAGATTGTAACCCAATCCCAGGTCCTCACCAAGTTCGTCAATCGACCCTTTCTGCGGGTGAGATGATCCCCATGATCCATGGTTCATATGAAGGGACACCGTAAGAACCTCATCAGATGAGTAAAACCCTTCAGCTGTGCCATTTCCGTAATGTACATCGATGTCAATAACCGCAACTCGGGAACAAGAACCCGAATTCAATGCCAGCTTGACAGCAAGAGCCGCATTGTTGAGGAAGCAATACCCATCAGCTTGAGAAGGCTGTGAGTGGTGGCCTGGTGGGCGTACCAGAGCATATGCAACTTTTCCATGGCAATCAAGAATATGTTGCATTGCTGAAAGAGTTGTTCCAGCTGCAAGAAGAGCAGCTTCCCACGAGCCTGGGCTCATGAAAGTACCAGCAGCAATTTCACGCCTTTCTCCTGATTTATCTGCCTCCACTAACTCGTCAATATATTCTGCACAAGGATCACAATGGATTAGTATTACTGTTACATGAGAAAGCAATAAGCACAAATCAAAGTCGAATTTTTTAAAGTTGCTTCTTTTCTGCCCTAATTCGAACCTTAGATCGATGTACCTGAAGTGTGAAACATTAGAAGCTCCGAAACGATTGCAGGACGGCCGGTAAACCAATTGACATGGGGAGCGATGGGCCCTCGTCGGAGTATCGAAAGCATGTTCCTGACGCGATCGGCGTTCTCCGGGTGCTTCTCCAATACGTCGAGGAATCCTGGGTCGTGTCCGGTGTCGAAGACGCCTTCTACGGCGTCGTGTCGGAGCATTCCTTCGTGCCAGAAGACGTCAACACGACTTTTAGCCATCGGAGAAGCCGGCGACGGAGATAGGCTTGGGACGTCGTCGGAGGCCATCGGTGGTGTGATGATGGAGGAAGGTCACGAGAGTTCACCTCTTGTGCCACTGATCGAGAAATGCTAACCTCTTATGCCACTGTTATGTTTTGTTTTTATTTTTGAATTTATTTTAATTCGTAAAATTGAGTAAAAGACATAAAAACCAAACCAAATTCTAAAAACTATGACCCAATCTTAATAATCCGATCCAAGCCCATGAAAAATAATCCGACCCATAAAAAATCTTCAAATTTTACCCTAAATCTGAAAAACACAAAAATAATCTAAGTATAAATCGAGAAACTATAAATCGGAAGAAGAAGAGTCGAGTTCTCGAATCTCCGTCACTTCTCTCCGTCGCTTCTCATCGGAATCGCTTCAGACCGTCCGTTTTCGTCGTCTCCGGCGTCTTCGTGTTGCCTCGGACCGTCTGCGTCTTATCCGCCTTTCGTTTCCTCCGCGTCTCGTCTCCTCCGAGTTCGTCTTCGTCTCCTCCGTCTCTGTTTGCATCTTCGTCTCCTCCGGTTTAATATTCATATTCACACTATATAATTCCATATCCGAAATTCAAACATAAAGCCGTAAAGTCAAAGTAATTACGTGTTGACTAAATTTTTTCTTTCCTAGCCATACACCGTTGACCACTTCAATGGCTTCGCGCTCGTCTTCTTCTTCTTCTTCACCACACAAAGCCACAATCTTTTGAATTTTCCTCTTCCCTTTCTTTCACCATCATCTCTCTCTCGGATCCATGGCCTATAACAATTTCACCCGCCTCGATGCTCAATCCGCCGCCAAGAAAGCCGTCTCAGTGATCGGATTAGGTTACTATCTCTGCTCCGATGTTCGTTTCTCCGCTTGTAAAACTACACCAGACGGTTCCAGGTTAGTCGAAATCGTCCCGACCCGGAACCGTGACTTAGTCTTCCCCGGTGGGATCGTCGTTAACAACGTCTCGAGCTCGATTAAGTGCGATAAAGGCGAACGTACTCGATTACGCTCCGATATACTCTCTTTTAATCAGGTTTAGTAAAATCTAATCATCACTGGTTCGTGTTCCTGTTTGTAGAAACCCTAATTTTGAGTTTGATTTTTGTGTAGATGTCGGAGAAGTTTAATCAAGATATGTGTCTCTCCTGGAAGATTCCGTCGGGGATGTTTAATAATATGTTTGCGTTTAGTAAATGTTGGCCTAAAGATGCGAGCTCTGTGAAGAATTTAGCTTATTGGTTCATTAGCTTGTATATACGTGTTGAGATTGTTAGGAAGCAATTGACTCTACGTGATGAAGTGAAACGTGAGGTTCCTTCTTCTTGGTACTCATGTAGTTGTTGGAGTGAGTACTAAATTTTAAATTTAGTTGTTCCGGTTGATCCAGGGACAACTACTAATAATCCAGGGACAACTATGTGATAAACCAAGGACAACTACTAATAATACAGGGACAACTATATGATAAATCAAGGACAACTACATATAAGTCGAAGTTGTACCGGTTGAACCAAGTACAACTACCATTACGGCAGGTACAAATACTAATAAGATTTCATGAAAACACAAATCCATATTCCAAAAACACAAATCCATATCCAAAATACAAATTCAAATATTACAAAGACTAGGTGGTAATCATACAATATTACCACCTTGAAAGTAACCCTTAAGCCTCGCAATCTCGACTTCTTTTGTGGCTAACCTCTCTTTAAGATCATCAATTTCTTCACGCATAAGACGAAGAGTTTCTCGGATCGACTCCAAAGCAGGATTTCCATCCCTTGCATATTCAAAAGAGGTTAAAACGGCGAGATAATCCAGATTTTGAGCAATTAACCCAGATCAAACTTAAAGCAATTAAACCTTAACGGCGAGATAACCCAGATTTTGCAAAATTTGAAGAAATCTGAAAACCCCAATTTTTGGATTTCTCGTTTTCAAAGGAAGAAGAAGAAGAGAGAAGACGAAGAAGATAGAAGCGAGATGTGAGAGAATTACCCAGATTTTGCAAAATTTGAAGAAATCTGAAAACCCTAATTTTTGGGTTTCTCATTTTCAAAGGAAGAAGAAGAGAGAAGACGAAGAAAGGAAAGAAGAAGAGAGAAGCGAGATGAGAGAGAGAGAGAGAGAGAGAGAGAGAGAGAGAGAGAGAGAGAGAGAGAGAGAGAGAGAGAGAGAGAGAGAAAAAAAAACTTATTTCCAAAAATCATCACAGGGTGGGCCCGGTTTGAGTCAAAAGCTAGTCAAAGACTACTGTGAACACATTTATGTGGGACCCTTGACAATTAGATTTTCTACATAGTTGTCTTTAGATGTTCAGTTGTCCTGATTTGCTCACAGTTGAACTATTTCAAATTTTGTAATTTTGTAGTTGAACCTTAAAAATAATCTTAATTTTCTAGTTGTTACCATCAATTTCCAAATTATATTGGTTTTTAAGAAGTTTTTATAGAATAATTTGTAAGACTACATAGTTTCCATACTTATTCCATCTTTATAGATGATCTTGAACTAAATGTTGCTTGTTACCTAATGAGTGATATGTGTAAAACAAGTTTATGTAAACATTAATTATTGATAATGTTAAATATCATATATTAAAAATATTAAATGTACTTTCAGAGTTTTAAAATGTTTAAAATCACTTATTATGGTTTAATTTATGTAATTTTATGTTTTTGTAGTATTAGTTGTTCCTAGTTGTACCGGCTGAACCCAGAAACCAATCTTACTCATACTGCAAAGTATAAAAATAGTTTATATTACAAACTAGTCTTACAAACAATAATCCATATATTACAAAGTATTATTAGTCTTACAAATAAAAATACAAAGTTGTTTAAGTTGTTCCGGTTGAACCCAAATGGTTCAGTTGTTCTAGTTGAACCCAAGTGGTAAAACAGTTGTACCGGTTGAACTAGAGAATTAGTCAAGTTGCTTCTGGATGCTCGGGCTTTTAAAAATCCACTCATTCCCTTCTGAATAGTACCCTCCATAGTCAAAATGTACGTTAGTCTGGCTCTTTTTCTTCATCGCCTCCTGAAATTACAACAATTTAAAACATAATTACCACTGGTACACTTATACTAGTTGTACCAGTTGGCCTACAGTCTATTATTTGTACCAGTTGGCCTATACTCTAACAGTTGTACCAGTTGACTATGGAGGGTACTATCCTGAAAATACAACATTTAAAAACAGCACAAATCTACACCATTTTTCACAGTTATACTAGTTGTACCAGTTGGCCTACATATTATCCGTTGTACCAGTTGGCCTACATACTATCAGTTGTACCAGTTGACTATGGAGGGTACTATCTTGAAAATACAATAATTAAAAACAGCACATACACCATTTGAACCATGAACTCAAACGATATAGCGTATAGTAAATTTTTAAAAATCCACTCATTCTCTTCTGAATAGTACCCTCCATAGTCAAAATGTACGTTAGTGTGGCTCTTCTTCTTCATCGCCTCCTGAAAATACAACAATTTAAAACATAATTATCTACACCATTTGTCACAGTTGTACTATTTGTACCAGTTGACCTACATACTATCATTTGTACTAGTTGGCGTATAGTCTATCAGTTGTACCAGTTGAATAATTTGACTTATTTGTACCAGTTGAATAACTTTCTGTTAGCTATACCAGTTGACTGAGATCTGACTTGATTCTACATAAGATGTGACTAGATTCAACAATGGACGAGCTACATTCGTTTAATTACCAATGCAAATACCTCCATTCGCCAATATACATTCGCTAATCCAAATAAAACCCAATTTTCATTTGAAATCCCTAATTTTAAAAAATTCCAGAATACTCATGAAATACCTAAAAACAAAACAATGGAGCAATGTCAAGAGGATATGTGAGAAGAAACTAACCGATTTCGAGAAGGAAGAGGCGCCTGTTGAGCCGTAGTTGCAGATCGGCGGGAGCGGCGGAGGAGGAAGAAAAGCGTCGGGGTCGGGGAGGAGAGGAGAGAAACAAAAAACGATTTTGTTTTTTTTTTTTTTTAATTTTTTCTATTTCTTCTTCTTTATTCATTAAAGGTAATTTCGGTACTTCATATTTTCGATGGCATGTAGATTATTGGGTGGCAGGCCAGATCATTTTTTTGCCAAAAAGTGGCATAAGTGATAAAAATTCGAAGGTCACGCGTAAGGCACGTGTTCTGTAAGTGAGTCACGCCATTGAAATAAGGGGTATACATGTCTTTTAAAAGTAAGAAAGGTGTTTACTGTGGAATCTAAATAAACTCAAGGATTAAGTTATTAGTTACTTGCTAATGTGAGGTTAGTGGACAAATTTTGGATAAGAGAAATTTCGTGCTTATTGGGCTGGACTGGACTGGACTGAACATGCTGATAATGACACGGTATAATACTGTTATTGATTGGAGGAGTTTTTTGGATTTTATTATCCCACAATTTCTTTTTCTTTTTTATCTGAAAAAATTATATTCTTGGCACTTTTTTTTTTTTTTTTTTAAAGATATTCTTGGCTCTCATAAAATAAAGAAAATATAATTGAATTGTTATGATTACTAGATTTAGTTAGAACAAGATTTGCCCCATTTCTTACGATGAAAAACGAGTTAACGACTTTGAATATTCGTCAGTCCACCATGCGACGACTTGAGAAAAACAACAAAGACTTGAAAAGATGAAAGAAAAATCCAAACCTTTAGGGGTAATAATGTAATTAAACCAAACGACACTGAGTCAACATTCTTCTTTGCTGCTTGCTATTATTAAAGGGCCAAGCACAATTTTTCACCAACCATGGTGAAGTGAGAGATTCTAAAAAAAAATGGGATTACCTCAAAATAAGCTCAGTTTTTTCTGCCGCTTTCTCTTTTCTGTGCTCACTATTGCTCCGTTGGCTTTCTCCGAGATCTTCTTAGAGGAGCATTTCGAAGGTGCAGTATATAATATACTAACACTCTTCTGTTTTTTCTGGGAAACAAAACAACGATTCGTTATCGGTTCTTGTTTCCTTTTGATTTTATTGCTATGATCAGTAAGTAGTAACTTCCTTGGTAGATTTTGACTTGTTTAAGGTAGTGAATCCAAATCCATCACTCACTATAATCTTCTATTATAGGCTTTTCATTTTCTGGTTAATATAACGAATCTATGGTTGTGGATTTCTCTTTCTTTTTTTTTTTTTATTTATTTATAGATTTATGCAATTAACTTAGTAAGATGTGTTCAGGTGGATGGAAAAGTAGGTGGGTCTTGTCTGATTGGAAAAGAAACGAAGGCAAAGCTGGAACCTTTAAGCACACTGCCGGTAAATGGCCCGGCGATCCTGACGATAAAGGTTATTCCTTTCGCCGACCTTTTTTGTTATCTTAATTTCTAATTGCACAACTCCATTCTTTTGGCGTTAAGGGTTTCACTTGATTTTTGCAATGCTAAGTAGATTTTGTACCAGCTGCATTTGCAGAGTAAGAGAATCTTAATCTCCGTTCTCTCTGCTTTCATGCTTTGCCCTGTGATCTTTGCTATGTTGCAGTGTTTTAGTTCTTGTCAGCTGCCAGTTGTGTGTAGATCTTTAGCTCTTTTGTTTTTGTGGAGTAAAACATGGAGTTCTCAAGTGTACTGGCTTTCGATATTTGAAGTTATCTTGAAGAAAATAGAATGTTTAATTGGTTAAAACTAGGATTTGTATTTTAGTTCTTAGATATGTTCGTTTCAGCAACAGGTTGTGTGTAGATCTTGAGCTCTTTTGTTCTGTGACAAAGTTATGGATTGTCAAGTGTACTGGCTTTCGATCTCTGAAGTTAACTTGAGGAAAATATAATCTTTTTTTGGTTTAACTTAGGATTTTTTTCTTTCTTTTTTTTTATTTTCTTCATGTGTTTAGGTATTCAGACCTATAATGATGCCAAGCATTATGCGATCTCTGCAAAGATTCCTGAGTTTAGCAACAAAAACCGGACTCTTGTTGTCCAGTACTCAGTCAAGATTGAACAAGATATAGAATGTGGTGGTGCTTACATCAAGCTCCTCTCTGGCTATGTTAACCAGAAGCAGTTCGGTGGTGATACTCCTTACAGGTAATCTTGTGCCTTATACCTTAATGCCTTTTTAATGAACATCAGTTCCTAGAATGTTATATGCAATCTAAGTCAAGTTGCCTAGATTTAGTTATATCGTTGTTGCTATGAGACCAGACCATAGTGGGAAGAACAATGGGGATGGTGATCCCACGAAAAAGTGGAGATGTTTTTGAATTCAATGAACTTATAGATGATTGATTACATGTCCATGCTTTTTGCTACAAGGTCTTCACATGGTGTTGTTGTGTTTGGGGATTCTCATTAGTTCTTCTTTTTCTATGTAGTCTAATGTTTGGACCAGATATATGCGGAACACAGACGAAGAAACTTCATGTTATACTTTCATATCAGGGACAGAATTATCCAATCAAAAAGGATTTGCAATGTGAAACAGACAAATTAAATCATTTCTACACATTTATTCTGCGGCCTGACGCTTCCTACAGCGTTCTGGTGGACAATAAAGAGAGAGAGTTTGGTAGTATGTACACAGACTGGGACATCCTTCCTCCAAGGAAGATAAAGGTCAAGAATGCAAAGAAGGTAACTGTCTGGGTGCTTATAAGGTTTTCCAGAGTCTTTCTTAAATGCAATGTGAATTGCTGAACCAAACATTTGCAAGACTGGATAACCTTTTCCTGAGATAGTTACACTTTGCTTTAGCTACCTATTATAATTTATGATGTATGACGAGAAAAATGGATTATGGTTTTGATCTGAGGTTTTACTAAATTTTCCTAGAAAGGGCAAGATATGCAGTAACACTACATTTCTTTTAGCTTTCACCTTGATAGATTTTTACCAATCTGTTTTTTGTAGCCAGAGGACTGGGATGATAGAGAGTACATCGATGACCCAAACGATGTCAAACCCGAGGTAACTTTTTAATAAACTTAACAATATAGAAAATACTATTTGTATTGAAAGAAAGTTATTCAGTTCCCATTCTGTTAATTCGTAGTTTAATTCAGGCAACTGGTTCTTTCTTTCTTTTGTAACCAGGGTTTTGATTCTATTCCGCGTGAAATTCCAGATCGTAAAGCTAAAGAGGTATGTACTTTTTAATTGGATTCTTTGAATGATTGTTTTGTCGTTATTTTAGTATTAGTCTCAGATATCCATCATTCTTTCTTCGTCCTATATCACTGAAAATTTTGAAACTATGGCTCTTGTATGGAATTCATTATTTTGTGATAGTGTGAAGCTTTATGTCTTATATCTCTCTCTACTTGTTTAGCCCGAGGACTGGGACGAGGAAGAAAACGGTCTCTGGGAACCTCCAAAGATCCCAAATCCTGCATACAAAGGTCCTTGGAAAGCAAAGGTTATTATTTGACAGTCATTAATGGTTATATAGATTAATGGTGAAGATCTTCTACACCATTTGACATTTCTCAAAACATTATTTTCCTACAGAGAATCAAGAACCCGAACTACAAGGGAAAATGGAAGAACCCATGGATAGATAATCCAGGTATGTTTCTGCCTATTTTATGTGTATACTAGTTTTGAGCTGGATTTTCTTCTTGTAAATACTAAGCTTGAGCTTCTTGGTTTTGAACAGAATTTGAAGATGATCCAGATCTTTACGTTCTGAAGCCTATAAAATATGCAGGCATTGAAGTATGGCAGGTAAGCCTACAAAGCTTTCTTGAATTCCATCAAATATTTTTTATAATCACTACATCAGTCACCAGACATGAATGAACATTTATATTATCGTCACTGCCAATTAGTTATTTTAACATATATATGCAGCTTGTACATATAGGCCATCCAAATTTTTAGGGTAAAACTTTTGGGATTAACACAAAACAAAAAGTAACAGAAAATATCATATAAAAGCCTTCATTTTAGTTATTTAATACTGCAGGTGAAGGCTGGCTCTATCTTTGACAATATCTTGATCTGTGATGACCCGGAATATGCTAGAAGCATCGTGGATGACTATTTTGCCCAGCACAGAGAGGTAGATTTCCAAACCTTTGGATATCTTTCGCTTCTTTTTTTGGATAAAACCAAAGATGTTTTTCGATCTTAGGAATGTGTAGTAATTGCAAATGAGATTTTCTGCATGCTTTTTATATACGAAAATGTCTTATTAGTAATTTGATATGCTATATACTTGGCCATACGCACCAGTCTGAGAAGGAGTTATTTGCGGAAGCTGAGAAAGAAAGAAAAGCTAGAGAAGATGAGGTTTGTAGTTTACAAACAAGTTCTTGTTCCCTTTTCAAATCTTCTCTGTATATCTTAGTTACGAGCATGGCCATACAAACCGATGTTTACAGGAAGCTCGGAAAGCACGGGAAGAAGGTGAACGAAGGCGGAAGGAAAGGGACCACCGGTATGGAGACAGGAGGAGGCGTTACAAACGAGTAAGTAAAGTACATATGGAGACCTAATGAATTCTATAGTTTTTCACCTTCCCAACTCTGTTATATCTGGGGACCAAGTGAGTGACTATAGTTGCAAATGGTTTGTTTTGTTTTTGCAGCCGAATCCACGTGATTACATGGATGATTACCATGTAAGTGGTTTTCTATTATTTCAAACACTTAAAAAAAATGGTTTATGCATTGTAGGACTGAATCAATCATCTGAATTGTTCTAAAATTGGTATGATTCTGAATTTCGTGTAGGACGAGCTGTAAGGCGCAGTGGTGGGCATTTGGAAAGCATTGGGAAAGTAATTATATTTTGCTCTGGATGTGTGATTGTAATTTCATAATTTGTAACCTTTTGTATTCATATATTAATCTTATAATGTATTTTCGCATGAAATCTTGACTTGTTATTTTGCTTTCAATACAAACTTTCTAAAATTGGCAAGGACGACAAACTACCATGCGGTGATCTGTGAAATTAGATAGAAGTGGTAATTTTCATTTTTTTACCACAGATAATTTATTTGCATCCTCATAAAGAAAATAGTCGAGTTGAACTGAGGTTGGCGTTTCTTAGAGAAAATAAAATAAAATTGGAGACCTATGGCTACAAAATGTGGTGACTGGTGAAGGTAACCAACCACGTACATTTGGAGGAATTAATGTGAATACATTTTAAGAAGTCGTAGACTCTAATAACATTAGGTAAAAATTAGACAAAACTAACTAATTGTGTAGCATGTAGACCCTTTTGATTAAGTTAAAGAGGAGATCTATGTGAAGCAGGGGCGGATCTAGGTTGTGGGTAGGTAGGGCACGTGCCCCATACTACATTTATAAAGTTCAGTTTGTAAGACTGTTCATGTATGAGAAGCCAGCGTTATTGGTTGCGTTCTTTCACTTTTTGCCTCATGCTCGGGTTCAAATCTAGTCATTAAATATTATTTTTGTTATATCTAACATGTTAGTTTATATATGAAAATAATTACAAAATTCTATATCCATCCATACACATCTGCACAGATTGTAAAAAATAAATTATATGTATTGATGAACTACATTTTTATCACGAATTTTATATTTTGATAACGACTAATATATGTAATATTTTTGTTAAAAATATAAAAATTAAATAGTACCCCAGGCTATATATTGCTCTAGATCCGCCACTGATGTAAAGCATGTTTACTGCTTTCTAATGCGTTGGTTTACTCTTGTTTTATGAAGCTTGTTTAATGTTTATCACCGACATCGTCTCATGCATATCGGACACTCGTCGTCCCTCAAAAAAAAATATTGGTCCTAAAACATTGAAAATTCTATTTCATATAAGATAATCGCCAGTCGCAAATGATAATCAACCATAACATATAGCTTAAAAAAAAAAAAAAAAACATATAGCTTAAAAGGTTGTTTTATTGTCGATGTGTCACTATATAGATTTAAATTCACATAATATTATTAATATATTGTTGAAAGAGACAAATCGTCAAATGCTACCTCACCTAGCTAATGTTTTTTTTTCTTTCTTTTTTTTTTGACTTAGAAGGCTATCTATTTGCATCCGTAATGATAAAAAAGTAGTTTACGAAAATGAAATGATAAATATAAGAGTGGTATTTTATTGTGTGAAAACGAATACGAAAGTCAAAAGAAAGAAAAAACGAAAGAATTTAAAATGCGTTTTATGTTGGGCACAAATGTGTAAGTGTACCTTTTCCCACTTTAAATGTACGGTTAATAATCACATCAGCAGCGACTTTAGGAAATAGAAAATTTTCACAATTGACGCGATACGCATTAAAGTCGTTATCAATAGACCTTTTTTGTGGTTTGTTCTTTAGTGGTTCGTTTAATCTGGAACGTCCTTATAACATACGAAATATATTTACTTTAATTAGCTATCTAATTACAATAGTATTCAATTGATATAAGTAATGGTAATTAATTGCGGAAAGTTTAGAGAGGTGATGGTGCACGGTGCATCTGAAGAGCTTTTGATACGTAAGTGGAGCACTCATGATAAGCGAAGTTGTCTATTTATAAAGTGTTAATAAACTGTAGTTTTTATAATGTGACACACTATTGGAATCCAATGACTACATTACTTATTTATTTATTAAAATTTTATTTTATTGTAGCTGAATTTTGTATGTGATTTTAGCGGTGTTTTGTGTGACCCGAATGTTGATGGAGGCTAATTGTAGTCCGTTCAATGAATAAACACTAATATAATAATCATGCAAATATACATATATGTTAGTGCCTTGGTGGGAATATATCGAACTGACAGAAGAAACATGAGTTGAAGTAGTCTTTAACTAAGACGATCAAAGAGGTTGGTGATGTCAGACATCAGTAACTAGGCTAATCAATCAATTTAAATGTGTAAACAATTAGTCTAAAGACCAGTGCCAGCCCGGTAAATTTGGATGCCCTAAGCAAAATTAAAGTCCATAAAAAAAAATTCTTTTAAATTAGATTTTTACCAGTAAAAAGAATATTGTAGTTGTCTTTAAAAGCCCACAATATTTTTAAAAGGTCCTACAAAAATTATTGTATATAAGAAAACTTAACAAATTTTTAGGTAAAAAAGCTTTCAAATTTTGAGGCCCTAATCGGTGGCTTCGGTGGCTTGCCCTCTGCGCCGGCCCTGCTAAAGACTTCCTACAGGTTTCAAGATCATCATAATTATTGATTATATCATGTGGTGTTAATCTTCTATTATGTCGATTAAGTGGAGTATATCTATGGACTAAATGAATGGAGCTTAATTTTAAGCTTGACCCGCTTCGGATCTCTAACTCAAATCATATTTTACTTTTTGTCTTTATTAAGAAAATTTTAGAGACTTATTATATTCAAACGATGGAATAACGGATATTCATACAAAACCAGGGTTTAAATTCAAAAAGTAAGGTTTAATAATGGAGACAAATACCTAATTACTTATAACTTACCCTCCACTTTAATTTGCCCCCCATTGTGTTCAAGAGTTTTGAAAAAAGCAATTGGACGTAAAAGGGCAAATAGACAAACGAGCACGAGCCCGTGAGCATAGGAGAACATGGGGCACCTTCATTAACATTTTCGTAGGGTTAATAATGACATCTCGCAATAACACTTATCAATCAATTTCTCGTACACAAAGTCTCTTTAATTAATTATACTATAAAATGACCCACGCGTTGGTTTAGTAATATATTATATTTGTATAAAGATTAAATATTTATAATCATAACAGTTGAAGATAACTCTAAATATTAAAAATTTGATTAATATCTAGGGAGACTCACAAAAATGCCCCTTTTTCAATACCCATTTTCAAAAATGCCCCATTTGGATGTCCATTTTTAAAAATACCCCTTTTATGTACAAAATGACTAAATTACCCTTCTTTTAATAAAAGATATCATAAATATATAAGGAAATATAACAAAATTATGTCCACAAAATACAAAATATTTTTTGGCGGGAAAAGTGATCCCGCAATTTTCCCGCCAAAACACTTGTAAAAAACTTTTAAAATACCTTGTAAAATTTTCCCGTAAAATTTTTTCAAGCCAAAAAATTTTCCCGCCAAAAATTTTTTTTTGCGGGAAAAGTGATACCGCAAATTTTTTGGCGTTAAATTTTTGGCGGGAAAATTTTTGGCGGGAAAAATTTACAAAGTATTTTAAAGGGTTTTTACAGGGTATTTATAAGGTTTTACAATGTATTTTAAAAGGTTTTACAACGTATTTATAAAGTATTTATAAGATATTATAAGACTTTACAAGCTATTTTATAAGGTTTTACAAGTTATAAGGTTTTACAAGTTTTTTATAAGGTCTTGCAAGTTATCAATTCCTAATAAAACCTTAAAGTACCTTGTAAAACCTTTTAAAATACATTGTAAAACCTTACAAAACACTTGGAAATACTCCGTAAAACCTTTAAAATACCTTGTAAATTTTTCCCGCCAAAAATTTTCCCGCCAAAAAAATTTCGGCAAAAAAATTGCGGAATCACTTTTCCCGCAAAAAAAAAATTTTGGCGGGAAAATTTTTTGGCGGGAAAAATTTTTACGGGAAAATTTTACAAGATATTTTAAAGGTTTTTACAAGTGTTTTGGCGGGAAAATTGCGGGATCACTTTTCCCGCCAAAAAATATTTTGTATTTTGTGGACCTAATTTTGTTTCAAATAAGGGTAAAATGGTCATTAAAAATTAAAAGAGGGCAAACTTAAAAATGGACTCTCAAAAGGGGCATTTTTGAAAAGGGGTATTAAAAAAGGGGCATTTTTAACAATTTCTCTAATATCTATGTTGTATTTCATTTGAAAAATAAATATTTTATTTTTTATTTTTGCATAATTTTCTTAATTAAACATTTAATAATAAGTAAAAACTCTTTGTAGTATATTGCTCTTACAAATTAATGTTTTAATTTCAATTTTATTTTTTTCTTTATAGTTTTAGAAACATAATTTTTACACTACCTTTTTTTTTTGTTGTAAACCTCTTTTTTTACACTATCATGCATTTAAATTTTACTTTCATACTAAAACTTATTAGCACATTAAAAAATGAGAAATTGTTAAAAATGCCCCTTTTTCAATACCCCTTTTCAAAAATGCCCCCTTTGAGAGTCCATTTTTAAGTTTGCCCTCTTTTAATTTTTAATGACCATTTTACCCTTATTTGAAACAAAATTAGGTCCACAAAATACAAAATATTTTTTGGCGGGAAAAGTGATCCCGCAATGTTCCCGCCAAAACACTTGTAAAAACCTTAAAAAAACCTTGTAAAATCTTCCCGTATAAATCTGTCCCGCCAAAAAATTTTC
>NW_003302555.1:3090473-3177222 GCF_000004255.2 Arabidopsis lyrata subsp. lyrata | reverse complement strand
TCGCCAAAAAATATTTTGTATTTTGTGGACCTAATTTGGTTATATTTCCTTATATATTTGTGATATCTTTTATTAAAAGAAGGGTAATTTAGTCATTTTGTACATAAAAAGGGGTATTTTTAAAAATGGACAGCCAAAGGGGGCATTTTTGAAAAGGGGTATTAAAAAAGGGGCATTTTTGTGAGTATCCCTTAAAAAATTTGAAGTATGATTGTTTTTAATTTTCTTTATGTATTTAATGTCAGGATTTATTATTTGTTTTATGTGAAAAGTTAAGAGAGATTGACAAAAATAGCACTAAAATAAGTTTTTCTTCCAAAAATAGCACTACGTTTGAAAAGTTCCACAAATAGCACTATAAACTTTAAATAAATATTAAATATTATTAATTAGTTGAATTAAAATAAATAAATAAATAAAATTAGAAATTTCCCGCCAAAAAATTTCCGCAACAGAAATTTATTTTCCCGCCAATTTTTTTTTCAACATTTTCCCGCAAAAAAAAAAAATTCCGTCAAAATTTTCCCGCAAAAAAAAATCCACAAAATTTAGAAAGGATTCCTTGAATTTCAGGAAAGGATTCCTAAAAAGATTACACAAAATTCAGGAAGAATTCCACGTAATTCAAGAAGGATTCTACGTAATTCAGGAAGGCTTTCATGAACTTTAGGAAGGATTCCACGTAATTCAGGAAGGGTTTTCCGATTCGTGAAATCCTTCCTAAATTACGTGAAATCCTTCCTGAATTTCTTGGATTTTTTTTTTGCGGGAAAAGTCGGACGGAATATTTTTTGGCGGGAAAATTTTGACGATATTTTTTTCTGGGAACGGAAAATATTTTGGCGGAAAATTTTGACGATATTTTTTTTGGCGGGAAAATTTTGACGGAATTTTGTTTTGGCGGGAAAATATTAACGATGAATTTGTGATTTTTTATATTTATTTATAATTATTTATTAATTAAAAAAATCAAAATATGGTGCTATTTTTGTCCAATCAACTTTTGAGTGCTATTATTGTCTCCAAAACTTGATTTGGGGCTATTAGAGGCAATTTCTCAAAAGTTAAATTATATGAATTAAATGAACATTATAATTAGACATTAATATAAAAATGACATGATTTTTTTCAATTGGATGTTTAACATTATGATGTGGACACCTTAAGAGGATAGAAAACTCTCTCATTATATATATATAGATTTTCGAAAACCAAACGCGCATGCATATGTACATCATAGTATATAGATAGTGATATATGAGGATTTTACATTTTCTCAATGAATATTCGTATCTGCCATATAAGTCCCACATTACACTTCCGTAATTACTTGACTTTACACATAAGTATTTTTCAGTTTAAATTTTCTCAATTTCTCTGCAATTATTATCAGTTGTATCAACCTTCAACTTCTTAGATATGAATTTGTAAGTTTGTAACGAATAATTAATAAACGTATTTATCATAGAAAGTGATGATACACACATATTTCCTTTATTGTTTTGGATTAGAAAAGATTTTACACATGTCTGCATCATCAAGGAGGTACACATGAAAAAACAAAATTTGGTTTATATTGTTTGATTTATATTAGCTTTCTTTTATGATTTACCAATTGGCTTTTTTAAATTACTATTATTGTTTGCGGAAAATATTGCACTAGTTCATCGACTACAGAGAAAATTTCAAGCGTAAGAAACATACACGTAGACGTAGTAATCTGAAAACATCGGTGTAATGTTGTTGCCTACATTCAAGTTAATAAAAACTGCATAACTTGGTTGGAAACACAAAAATCGGAAAACAGAGGAAAAACATGGTCGAATTAATTAGGTAATTGGACCTAATAACAAATCCTGTTCGAAGGAACTTTATTTAATATACATGATTAGTCCCCTTCCCGGCACCTCTAAATCCTATAATAAATTGTTAGTTATTGCTTATTACTAATTCTTTTTAACGCCACTAACTAAAAGATCACTAGCATTAGTGTGCTCACATGATACACGACTCGTATGTACATGTATATCACCATCTTCATGTTTTTCATGAATCGAATCATCATCGTCAATCTTTATCGCGACATGATGACATGAGTCCACTGAGATCTCTCCATGCGATTGATCAACATTGTTTGATGTGTCAACATCACATAAAATTGTAACAACGCGATGACGATGATGATCATCATGAGATTTATTTGGCATGTCATGACCAATCCTTCCCGAATCTGACCTGGATGGCTTCGTCTTGTTCTTAAATTTTGCTGCGGATGCAAGCTCATGTACGGATTCTGAGATCTTTTCGGTTAAATTAACAATGTCAATGAACAGAGAGACTGTCGTCATCAATGAGATCATTTGTAGAGGCTCAACATCTTTTAAGATGCCTGATTTAAGTAAAGTTGAAAGAGTTTTGCAGGCAGATTGTGAGTTTACTACATGGATATCAAAAGAAGATGATTTTGTCATTTTCTTTAATGAAATGGACACTTCTTTCATTGACTTCCCCGACTCCGAGCTCATTCTTCTTAATGGTTCCTCTAATTTTTTTTTAATGTCCATTGGGATCTAATAGAAAAATTATAGATAAAACAAAGGGTTAGAAGGAACATTATCCATATAAAAAACATAAAGACTACTAAGAATTCATTTAGTGTTAGCATTTGTTTTCACCTGCATATCTGAGTTGATGTTTGAATTCAAGGCATCAATCCGGCAAGCACATTGCCGGAGTAATGCACCCACGGCAATATATTGTTTCCATGGATGCCGAAATCTAAATTGGCCATGACGCGGTTCCCATTTTGCGAAATTAGCCTGAACACAAATTGAACAAATATCAATACAAAATCAAGTCCAAGTTATTTCAAAAAGGGTATAATTATAGAAGTGAAGCGAGAAGTAGGGAAATAGCTAGAGAGAGTACCCACCAAAGCTTCTTCATTGCTTTTTGAGTTGAGAACACTTTTATATCTCTCAAGATTCCTTCTCCTCTTCTCCACCTCTTTTATGTCCCCATCCTCTGTCGCTTCAAAATATTCGTCCCCAAATTCTGCCAAATTCCCACTTTTTAGTTCATAACCGAATATACATATATGAGAAATCTCAAAAATACCATAAACTTTTTTAATTTCCCAAAATAAAGTTTTCAACAAGTTTATAAAATACTTCTTCATTGTAGTATTTTGGGGGGGAGGGGGAGGAAAGTTTGCTTTAGAAGTATTTTTAGGTAAGGATTATATATAATCAACCTAGAGAAGAAAAGAAAAACCTTGAAGGAAGTGGGCAAGTGTGTCAAAGTTGGAGGCAAGGAGAGAATGAAGGTCTTGTCCTGCCCAAACAGGGCAGACAAAGATAGAGATAAGTACGCAACTAACTCCTCCCATTATCACTGTCGATAGTCTCTTATGCGCCAAATCTAATATCTCGTCCTCTCTAAACCCCGACACTGATATCAGTGCGAACGTCAATATGAATATCAATACCCCATAATCATATCTTGCCTTCACCCGCGGGAAGAACCTCACAAACGTCGACAATGCAGCTGCACATATGTATTACGTACGGTTAACGCTCTTTTATTTCGGGATAAATGTATGCATGTTATCTAGACTCTTACTACTATACTAAAGGACTGAATTTTCTCTGTTCTAGTCCCCTGTCCGAAAAGCTTATATGGACCAAATTCTCAAAATTTCAAAAAATAAATATGAGTGTGATCAGGATTACCTTGCACAAAGACAAAGATGGCAAGAAGAATGGGTTCTACTGTTGGCCCGGACAAACTTGCTAGGTGATGCGCTCCAATCCCTAGTCCTCCTGCTACCAATGTTGCCACTGCTCTATTTAGTCCTTTCCCAAGTGTGGCCCCTAATTACACACCAAACAAAAGTTAAAAATAAATTTTAGCTAAAATTTCAATACAACTTAACCTTTTGTATCCAAATTTTTACAGAAAAATATTTTCTCGCTAAATATTAGACATATTCAAATGTTAGAAAGTGGCTGATCACATGACGGATACTGACCTACAGAGAATTCAAAGACGACAACGACGGTCATGACTGCCCACATTGCATTGACACCGAAGTTATCGTAGAGAGGTTGGCAATAATAGAAGGAAGAGACCAAAGCAAGAGCAAGTCCCACTTTGAAAGCGTGCACTACTCTTCTCGGATCTTCTTTTCCTACTCTTCTGCCTTCTCTCACTATCTCTCTCACTTTCTCCATTATGCCTTTTGATTATCACTCAACTCTCTGATAAGTTTCAGAAAGAGAGGAAGAAGTAGAAAGATGACTTGTTGTTTTGAGCAGATGGATCGACGTTATTTATAAAGAGCATTTAGAGAGACTAGAGAGTCCTGTTTGGGATTCGTGAAATGTTATTTTATTATTTTAAGAAAAACTTCAGTGGTGCGTTGTACTTCGTATCGTACGTTGAGGGTTAAAGAAATTGAAAATGAGTAATATTATTAGTTAGAGACAGAGTATTTTTAATTAGACGCAGAGACTAGTACTTACGTAACCAAGTTCTACTTTGGTGCTGATTTTATCCGATATTTAAAAGCGGCTATTAGTAGCATGCTTTATTTTTTCATTGTTAATTTATTTCCAAAATTGCCAATTAAATTCCACGTCCAAAGAATTCCTTTCTATAAAAAAATTAAATAGTGCTATCCAACAACATTTGATTTCTATCCATTTTTAAAGTTGCTAGCTGTACATTGTAATCAATATATATTAAAAAATCGTAATTCACAACTCTTTCATTTTTATCTTCATTTAACAGAAAACAAATTATCTTCAAAAAAAATAAAACTCGGTCCACAATTTACAGTCCCAAGAAGTATTCACAAAAAAAAAAAATTGTTAAAAAATTCAATGAAAATTACTATTACGATTTTTAAATTTCTTATCAAATATAAATATATTTCTAAATGCCTATTATGAACATTTTTGTGAGTAAACAAAAGTAACTAAATAAACAGTATAATATTTCTTCCGTCCCAAAAAAAAGAGTATAGTATTTGTTTACGTTATTGACATAAATAATCATGTCATGAAAAAAAATGACATAAATAATCATGCCAATCAATTTGTCATTTGTCCCATCGATTCTCTCTTTCAAAGCTAGTAAATATCCGTCCATATATTTAATTTGCTCATTCACATATGTTACTTTCACCAGTATTTTAGACCTACCTTATATTATTCGACCAATTGTCCAATTTATCTTTCTTTTTTTGACCATATCCACTACTAGTATTCTCTTTTTCTCTACGAAAACTAACATACAGATTATGAGATATTTTTATTGTCAACAAGAAAATTTCAGACCTCACAATTTTGATAATACCTAATGTTCATATCCAATCATGCTTTCCAATTGAGACTTGAACTCGGAAGATTGTGAGATTTTTTTTTGTCAAAAAAGAAGTTTCGGATCTGTATCATCCCTCTCCGGCAGATAGACTTATGGATTGTAAAAAATAATACTAAATGAAAAGGTAATGGTTAGAACGCGGAAGTAGATAGCAGATGGTGCATTATATTTTCCACCGAGTCACACTCAGCCTTGCCAATACCAAGTTGGCATCAACGTACGGAACCCATTAGCTAGCCTAATCGTACAAGGCACTTTTATTATACTACTATAATCTAACCTAAATACAACTTCCAGCTTGTGTTTATTATATATATATTGGTTACGTATTGATCATGTTTGTTGCTTTATTGGCAAGTATGAATTAAGTTTGACTTAGTGAGAAAATTTGTCACCTGAACATTCTATTAGTTATTGCAGAGTGCATATAATCTCATACGTTTCACCAGAACATGACATCTGATACGTGACATATATTGCTTTGTTGATCTCTAGCATGATTGGTATACTAACAATCTTTTTTTTTTTTTAATTAATGTAAAATTATATTCAATTAAAAAACTTTGTACAACAAGTGCAACATTTAGCTAGAGTTGGTATATTAAAAATCAAAACATTGATGAAAGCTACAATGATAAAAACGTTTTGAGAATTGAAAGGATTACCATGAGGCTTTAGCACAGGCCAACACCACTTTTGTTATTATAAAAAAAAAAAAGAAAAAAGAAAAAAACAGACCACTTTTGTTATCAACAAAAAAAGCCGACGCCTCCTCTCACTGCGCCAGATTTCCGCCTCCTCCAATGATATATTTTATATAATTATATAGTCATGGTCATAGTGTAGTGGTCATAGAAAATAGTAACAATCTTGAGTTGTTGCCGGAGTTAATTGTCTTTATCGTCCCCATTTGTCCTCATCCCTTCATCTGGCGGTCTATGTTCTTATTTAGTGAGGCTCTCTGAAACACCATAATCCGAAAATAAAACCATGCTATTTTTAAAATTTGAATAAAACTTTTTAAAAGAGTAAATGCATCGGAAAACGAAAACCAAGACTTTATTAAATGTGTGACCAATAGTTCAGAAATGCTCAAAGGCTACAATAATAGTATTTGTAACAAACTTCAAATCTGAAATACCCGAAACGTTATATACCGATGGTCTCGTCTCTATAATCTTGAGGGTACAAAACACTGCTCCTCATATGCATCACAATACGAGGTTTGAGGAACGAATTACTCAGTGAAGACGGCCATTTCTGGTCACATCTTCTAACAAGCTCGTATGTACATGTATTTCACCATCTTCATGTTTTTCATCAACAATCTTTATGGCAACATGATGATGACATGAGTCCTGTGAACTCTCTCCACGCGAATTGTTTGATTTATCAACGTCATGTAAAACTGTGACAACATGATCATCTTCATGAGATTCTACTGGCATGGCACGACCAATTCTTCCAGAATCCGACTTCTCAAATAGCACCGTCGGCCTCATCTTGTTCTTAAATCTTGCAGCGGATGCAAGCTCGTGTACGGATTCTGAGATTTTTTCGGTTAAATTAACAATATCTATGAGTAGGGAGACAGTCGTGAGCAATGAAATCATTTGAAGAGGCTCAACATCGTTCAAGATGCCTGATTTAAGTAAAGTAGAAAGAGCTTTGCATGCAGATTGTGAGTTTGAGACATGGATATCAGAAGAAGATGATTTTATCATTTTCTTTAATGAAATCGACATTTCTTTCATTGATTTTCCCGACTCCGAGCTCATTCTTCTTAATGGTGTTTCTAATTTCTTTTTTATGTCCATTGGGATCTAATAGAAAAAGAGATAAACAAAAGGGTTAGAAGAAACATATACTATGTTAAAACATCCATACAAAAACATCTACTATATAACAGACTAAGAATTTCAAACCGATGTTATTTGTGTTTGCATTTGCGATTATATATATTTACATGTTATAGCCTATTATTTTTTCGAATTTTAATTTAAAATCAAACACCTAACAAAAAGTTAGTGATACCTGAAAATCTGAGTTGATGTATGAATTCAAGGCATCAATCCTGTAGGCACACTGCCGGAGTAATGCGCCAACGGCAACATATTGTTTCCATGGATGCCTAAACCTAAATTGTCCATGCGGCGGTTCCCATTCTGCGAAATTAGCCTAAACGCAAATGAGCAAATATCAATACAAAATTCAATCCAAATGTGAAGCGAGTAGGGAAAGAGAGAGATATAGAGAGTACCCACCAAAGCTTCTTCATCGCTTTTGGAGTCAAGAACCCTTTTATATCTCCCAAGATTCTTTTTCCTCTTCTCCACCACTTTGTAGTCCCCATCTTCACTCGCTTCAAAATATTCGTCCCCAAAATCTGCCAATTTCCCACTTTTACATTCACAATCGAATATGCATATTTTAATTTTCTTGTAAAAACATAATTAGGAAAAGAAAAAGAGAACGAACAAAAAAACCTTGAAGGAAGTGGGAGAGTGTGTCAAAGTTAGAGGCAAGGAGAGAATGAAGATCTTGTCCAGCCCAAACAGGACAGACAAAGATAGAGATAAGGACGCAACTGACTCCTCCAATCACCACTGTTGAAAGTCTGCTTTCTGCCAAATCCATTATCTCTTCGTCTCTAAACCCCGACAACGATATCAACGCGAACGTCAATATGAATATCAATATCCCATAATCGAATTTTGTCTTCACCCATGGGAAGAACCTCACAAACGTCGACAAGGCAGCTGCAGATATATATATATATATATATATATATTACCATTAATCCTAGCTCAATCTTCTAGATATGATGTATGTATGCAAATATGAGTCTACAAGTGTACTAGGAGACCTTCCAAAGGAAGATTGCCTCAAGATCACGCGTTCAAGTTTTGATGTTGTGGAAGAGACTATATATGTCTGATCTAGTGTTTAGCTCACAAAATTATGGATCAAAAGTCTGGAACCGCATGCATAGTAATCTAAAAATGTAAGAGTGTTATTAGGGTTTACCTTGCACAAAGACCAACATGACCAAAAGAATAGGTTCCACTGTTGCACCCGACAATCTTGCTAGTCGATGAGCTCCAATTCCTAGTCCCCCTGCTACTAATGTTGCCACTCCTCTATTTAGTCCTTTCCCAAGTGTAGCCCCTAAATACACAGCAAGCCGAAATTAAATAATATTATGGCCAAAAAAAAAAAATTCTTAAGTATTAGACATATATATTCAAATGTTAGACACTAGATGATTGTGGTCACGTGACGAACCTACGGAGAATTCAAAGACAACAACGACGGTCATGATAGCCCACATTGCATTGATACCGAAGTAATCGGTGAAAGGACCGAAAGGTTGGTAATAATAGAAGGAAGAGACCAAAACAAGAGCAAGTCCCACTTTGAAAGCATGAATTATTCTTCTCGGGTCTTCATTCCCTACTCTTATCCCTTCTCTCACTATCTCTCTCACTTTCTCCATAACACCTCCTGATGATCACTCAGCTCTCAAGTGTTTTTTTGTTTCTCTGATTACTTTTCAAAAAAGAGAAGAAAACATAGAAAGATGACTTGGTTGTTTTTGTGTACATGGATCGATGTTATTTATAAAGACCAAGAGAGACTCTTGTTTAGGACTCATGAAATGTTATTTTATTATTTTTATTGAAAATAAGTGGTGCGTTGCACTTCGAGCGTTGAAGGTTAAAGTCTCTTTAAATGGAAAATGAAAATGTAATTAATTAACAGAGTCGAACCTAGCCCAGTAAGTTGGGTACTAGTTAAGCCCTCCCCTCTATTGGAGCGACGCGTGAGGTTTTTTATGCTGAGCTGGATTAGTTAGATGAACCGGTAGGAATTGATGATGATATTAGTTATATCATACTTTAGTGAATTGTATATAGTACAGTGTATGATACATTTGATTTAACGAATGAAAAAGGTTTAATTCAACTTTTCCTTTCAGCTACTCCAAATCATTCCGTTTCTGTAATTTGACAAGATCTGTTCTGTGCCATCCACTTGTTCCCATTCTAGCTGTAATATCAAAGCAATCAGATCTGATAATGTCCCTAAATTAGCATTTACTGATTAAGTAATAAAACTTGGATTGGATCATCCCTTATTATATTGTCCATATACACACCTCAACAAAATTTTGTTGTTGAAAGAGAACAAAACATCGTCTTTTACTGAATGTCGCTTAATCATTATTCTTTCAATCTAGTCTACCACACACCAAAAAAAAATATCAACAAGTTGGCATCAACGTACGGAACCCATTACCCCGATCGTACAATACCACATCAACGATATGAACGTCCTTTGGGACAAAAAGACATTCTTTAAATAAGAACGGACTAAAAAAAAAAAAAAAGATTATGACCTTAATTCCCGCGGTTTATCTCAAAAAAAGGAACTATATCAATGTTGCTACGGATTATATCACAACATTAGCTGTCAAATCAAACTCAAATGCGATGACTAGAAGAAGTTTGACTAATACATCATCAGGTTCAAAACTCATCTAAACATTTTTTTTTTTATTATCATCGTATATCCAAAACAATATTAACTTCAACCATCTAATGCCCTCTATTCTTAACTTCAACCATCATCTGATTCTCCAAATATTTTCGCCAAAACAAAAGATTTTTTGGAGCCAATGACAGCAGCATCGATGCCAAATCACACCGACATCAACATTGTTTCATTTTAAGGCCACAAAGCACAAGTATTTATGAATCTCAACCAAATCCAGTGACTGGGTCCATCACCCGAGGATCCATGAATCAACTCAGAGTCGCTTTCTAGGACATTAAATACACACTTCTTTCTTTTCATTTTTTTTCTTTGGTCTAGGTCTAGCTTAGATAGCCCAAAAGAAGCCAGGAAAAATTTTCGTATCATATAATCAACACAAATGTTACAAAGTATGAACTGGTAATAAAATTAAAATACACAAAAGCCCCCCCAACGACATCAGACCATCCTCCAACTAATCAACCATTACCATTCTAAGAATTCATATCCACTCGCCAAGAAACTATACCACAAACGAAAACAACGAGGACACTTGAAGAGTAAAAAAGAAAGATATTGATAAAAAGGAAGAAGCAGCAGACTGAATAAAAATGAACGAGAGGACTAAAGCCCGAACAAATAAACTCTACAAATCACTACTAAACCACCACCAAAACTGACTTCTCTAACCTTTTAACATCTTAATTTACACACCCCCTGATATCTCCAAACCTCATTGTTTCTCGTCTATGGCTCATCTTTTTCTGTACACATGAGGAACACCAGGAGGCAGATGTTACAAGTGTTTTTGGGAGCGGTATGTATGTGCACGAGTGCCTCTTTGTCTGCCTCACATCCAAGCCAGAGAACCTCCTCGGTCATTTGAATTTTGTGGGCGTCCTCTGGTTGGCGTCGCTGGCCTATTCGCGTTCAGCTCCTGCGAAAAGTGCATACTACGCTAAGTACCAATGTTTCAGGTCAAACTATGGACCAAGATTCAGTAATGAAATGAAGCAATATGAACCTGCATCCATGTGTCTTCTATATGTCTTTCTGGTGAAGTTTCAGGCGATGAAAGTGCTGGAGGTAACGGATGAATGAGCTTAGGAACCACTACAAGATCTCTCCCTAATACCAAGATAGCCCCAGCGTTGTTTGCAGTACCTGAGGTTTAGTATAAAAATTATTAACAAAACAGAAATAACCCCATCAAAGTATCTAAATCCGGTTACGGCACTAGTGAGTCCATGTACATACCACAATAGTTTGTAGCAGAAAAGAGCGTTATCAAATGTCCTTGAGCAAAACGCTCAAATCCATCCATTACACATTCATGTGCTCGTACAATCAACTGAAGATCATTGTTGTTGCAGAACTCCATGACACGATCAGGCTACAAATGTCAAGTCTTAGTGAGTAACAGAACAGGTAAAAATGAAATGCAAAAGCAATTAACACTTCTTCATATGGTAAGTTATTGGGAGCAAATTAGACTATATTCCTCGGTTTCAAAAAAATATCATATATTCGAGGCCAAGGGTCTAACAAATAGCAGCATCTCATTGCACAGAAAAAATATTGTGGGAAAAGAAAGAGATGAACCAGTTTTATGAAGGGAGGAAAAACTAAATTCAGACAACATAAAATTAAAACAAAAGAGAAATACTTACCCCAAAAGTAACCAATCCCGGACCTCTAGCATTGGGCCTTAAACCTTCGACACTGTCATTTTCAGTTGGATCCGACCTAACAAATTCCAAATTAACAAACTAGTAAGACTTGACCGAAAAAATAACCAGACCAACATATAGAAGCCATGGACTAACCATAATAAATCCATAAGCACAATGGAGCCAGCTTCCATTGTAATTGGACGTTGAATATTTTCTATCTGCTCCACATGATTTATAGAACGACCAATACCCCCATGCATACATATAATTTTCTTCTCAATTGATGCGGCAAGAGGTAGCCAATTGAATAAACGATTTATTCGGTGCCACACCCAGATTCCATCGCGTTCACCCTACAAAGCAACAACAACATGAGACAACTAAACATGGAAACAAGAGATTCAGAAGCAGAATACATTACCATTCGCTCAATACACTCTATTCGGAAGCCAAAAAGGGCATTAATATCCGCAGCTTCATGGTTTCCCCGAATTAAGTGTACGTTATGCTGGTACTCCACCTGCAGTACCGGAAATAGAATGTCAAACCTTCTATGGTCAAGCAACTAGAACACGTGCATCAAGTCAAAACTAACATAATACACATACAACTACCTTTAATGCAAGTAGAAGGGAAATTGTTTCTAGACTGTGTTGACCCCGATCAACATAGTCCCCTAAGAAGAGGTAATCGATGTATCTGACAATTAAACAACGGAATGAGTAATGTCCCAGTAAAAATAGCAAGAAGTAGGGCCAATGATGTCAGAATTTTTAGTGGTGCACTTACGATATGTCTCCAGCTGTAGATGGTGAACCATATTCATCAAAAAGGCGCATAAGATCCCCAAACTGCCCATGCAGATCACCAAATATTTTGATAGGAGCTTTAAGCTGTAATACAGTTGGTTCACTTGCGAAGATACGCTCTGCACTATCACAAAGATCAGCTATTTCATTGCAATCTAGGAAAAACTGGCGTCGAACAGGAGGCTTCCACCCACGAGGCTTCAAAAGATGAGCTATAACCTATTATGACATAGTTAGGTCACTGATCGTTAGAACTCCCGAATAGACACCTGGCCAAATCACTAAGCGAATCTTTAGGCACCCGATTCCCAATTGAACAAAATAGAGGATGCAAAGGAATCTTCAACTATGAGTTACCAGTAATGCAAACCAGGAGATAGTATACCTTTACAATAGCATTTTCGAGTTCTATCACAGCAATCAAACGACTAACCAATGCCACAAAAGAAAGTATCGAATAATAGTTCAAGATTGTACCCTTTTCATCACACATTACCAAATGTATTACTGTGTTTTTAAATCCACATGTAGGATGAATCCCAATAATTTACAGAAAATTATGTTGAGAACCAAAATCTTTACCTTCTTTGGAACACTATTGATTGACATTTGTCGATCTAATAGTTTCCTTGCTGCTGTTGCACTTTCTGGTGTCCCATAACTGACACGCCGTCCCTCATTTTCAAATTGATCAATAGATAACTGTCTAACCATTCCACCTAAGGCGCCACCAGTTTCTGCAGCAACCACCACCTAATGACAAAGTGCCAGAATCATTATAAACCAAAAATGCATTAGTGGTGAGAATCTGGGGTAAGAAATACTAGTAAATGAAGAACATGGTGTGCGAAGTAGTATACTGCAAGACTTGATATATTCAATACAATAAGTGTGACACTCACGGCTCTATGATGAAGACGAATCCCTGCAGGAGTAACACTCATTGATCCCATTGAATCTGGCTTGATTAGCGAAAATGTAGGTTTCCCACTAGGTGTAGCCTCTGCACCACAATCCCTATCTGGGAGTTCAACTTCACCATTGACTTGTCGTGCCTTGGCAGCAGCCAACGTAGCACTGATCGCCTCAGCTTCCGCTGCTGATGCTTCAACAAGATACTCCACACCCTTATTCGTTCTCCTACAAAGTTGTGATCGATGGTTGTCACTAAAGTCATCACTGTGTTAACAATATAGCACAAGATAAATCATTATTTAAAAAAGTTAGCTAACCGAGTTCCTGGAAGAAATGCATTTTCAGGGCTAATATCAGTATGCATATCACCATTTACAGGGGGTGCAACAGGGCTTCCCAGCACAACAGCGCCATCAGTGGCTGATTCAGATAACTCCCTGTTCCTTTCATCTGAAAAACCATACCTTCCAGGTAATCGACCTGGTGGGGAATTTGTTGCCGCAGCTGCGGCAGCATGAGAAGCAGCATATGTTGTTTCCGCAGCAGCAAGATCTTCAGCAACCAATAAGTCATCGAGTAACACCCCTAAAGTATCAATAATATATAATTAAGTAGTGAAACCATAATCTGAAACAGATTATATAATTGCTATTTCTGTTATGGTCTTTCAATTCTAACGAAAAATAATACCTAGTAAAGAAAGTGTAATTCTACAGTATCACACACTAGCTACACAATGTCTATTACGCCACATTTATAGAACAATCAAACCGTTTATATTGGTTCATCCTCATTGAAAAGCATGCACAAAAATTGTGAAATCTAAACAACGGTGGTCTGTACCAAAGCATCACATGTACATTAACAAAGTTCGGCCAAGCTTTTCTCTTTACCTCCACGTAAACCGCCGTAGATAAATATCAAATCACCGACTGCAGCAGCAGCATGCCTACAACGCCTAGTCAGCTCAACCGAAGCATCACCACCAGCTGCATCGGCACTATACCTGCCAGTTCTAGGACTAGTAACAACTGATTTCGTATCACACCATACACCTGCTGCAGTATCCAATACTGTAAAAAGACAATAGACAATCAGAGAATTGTAGATGAACCCAATGCACATTTTAGTATAAAACGATCATATACAACTCTCGTCTATACATGAGACGCATTTCAACAATGGCCAACAGAAGACTAAAAGTGGTGCAGCAATTCTTAAGGAAACTCAAGTATTTCCTCAGTGATAATCCAACAGCACAAACATCAGTCTCTTCGTTTGCTAACCTGCAACACTGGATGAGTCTTCAACCATGCGTCCACCACCAAGTGCCCCACCGGACACATGAAGTCTTGCATTTACAAAGACCTACATAATCCATCAAACAATTTAATAATTCTGATGAGGACAGAAAACAGAAGAACCAAAGACGAAGAAGCATTCCATACTGCTGCATGCTGATATCTGGAAGATGGTGAGACACCAGGCGCTATGGCCCATTCCCAACGTCCATCTCTATGCTTCGCAAGTCCATATGCACTGGCCAGAGGCTATCAATCAAACGTAGAAAAAAATATTAAGCTCCTCAATCAAGCATTCAAGTTTAAAGCAGTCCATTGAGTGTCAAATTTCACTTTACACAATTGAAAACTTCTCATGATCATGTATAAAGACATAATTGATAATAAGCTCATTCCTTGTTGACCAAAGAAATTATAGTTCCTTTTCTCGTAGAGAAGCTTCACGAGGTCTTGCACACAATTTATGGTTGTTACTTCTTAAGAGTCTGTGTTGAAACACAAACTCTTGATTAATTTAACCAGCAGAGAAGACGTACTTCTTCTGCTCAGTGACAAAACTCAACCTCTATAAGAAATTGACAAAATCTCACGGCCCCATTTTTATCTCACACTAAAGCAAAAGCCAAAATTCTAAAATCATGCCTCTATACGTGACTCAGTGTCTGTTTTCAAAGAGATAATTGGGCAAGACTGTAACGAATCTCTTCACTTACCACACTGTTTGCATCCCTTCCACCACAGAGGAGAAGAAGACCATCGGAACGCGCACTTGCAGTTGCATACCTAGTCACAACGTACAAACAGATAAAAACAATATTACTCCAGTGCAAAGCACACAATCATAAAGGAGTGTAATCAAACTTACATGCAGGGAGGTGGACCTTCCCCTTCTGGTTCCAGCTTACGCCATTCATAAGGCTTGGCGGCAGTATCCAAGGCCCATACATCAGCGAGTGGACGTTTTCCTGGTAGTTTAAAATGGAGTTCAGAAGGGTGAAGGTTTAAGTTGAATATAATACCCTTACATAAAACACTGCGAATAAGTCAACGTGGAAAACTGCTTACCGTCATTTCCACCAATTGCCATGAGATACCTTTGTCCCACGAGTGCCATGACATGTCCATAACGCGGTCCTGGTCCAGGACCCTGAACAACAACCCTGGATAGAGAACATAATCTATATCAAGACACAAATTAGTAATATAAATTTTAAACCGAGATAGCCACTAGTGGCAGGTTTATTTTCAGACCTGTGCCATCGTGGCCGTTGTTGAGTGAGATCAAGAACATGAAGGTCTTCAGCCGATAAACCAGCAGGACCAATTCCACCCTGCACAACAGAGAGAATTTACAAGCACTTTCATAGCTTAAATTGATAAACTTCAATATAATGACATCATTTCTCCCCTACCTGAATAACTACCATGGTCCCGACTGCAGTGGCAACATGTGCGGCCCTCGGGGTTGGTGGTTCTCCAAAGGGTGTAAGCCTGTAGCCTCATTTCAATTAATTAACTGGTATCCACACTTTTAAGGGGTAGGACCTCATGCAGTTTTCATAATTAGAATGAAAAACCAAAGTAATACACATTTTATGCTCACCTAGTCCACTTATTAGAAAGTACATCATAACAATGAACATCAGCAGTTGCACCAGCTAGCCCTGCAGAGAAAAGAACACCCTAATTAATTAATACAACCGGGTAAGTCTAGGAACCTTAAGAAATAACAAGAGCTAGAACATAGAACCTATCAGCAAATTAATGATCTAATATCCCACAGCCAATACTGTGTCCTGCTACTACATCAAGCTCTTCGCTCTACCGATTCCATATGAAAAAGGATTCAAAGCAATAGATGTTGAGAAATTTTCACCTAAGACTGCCAGCTAATTTAACAGATATGAAGCTTTCAGAGCTAAAGTTTCCAAACTTAGACAAACTCACAAGGATCGGACGCGAATAACCAGTGTATATCTTTGTAACCGGTAAATCTTTAGAAGTTTAAGGCTTGACAAGGGCCCTCTATCAGAATAGTTAAGCCATAAGAAACGAATAAACTTTTTCAATTGTTCAGGAGAGAACCTTCAAAGCAAGGAAGGCAAACTACAACTTCACAATAGTTAGGCGAAGGAGAAGGCAATTGAAGAGCGGTGATACTCAAAATTATTTAACAAGTTAGGAAAAGGAGAAGGCAAACGTACGAATGCCGGCACTTCCAGCTGAAGTTGGAGTTCCGGTGCCACCAGAATTACCCTCAAGAGCCGTCGCACCACCAAACAATACAAGACGAGGACCAATGTAACCAGGCGTTCCTTCATCACCAACAGCAGGCACAGCCGTCAACGTGTGACCACACCTAGGGCCAGGCCCATCCTCTTTTTTATCCATCATAGCATCGACCACCGAATACGTAGGTGCACACCTCGGACCAACAACTTGCGCCGGCTGCTGCTCTTGTCCAACAACCGCAGCCGCTTGCTGCGGAGAACTCGTCGGATTAGGATCCGAAGGCGGCGGCGTTGGCACCGATCCGCCTTCAGGAGGTGATTGGTCGTTCATCTGCTGAGGCGTCTCTCTCTCCATAGGCGAAGGAGATTGGCCTCCATCAAGGCTCTGAAACTCCCGATCCTGATCGTTGTCAGCCACCATAGACGAATCTTCATCCATTATCAAACCTCAAAAGCTTCAAAAGTGGGAAACAGAAGAAAAAACAAAACCTAACTAAAGACCGATCCAGCTGATCAACAACATATCTGATGTTAAACTTGCCGCTCTCGGAGAAAATTTCCGGTAAAATCGAAACCCTAGTTTTCCATCACCGGTCAGATCCTCGAGGCTTGTTTACAACCGAGACAGTTATTTTCCAGGGAAATTATAACGAAGCAGACATTCACACATTTAGGAAAACCAAATTTTTTTTTTTTTTTTTTTTTTTGTTTATCCCAAGTTTCTCTCTCCTCTCTTCTCCTTAGTAATCAGTCTTAACCCTCAAGGACGCGAATGGCAACGAACCAACTCATCGCCCCAACGTACGAACCGAAATTACTACTTAAAACATTTCTATTTTACTTTGGTTTATATCGATTTAAGGAAAATAAAAAAGAGTTCTCGTATGGTAATGACATATTTAGCAACAAGAATTGGTTATTGAAATGTTTAAACTTTCTTTTTCACTATATTTAAAGTTTCATGAAAACTCTATTTATCTGGCTATTTTATTCTCAAAACAAAGCGATGAGTATCTCCTCCAACTGGCAAATACAATTCTCCAATTTCCACCAGATTTGAGTTGTCACTTTTCTAACCTTTTCTCTTCTTCTTTTTTCTCCTTTTCCCTAAAATAATACTTTAATTATAAAAAATAAAAATAAAAAACATCAAGACACTCGAGAACTGCGACAGGTTCAAAACTGTTATTACATTTTTTGAAAAAAAAAAACATTAAGTAGCTTTGGTTGCCATGTTTACTCGGATGAACTACAATTTGCTAATCAACGCATCGTGAGAGGCCCTGTGTTAGCCGGTTTCTGGAAAACTTTAACCATAGGCATCCCATCTCCATCTTCTGTGTTTTGAACCCTCCAAGTTCGATCCTTTTTCCTCTGTGGCTTTTTGTGCTGTTTATGTGAAGCGGTTTGCTTCTTCGCTGTCACTTTCTTTGAAGACTTAAGCCCATTGGCAAGATCAAACGAGCTCAGATCATCTAGCACCGCATCAATACCAGGAACTTGCTCGCTTTCTGTCTCATCTCCTACTGTAGAGTCTTCAGACTCTGAACCTTCGAGAATATCCTCAAGTTCTTCAGTGTCCTCTATATCCGCTTCATCACCTTGTGTCATTCCAGGTGGCATTGCATAATGCGGCAGCTTACCTCCAATGTAATCTTTCAGAATAAGCCTAGCAGCTTTTGTTTCATCAGGTAGTCCACTAGAGGCAACATAGCCACGAGAAGCACAGTAACTTCTTAAAAGCTCTGCAGCATGAGGCGGGCGGGACTGACGCTCATAGGTTTTGGGTTTAGGAAGAGAGATGTTGTAGACACTCTCAATGACACGTCTAGGGACCTTGTCAGCCACCACCTGAATAGCTTCACGGTGCTCCGTCATCCGGTCAATTGGAAGTACACCAGAAGCAATCATTTCATATCTCGAGCTTGAGAACGAAGGGAAGACTAAACCAGGGCAATCGCATAGCATAAGCTCATCAGAGATTATCAAAGTCTGGAAATGCTTTGTTTTTCCTGGGGTAGAGGTGACACCTGTTCGCTTCTGACCCACTAATGCGTTGATTGTAGAACTCTTTCCAACATTTGGGTACCCAACAAATCCAACCACGGCTTGATCACGTTGATATTCAACAGTCGATGCTACTCTAGAATTCCTTACTTTGACAATCTCTTGAGCCTCAAATTCTAAACGATTCAACAGCTCGTCCCTGCCATATATCATAATGTCTGGATCATCTGTCTTCTGAAAGTTATCGGGTTGTCTCCATTGCTCTTTAAAGACTTTACCTTCTAGGGTAGCTGTAGCAGCTATGGCTGACCAGAAAACAAACAGAATGTTGTTAAGGCGGAAATATTCTGCCCATTTCTCCCTACAGATATGTCAAAAGGTAAACCAATTGATTAGAAGACAAAAAAGGTTGGAGGCAAAGTAGTAAGCCACGGGAGGATTGGCTAACCTGACATCAGTAGGTAAAAGATCCGCCTTGTTAACTAGAAGCATTATTTTCTTATGCTCATCAATTTCTCGAGCATACGCCTGTGTCACAATGAATCTTTAAGTAAGTATGAATCACGAATATGGTGCCAAGTGGAGTTTCAAGCTGGGAGAAAATGCACTACCTCAAGATCAGGGCAGCGGTAAAACAGTGGATCTCTAGCATCAACTACCATAACAATCTGAAAAAGGACAAGTGTAAATAACCAAAAATGTTTTGCAATTAACTAAAACGCAGAAATTGAACTTATTGAGAAGGTTGATACATTTTTGACAAAGACTTACCAAATCACTGCGTTCAAGCACTCGCCAAAGCTGTCTCCAGATGTCAAGGTTCTTTTCGAATGGAGTCAACACAAGCTTTTCATTTTCCTCAAGGCTAAACCAAAATACAGGAGAAAAAGTAAGCATGCATACACAAATAGCAATAAGCCACATAGAAACGTGCACATGACAAATCAAATCATACACCTAATATAGTAAAAGAAAGTATATCTTATGTGAGTTAAAAATTGCTTCAAGGTGTGAGAAAGGATAACTTCCCAATCCAAAAATTGATTAGGGTCAAACATCTATAAACTCTAGTTTGGTTTACATACGAAAGATATCTTGAACACACCTCAATTCTATACAAGTTCCGGCTTTAGCAAAAGCTAAATCCTACATAATATAAACTTACACACAGGACACAGCACATTAATATCAACAATAACAAAACTGAGATTTTCTGGGGGGAAATGGATACAAGAGTGAGATTTTCTCAACTTATCTCCTTTCGACCTTCTCAGTAAAGAAGGGCAGAATATGCTCAAAATACATGCATTTTATCAATTAGAGCATCAGATTTTACCATTTGAACAAAACTATGAGACAGAAGCTGACTAAAGTTTATCATCACCAACTAACATTTGGGGACAGATAATGATTTGGTTATAACACACACATTGAAGAAGCAAAGCTAAGAATAGGATCATTAAGATGGGATAACACAAAAAGCTAACCTCACAAGCATCCGGCGCCAATTCAGAAAAGCTTGTTTTTCATTAGCATCAAGTTCTTCCACTGACATTTCAGGTGTCCACGGAGGTCTGAAGATTAAGAAAACAAAGAAAAATGATACTTTTGTCTGGAGAGCCATGAGAAAAAGGAAGAATAAATCTAAAGAGAATAAAAAGCACATGCCTTCGAGGCACTTGAAGACTACTGGCGTGTAAAGCCTCCTCTATCTTCTGTTGCTCTCTCCATTCTTCAGGTGCTATAACACTTGAGCTGGAATTTGTGTCTCTGTTACCAAAAACAACATTAGAGAAACAGCACACCGTAAGAAGATTAAGATGACAAGTAATCGTTCTCCCATCTCATTACGAAATTGAATACATACAAAGAGATCCACAAAAACCTAATCAATCAGAGAAAGAGGAATTTAGAAGAAGAGAAGCATACAGATTGATGGACAAAGGTGTGGAGGAGCTGTGATTAATGGTGTAAAGACGCTCAGCCTCCTCGGCTTGCTCAATGATGGCGTCGATGTCGCTGACCTCGGTCACGGATTCGAGAACTTTCTTCTGAAGATTCTTGTAGTACTTGCCTTTGTCTTTGGATTCTTGAATCATATGGTTGTGGTGCTTCACCAGTGATCGCCCTAACGACGTCTTTTCGCTCTTCCCCATCTCTCTGGTTCTCTGTCTCAGACTCTCAGCCTCTTCTTCTCAAGTAAAACCTATAAGTCTCTAAACCCTTGAAGATGGATTCGACGGCGCGTTTGTTATGTGTTTCAAAGTGTTTGTTTTTTTTTTTTCCTTAGGGTAACAAAACGTCAGCCGCCGACCACACTCGCTGCACGGTGAAGCTAAATCAACTCTTTTTTTTTTTTTTTTACTTCTTTTTCTTACTTCTTTTCGTTAAAAAAATAAATAATCATATGTGTCACACGAATTGAACCATATCCAGAAATTATTCTCATCACTAATTTCATGATAACGTTAAAAATAAAATCTCTCTAAATACTAGTAAACATTATGATTTTTTGTAAAAAAGGAAACATTAATTATACAAACCTTTTTATGGTGCAATCTAATTATAACCCATTTAAAAATCATAACATAACATAATTTTAATTTAAAGATAAAATCTCTAAATTTCTAAATAGATATAATATATAATTATTTTGTAAAAAAAATAAAAACTACTCCATTTAGGGCGGAGACGGATCCGGATATCCGGCTTTTTAGGGTATCCGGATCCGGATCTGGCCGGATCCGTCTTTTCATTATCCGGATCCGGATCTGGATCCGTTCCACCCGGATATCCGGATATAGGATATCCGTAAAAATAGCCGGATATCCGGATCCGGATTTTTTATATAAATTCTTTTTTATTAATATAAAATTAAAGAAAAATATTTAAAAAACAAATAATTTAACATAAATAATTAAAAATATTATTAAAAGTATTATTATTATATAAAAGATAATAAAAATTATTAAATAAATTTAAATAATAGTAATAAATATTAAAAATATTATTATAATATAAAATATCCTGGATCCGGATATCCGGCTTTGATTTTTCTATTATCCGGATCTGGCCGGATCCGCTTTTTCATTATCCGGATCTAGATATCCTATTTTTCGGAGCGGATCGGAGCGGATCTCGGATCGAATCCTGGATAATTGGTCTCAGCCCTAGCTCCATTGGAGTAATAATTATGCAAATTTTTTTGGTGCAACATAATTATAATTATAATTAACATAACCCATTGGACTCGAGGACTCGAAGGCTTTTAAGCCTTAAAGAAAAAAAGGAACAACCGTTTCCCGGCAAATGCGTCCGATGGAACATCCACTTCCACTGTCGTTCGTCTTGCCAAATCCGGCCGACCTCCCCGGTCTTTCACTAGGCTTTCTTGACGGTAGTTTCGAAGACCTCCGAGATCTGCTCCTCCGCGCTTCGACTCTAACGTCCAATCTAAACCACGACTGTTCTGATCTAAACCACCGTCTTCTCCATCTCCGGACGGATCTCACCAAACACGCCGTTTCCTGGATCTCAACCTCACTTTCCGCTAAAGTTTCCTTCGAAGATTTGAGATTGAACCTGGAGAGCCTCCTCAATCTCCGTAAGTCACCAAACCCTCGTGTTTATTTTGCTCATGTAAAGATATTAAAGTTTTCTGATTGTCTCCAATTTCTCATTGTAGCTACGGATTCTGTCGGAAAGCAAACGAATTGGGAGTTACATCAACTTGTAGAGGAATTGTGTCGTATACAGAATCGGCGCAAATATTTCGGTGAGTTTGGCTCGAATTATTGATTCTTGAACATCATCAAGAGTGAGCTAACCTAATTTAAAAAAGATTCGAAATTTCAGTGACTGCGTTAAAGTTGGAGAGTCTTGTTGGAGATCTTGAAGATTCAGTGTTTCATCATCCTATAAGTAAACGCAAAGGAAGTACGCTTCAAGTAAAGCTTTTTCAATCCACAAGTTAAGTACTATATAATGGAGTTGTGGTTGCTAAATATGAAAGATTAAAACTTTGATCTTTTAAGTGCAGGATCTTGCATTGAAGCAGGAGAGGTTCAGTCATGCCATTAAGACCATGAATCAGATTGAAGAAATACTTGGTGATGTTACAAGGCATCACTCCCAGTGGCGCCGCCTTGTAGATTCTGCTGATAGTAGAGTAGATAAAAGTTTGTCTGTTCTTCGTCCACAGATTATCGCAGAGCACCGAGCTTTTCTCTCATCTCTTGGCTGGCCACCAAAACTTGCAACATCCAAAGTCGAGCATGGAGATGTTGATAGTATCCCTAATCCTCTACTCTTGATGCAAGGAGATAAAAAGGAGTCTTATTCCCAAAGCTTTTTACTCCTCTGTGGTTTACAGCAACTTAATACCCACAAGGAAAAACGGAAGAAGCTTCATATGCCCAAAGAAAATGATAATGATGGACTTTGGGCTACCGATGAACTAGTTAAACCGGTTGCATCTCGGATGGAGTATCATTTTATGAAATGGGCTGACCAACCTGAGTTTATTTTTGAACTTGTCTATAAAGTTACAAGAGACTTCGCTGATGGGGTGGACGATTTCTTACAGCCTTTGATTGACAGGGCTATGTTAGTAAGCTGTAGTGCTAAAGAAGCTTGGGTTTCAGCGATGGTCCAGATGCTATCTGGTTTCTTGGAGAAAAAGGTTTTTCCTGGGCTTATAGATATGTACAAGGAGAAGCAAATGAAATCTGAAGTTATTTCATCGTGGTTCCATCTTGTTGATCAGATGGTTACATTTGATAAACGAATGCAGTCATTTGTGAATTCAGATACTTGTCTTTCTTATGAAGGCTCTTCGACAGCGTTTTCTCAAGGTATATCAGTAATGGGACTATTTTGTAAGAAACCTGAGTGGCTCAAGACCTGGGGGAAGATTGAGCTAAAGGATGCTTATAGAAAAACTAAAGAGGATGTCAAGAATGATAAAGCTTGGGTAGTTGATAGTGAAAGAACTACACTTGGTAATGAATCCAACACACGGTCTGCAAAGTATGTTCTATCTACAAGAGAAGATTATAAAGCGCCATTAGTAGCAGACTCTTTTCTTAATAGGACTTGGAGGTTGATAGACCATGGTCTATCTCTACCGGCCATTCTACCAAGGATCCAATTTATAAGAGCTACTGCCACCAGATTTCTCTGGTGTATATTCAAAATTCTGTTACTGGAGTTCAAAAAGACTGATCTCTCTCACTATATTTTGTTTGAAGATACACTGATACACGCCTGTGGACCAATTAATGCTGCTCGGTATCTTGAATCAAAACTACGAGAATGGAGTGATGATTTGGTTTTTGTAGAGATGTGGGCTGCCGAATCCAGTGTCAAAGTTGATAAAAAGCCTGAAGTTTCCTGCCAAGGCTGCTTTTTTGGGGAAGAACTGAAAAGCCTTGTTGAGTTGGAAACCAATTGGCTTATGGAGATCATAACAGTTTTTCTCCACCAATTCGACAATCTTTGCAGCGACCACTTCCACAACAATGCAGTTTCATGGGAGGAAGACATCATTACCAGTTCCAGCAATTTAACAGTGTCTCAGGGTGTCGCAGAAGCATTGGACAATTTAAGAAGGCATCTATGTGTTCTTCATGTAAACATGAACCCGAAAGACTTCTTGGACTTGTGGAGGAATCTCGCGGAAGGGCTTGACCATTATGTTTCTCGTAAATTTTTCTCAGGAGATCCTGTTTTAAGGAGAAAAAAGTTTGAAAGATTTGAGGTCGACGCAGAGGCACTTCTTACAGTGCTTCAACCTTATTGTGTTCGTCCTGGTGCATTTTTCCCTCGTGTGCGAGAGATTCTTAGGCTGTTGAGGATGCATGAGGAAGAAAAGGCACGGTTGAGAGGAGCTCTAAGTCGAAATGGAAATAATTGTCTAAGGTTGTTTGGCATTTCTAACTTGTCTGCTCAACTTGTGGAACAATTTTGTAGGTGCTACTAGTAATGAATGCCTTTTTTGTAAACTGTATCAGTATTTCAGTCCATGATCAAGAAGATGAGAATTGCAGTAGAATTTGGATAAATTGAAAACTAGCAAACGGTGTGTTAGGAACTTAGAAATGATACAACCTTGCTTTTGATTCCGTAAAAGTACAAACCCATGACTCTGATTTCTTCAACAAAAATGGATTAATCTGGTCTGGTGAAACTAAAAGAAGAATAGATAAATCATGTACTCTTGGAATAAAAGTTAAGTGAAGAATCAAGAGAACTCTTGGATCAAGGGCTCATAGAAGAGTCTGTACGCGTCCATGACTTCTAAATACCACATGGCTTCACGATCTGGGCTCACCGACAGGTCAACCATCTTATGAACCTGGTTTCAGTTTAAAACAACAATAACAAGTTTCAGTTTTCAAAGCAGTGCATGTAAATGCAGGTGAGACTCTCACTCCAACATCACAAGAAAAGATGAATCTTAATCACTACTGATTATATGCATCTTCATGCTGACACACCTAGATATATATATATATATAATCACAAGATTGTTACTAATACATTCAAACTCAAAACCTCTTCTGGAACTTAAAGCTCCTTTGTGATTTTAGTCACCTAAGCTTGTGTCACCTTGATCTTGTGATCATAACATCTAAATTGCTCACTTAACTCTCTAATGTACCAATTTGACTTGTCTGCAACTCTAGCCAAACTAAAATCACATTGGACTGATCCAAAGTGCATATGAGGAAGCATATCAAAGACCTAAAGTTTTCATATCAACCTTAAGTAGAGGTATATCCCCGGTACGGATATGGTAGACACCAACAACCATCACATACATTCCTGATTTCCATTGACGGAGGGCAAAATCGCTCGAGAGACCGAGCTCCACAAGACCGGTCCCATCATCAAGGACCATATGGTTATCACCGCCGCCGGAGATGGGGACCAAAACTCCCTGCAACGCAAGACTCGATATCATCGAAACAGGAATTAATAATTGAGCTATAAGACAGTGAGGGGATGATAGATTGATTCGGAACCTGTAACCAAGCACGTTGAAAAAGTACACCGCCTAGGGCGGTGGCGTTCTGAGAAGGCGTTGGTTTAGCGTCCCGGAGCTGGGAACAAAGCATCTTCACCGCCGCTAAGCTGTAGTCCATTTTACCCGCAGATCCGACTCGGCTGATCAATTTCAATGTTGTTGTTTATGCCTTCACCTCATCGATAACCGGACTAAACCGAACCGAGCAAATGGTATTTGTACAGTAATTTGATTTTTAGTAGAGCTTGGAGAGAATTATTTTGACAAATATAATGGAAATTCATGGTGTTTTCACTAATATTATAAAATGCCTTTTATTTGGTGGAATAAATCCTTTTAACTAACGATATGTAAAAAGAAAAAAAAATGCAAACTAAAAAATAAAATAAAAAATTAACCTTATCCAAGAAATAAAAGGTAGACCCACAATATCAAAGAAAATAGTGAGGTGTCACAAAGCTATTGACTGATAACCCATCCTCGAAATCTCTCTCTTTGTCCACAAAATAAAAATCTATTTCTTGCGTTTGTGTTTGTGTTAAAAATATTGGCGATCAGTTTGGGAGAAAGAAGCAAAGAACAGAAAAATGGCAGCAACATTTGCAACACCATCGACAGTGATAGGCCTCGGAGGATCATCCATCACCACCAAACCCTTCTCTTCACGTACTCTCTTTCTCTCTGACTTTTTGAATAATTTGAATCAAACATATATACATATGAATAATGTTAATTGTAATTTCTCGTGATTTTTTAGCCTTTCTAAAACCAACATTAAGCGCCAAGAACCCTCTAAGACTCGCCGGGGCATCGGGAGGAAGAGTCACTTGGTAGGTCACTCTTTATTTTCTTCTCATACTAATAATAACAAAGATAATTCTCAAATATATCACATTTTATGTTTTGTTTTTCTTAAGTACCATGAAAATGCGTATAATCCAAAAGTATCACAAGTTATGTTAGGAACTAATAAAGCTTGTTTTTGAGGTATTTTTCTAAGAAAAAAATTGTTTTGTGTCAAAAGCTTTGAGAGGAACTGGTTGAGGAGAGATTTGAACGTGGTCGGATTTGGGCTGATCGGATGGCTAGCTCCGTCGAGCATTCCGGCGATAAATGGGAAGAGCCTGACGGGTCTCTTCTTCGATAGCATCGGAACTGAGCTCGCTCACTTCCCAACTCCTCCAGCCGTCACTTCACAGTTCTGGTTGTGGTTGGTTACGTGGCACTTAGGCCTCTTCCTCTGCCTCACTTTCGGACAGATTGGATTCAAGGGCAGGACTGAGGATTACTTCTAAGGATAACTATTCATGTTTCGTTTGTACTATATGTTCTCTCTCTTGGTTATGTGTAATGTTATCAAATCAAAACAAAGCTTTCTTTGCTATTTGATGTTTCATTCTATATATCGACAAGTCTTTCGTAATGATCTTGATTTTAAGAATGTCGTCAGTCTAACTAAAGTGTAAAATGTTAAAGAGTTTCTTGAGCGAAGCTTACAAATGATTGGATAATACTTCAAAACAAGGATATGTCTTTCCACGAAACATGACAATACGGCTTTGATTTGAACCATACAAACATGTTTTTACTTACAAACCTAATGATCTCTTTTTTTTTATGTTCCATCAAAACTATTAACATGCATGAAGCTTTGTGAATCTAAAGTCTTTAATATGTCTGTAGGCTACGGGAAAAAAAATTGACAGGAGGAAAGGTAAAAACTTGAAAGTAGATAAAATGAAAAAGTAATTCCATGAGTTAAACAAAGGGAGCAGTGCAGTATCTTATAACTTCCTCTTCGGAGGTTCCAACAACATTTTCAGAGGAAACAAAACTACATTTTAACTACACATTCTAAATCAAACAGCCACTGTCCCACACGTAGATGCTGACCCAGTGCAGCTTCATGGTTGATGTGCATTTTGTAAAGCTCGGGTCATCATGTCGATGAATTCATCGTGCTGTCAAAAGCAACTCGTTAAGTTTGCGCAGCAGCTCAAATAAAGTGATGTGGTAAAGGACAAACCTGAAACAGGGATAAAAGGGCTTCCTTCACTTTGTCTCTGCTGATAACCGGACCAGTGGGTGCAGGAGCGAGTGATGGTGGTGGAGTTGGGGGTGGGAAAGGCTGGAGCACCGGAGTACCATATGGCCGCTGCTGGTGACTCGCATTATTAGGATTGAGAGGAGGAGCAGTGGGCATAGATACACCAGGAATGAGGTGTGGTTGTGCCATCATTCGCGGGGGCCCAAAGAAAGACGGCTTCACCAAATCAGCGTGAACATTGGAGTTGCTGCTGATAAGATCAGGGTTGTTGTCAAAGAGAGTCATCAAAGGAGAGGAGGATGGTAGGGGCGGTGGTGATTGTATCTGTGGAGGTGCTGCTGCCGCTACAGGAGGAGCAATGGTGGATTGGTGAGCTTGGTGAGGTTGGTGAGGAATCGCTGATGATTGGTAAGGTGGTCCACTTGCTGACCCACTCGCAGTGTTCCCAAGAGTCATAGTTGACTGTAGTCAAGGCAACAACAATTTTGATAAATTCAGTGTTACAATATGAGGAGTTGAAGTAGGGAAATCAACAATTTAGAAATAAGTTGGACCCAATACTACGCTGAAGATAATTCAAGAATCTAGAAGTAAAAGAAAGCCCTCCTGCCATTAGTCGTATATGATGCTGTCATGATGAAGAAGATAGTGTGAGTGTGTAACAGAAGCTTTAGAGACTTACGCTAAAGAAGTTGACGAAAGCAGGATCATCAGGGGAATCCCTAGCAGTTGATGATGGTTCAAGAGGACCATCCATAACTGCCATTGTAGGCTTAGCTTCCAATTCCTCAAACTCACTGCAGTACATAGAAAAATCTAACTCAATTTAATATATAACAGATGATGTAGATTTTCAAATTTCCACCTCAAAGAAAATACATCCAAGAATAACGTCTAAATCTAATCATGAAACTCTTACCTTTTTGAAGATGAGGCCTTTGGCTTCTGGTTAACCTTGGAATATGCACTAAGTATTCTGTCATGCCAAGGAACCATTAGGCAGAGATACAAAGAGTATTCAAGTAAAAAAAAATAGTAAGAAAAAAATATACAAGAACAAGAAACTATATGATAATAGGCAAATAAAAGACGATATTGATAACTATTCATGATCCAACAATTGAAACCAACGTGTATCTATGGATTTTACTTTCATGATTGTCCAATAACAAAAAACAGTTTCTACCTGATATGCAGTAACTTATATATACCTGTTGAAAAGAGTTGCTACCTCCTCGCATTCACGTTTATTGTAGAACCAAATGCCATTTACTTCTTGAGATGCATTACGGTAAAGTAAATAAGGACCTTGGACTTCATACTCAAAATCTCCCAGGAGATTCTCCACCAGATTATCTGCCCAGACCAATACAGCAATACACTGATGATTACTAATACTGAATCCTTAATTAAGAACTTGCAATAAATTCCTAAATCCATATCACCATTTTTTTAACTTAGAAGATAAACCTTCTCTAGACACAAGACACACATAAGCGTTTATGTGAAGAAAATCCTGACCTGTATTACGACGATTCATCACAATAAACTGAAATCGAGGTTGTGTACTTCTGAAAGAAACCAAAAAAAAAAAGGATCCAATCAGATTTGAGAAGACGATTAATGATAAACATTACACATAGTGAAAGATCGAAAGTAGTAACCTTTTGACAACAAACAAAGATCCTTCAACATCCTTACGACTCTGATTGAGAAAAAGACAGATCAATCGTTAGGTAACAAAGCAAACATCAAAATTATGCATAAGAAGATTGATTGAAGCTTACCCATTGGCTGAGCTCAATGTTGAATTCATAGAAAGTGACATGAGCGGCTGTGATGAGGATTTCCTCGATGTATGGATCGATCCGCTGGAGAACTGTGAGATTGAGGAGCCTCGTACTGTTCTGGTCCAGATTTGGGATTATCTTCCCGTTCTGAGACATCTTTTATAAATCAAAGATCAGATTTTTAGGGAATCTCGATTCGATTTTAGCCTAATCGGAAGAACCCTAGAATTCTGATTTACGGAAGCTGTGAGATTTGGGGACGGAGACGAAAACGCTAACTTTTTGAACGCACTTCGCTATTTTGTTGTCTACTTGGAAAAAAATATATATATATTAGAGTTAATATTATTTGTTTGTCAATACTGTAAAAATCTCATACTAAAAATCAAAATACACAAGTAATTTGGGATTATTGTCTGTATAATATACTAAACATAAAAAGCATTAGAGTTTGCTTAGGAATAGAATAGATCAATAGAGCTTGCTTAAGAATGAATGGTCCAACATAAACAGAGAATAAAAACTACATTGAAGAAGATTTTTTATTCAATTAGAGCATAATCAGTGGGTTGCTTCAAGATCAATTAGAGCATAACCAATAGAATTTGGTTAGGAATAGAACAATCCACAATCGAGGAAAATTTTCACATTGAAAACGAAAATTTGTCTTTCAAATACGCACATATAATCGAAGATAGTAAGATAATATAAGCTACAAAAGCTATCAACCCAAATCTCATTGCAGTTCTTTTAAAATTTAAATTATCCAAACCAAAAGCTAAAGAGGAGAGTAGCACAACTCTTACACTGTTTCACAGATGTGTCTGAAACAAAAACAAAGGGCAAGAAGAAGTGTCTTATAGGCACGATTCAAGTTGGCGAGAGCTCAGAAGATTCTTTGTGGTGGTCCCATTGTGCTCTTGAGGTACAAACACCTGACATTTTGCCAGTTCTTCTTCAATAGCGAGACGAGGAAGTTGACACTCATCTGAACATTCTGAAAGATCTGCTTCTCTTCCATGGAAAGGTTACCAACTGCAACTCCCATGCACAGAACCTTCTTCAGCTGGAATTTCACTGTTGCCTTTGTTTCATTCACCTTTGACTCTAAGGATTCCTGGTGGCTCACAAGAGTTGGGAACTTTCCTGAATAAAATATAGCAAAGGAACGTTCCTTAAGAATCATCAACAAAGCAAAAACTATATCCAAATCAAAAACAGATGTAAGGAAGAACAATGGTAAATTAGCTGTAGCCAGAACTTGCCTGCCTTGTTGAGACCAGGACCAAGAAGACGTGGAATCTGCTTAATGACAGATTCAGAGGCCAAGAAAGCATGGTATTTCTTCGCAAGCTTCTTGACGAGTTTCTTGTTTTTGTTAAGCTTTTTTAGAGACTCAACATCCATATTTTCCAGTCCCATTTTCTCAGCCTGCAAAAAAATACCAAATCAAATAAGCAAATATTTCATAATGCAAGAAATGAAGACTAAAAAGTTAATGACCAATTCCCGAAAAATTCACGCATCTATATTCAAAAGAGAAAAGTACTATCAAACTAATAGAGCCACCATGTGAAATGAGAACAAAAACCATTATACAAGAAACGGAGCATAAAAATGACCCATTTCCAAAAACAATGTAATCTCTTTTCAAAAGGCGGAATTTTTATCATATTATCAAAGGAAATGGTAAGATTAATCACCTCTTCAACATGCTGGGCATCTCCGAGCATGCAGATCTTCATTTTAGGACGGGGGATATGTGGTAACTTGACAGATCCACTGAAACGCTTGTCCTTCTGAGGATCATAGTTCTTCAGACCGATCTGGAGCTCAACAGTCTCCACAAAGTTACGTTTCTTTGCATCGGATTTCCCTGTGATAATAGTGATGGCTTCTCTCACGGCCTCACTCTGAAGCTTACTGTATTAACACAGAAGAACAAGGTTAAGCAAATTACATCAACAAACAAAGATCCACAACAATGACAATCTCAAAATGAACAAACCACATTATAGACACTACCAGCATACAAAATAATCTTATCTTAATAAACCTAAACTTTTATGAGGCAAGATTTAGATATATCTCCAGATTCGAAGGGCTAAGCTGAGAGAATTTATGCAAAACTGCAGAACAACTTCGGGTCAATTCTAGGCTAGTAACATCATAATACTATAAATCAAGCTCATTCAAAAAAACATCAACGATTGACATATATACAGAGACGTATCGTTCTCTAATTAAACTTAATTCGATTGGTAAACTAGAAACTAAACGTTGGCACGCCACAGAATAACGAGTTTTGAGGAAACCAAATTGCATACGACAGAACCCGAGTTAAATTTAGAGAATGGAGAATGTAAGAGATGAGTCAGGTACCTCATTTTGAGCTTGTCTCAATTTAGCTAAGATCTGATCCTGGAAACGAAACATAGACAACAAAAAACAAATGAAAATCTAGAGAAGCTCGAGAAACAAGAATCTTCTACTGTACAATACACATATAAACGAAGAAGAATCAAGCTAGAAGTGAAGCAGTCGTTGAGGCACAAACCTGAGTGATGAGACAGAAGAAACCCTAATTTAGTCGAAAGGCTAAGACTTTATAGTAGGATAGTGATAAAAATAAACTAAACCTAAATGAATTGGGCCTTTAGCTGCAACAATCATAAGATAAAGAAAAGCCCAAATCGAAAACGTATTATTTTCCGTCCAAACTAAAAATCACTTTAACGAGCTAACATCCGACTATGTTTCCACCGTCTTGGGGGACTTTCTGATGATGGTCTAGTCAAAGCCACTCAATCCGGCTTAAGCCATTCATCATCATTTCAGGTTTGACTTTGTGCCTTTACGACGCCGTCTCGTGTTTATTTCTGTTCTGTATGAATTTCTTGAGCTGTTGTTGTTAGATTACGAAGATGACTGTTTCTCGAGCTGTTGTTAGCAGCACATATTCATTCGTTTCTTTTGGAAAACAGCACAAGTGTGTCAATTCATGGCGCCATTTCTGCTCACTGTACTACAAGTCCTACTCGCATTGACCTTCTGGATCGGAATCGGATCAGGCTCGTCGAACCGTTATAATGCCGGCGATCATGTCCCTTTGTTCGTCAACAAAGTGGGTCCTCTCCACAATCCAAGGTCATTCTCAAATCTTTTGGCTAATTCTTTTGCATTTCACTTTTATTGGCATAGGTGATGGGTTAGTACTCTGAGAGAAGGAGATCTTTGGTTAGACGGAAGTATGTATAGAAGTTATATATACACGGAAAGATCAAATTAGAGAGAATGTATAAGATATGTTTAGTAGGAACTCAAAAATCGCTCATTTTCTTAAGACCCATTTTAAAGATTGGTTTTTTTATTTTGTTTTGTTTTGTATGCAGTGAGACCTATCAATATTATGATTTGCCATTCTGCCGTCCAGGTTAGGTGTCTCAAGACTTACTCAATGATCAGGGTTTCGTTTTAATCTACATTAGAATTTGTATTTATCCCTAGTTTCAGTTGTTGATTCAAGATTGTTTTCTATTTTGTAGAGCCTGTGATTGAGAAACAGGAAACTCTTGGGGAAGTTCTTAATGGTGACCGATTAATGAGCTCGCTATATGAGCTGAAATTTAGGGAGGACAAAACTCATCTTGTATTGTGCCGCAAGAGATTAACATCGAGTGATGTTGCCAGGTTCAGAGATACTATTGCTCAAGATTACTACTTTCAAATGTATTACGATGATCTCCCGTTGTGGGGATTTGTTGGAAAAGTAGAGAGAGATTATTTTGGTCAAGAGGAGAAGCACACTAAGTATTATATATTCAGTCACTTAAAGTTTAATGTTCTGTACAATGCAGACGAAGTTATTGAAATCAACAGCTTTAGTGATCCGAGTTATCTGGTTGATATATCCGAGAACACTGAGACTGATGTTCAATTTACATACTCGGTTTCTTGGAATCTGACTTCAGAACGCTCTGAGACAAGAATGAATAAGTACTCCCAGGCGTCGCTTCATCCGATCAGCCAGAAGATTCACTTCTTCTCATTTCTTAACTCGATAACTGTTGTAGTTTTGTTAATTGGACTTCTTTCTTTGCTCTTCGTGCGCCATCTCAAGAATGAACTAAGAAGGTGACATTTTTTTTCACAGGAGACTCTATTCTTCTTTTGTGTAGTTTAGCATATGTGATAAAATTTATCTTTCTGAGTTAACTCCTCTTTATGCATTTCAGTTCCTCGATTGGAGATGAAGAAGAAAAAAAGGAAGTGGGTTGGAAACTTGTACAAAGTGATGTATTTAGATGTCCTCGGAATGTCTCCTTGCTCTGTGCGTTCTTAGGAACTGGTACTCAGTTGCTAATCTTGTAAGCTTCTGTTATCTAGAATTCCATTATCGTCATTCTATTTTCGATGTTTTATTGTTTAAAATATCATTTTCATTTGTATACCTTATGAAAGTAATACACAAAGTGATTGAATCACTCTCAATTCCACTGGTAAACTTTGATTTTTCAGTGAAAACCCCAGTTTTGTCATGGCTTTTTGTTAAGTGCACTTGAAATACATATATATTTGCATAGTTACTGACAATTGTTTTCATGTCAATCTCATGATGATACATATTGTTTCCATTTATTGGGAGTACTGGACTCCAGTATCAAGATGAATTGTGTTTAATGACTCCATTTGTTGTTCCATGTCTCTGACTTGTTTTTCTTTTGTCTTCAGGATTATTGCTCTATTTGCATTGGCCTTTACCGGTTTTTTATACCCATACAATCGCGGAATGCTGTTGACTTCTCTCGTCATCATGTACACTCTAACATCCGTAGTGGCTGGTTACACATCTGCTTCTTTCCATAGCCAATTCGAGGGAAACAAACAGGTAGTTGACTTTTCAAGTGCCTTCTACTTTTGCTGTTCTCGAAAGATTCATTATTCGGAAAACCTTAATTATTAGAGATTATTGCATTTTTTCAGAAAAGGAGTGTTCGTCTTGCTGGGATCCTGTATCCTGTCCCTTTCTTGATAATAGTTTCGGTCCTCAACACTGTGGCAATTACTTACGGGGCAACAGCTGCACTCCCCTTTGGCACAATAGTCATCATCATCCTCATTTTCACTCTTTTGAATATCCCATTTCTCATGTTGGGAGGAGTTTTAGGTAACCGGTTCGGATTATTAGAGTTTCAACCTCCAACCGCTGTTAAAAGAAACCCCCGTGAAATTCCACTTCAGAATTGGTATCGTAGAAAGCTGTACCAGTTGTTTCTTGGAGGCTTTGTACCTTTCATTGCAGTTGTTCTCGAGTGGCACCAACTCTATGCAAGCTTGTGGGGATTCAAAATATATACCTCGCCTGGAATAATGCTTTTTACATTCGCTGTGCTCATCTTCTTGAGTACGAGTGTCGGTATTATCTTGACCTACATTCAGCTATCCGGTGAAGATCATGAATGGTGGTGGAGGTATGTAGTCTTTTACTGTACTGCGTTCTTTTTTATCCGAACATATGAATTTGATTTAGACTAGGTATGATGAGAAGCCATCAGCAGATGCATATTAACTTGAGTATCTAGATCCAAACGGGCATAGAAGGAAATGTGAAACATAGTTGGCGTGGAATCTTTTCCTTTCAGAATAATCACTTAATTTCCAAAGGGACATACTAAAATTATAGAATATATTACAATTCTTTGCAGATCGATATTGTGTGGAGGATTCTCAGCGGTATTCATGTATGCGTATGGAGTATTGTTCTATCTCAGGTCTGACATGACTGGATTTCTGCAGCTGAGTTTTTACTTAGGATATACTGCTTTGTTCTGTTACGCTCTCTTCTTGGTTCTTGGAACCATAAGTTTCTTGGCTTCTTTGTTGTTTATTCGCCACATCTATCGTTCTGTCAAGCTTGAATAACTCCAAGAACTAACTCTTTCTTTCATCATGCGACTCATCTCTGTATTAGTATCTTTTTTATTTTAGTTGTTAACTCTTTCATGTTTCTTTGTTAAGGAAAGGAAATGATCGTACTAAATATAGAAAGTTACATTTTGTTCATCCCACAGAGTTAGTCTCATATAGTCATATCATATCACCATTCAACAGCAAACTACATTACTTAGAAGTTACATATGCATAATGCAAATCAAATATAGCAATCCAAACACACAGTAAACTAAAAAGAAAAAAAAAAAAACATCAATTTTCACTTGCTTCCTATACGGTTCGAACTGCAAATGGGTGGCTGCACAACTCCATTATCTCCCTTTGAATCCAAAGCACTAGATCCCTCAAACTCACTCTTCATGCTTCCTGACTTGTGTTCATCAGCAACCACTTTCATTCTCTCTGATGCTTCTTCCTCCTTAATTATGTACACACCGTCTCCTTCTTCATCATCATCTTCTTCTTCTTCTTCTTCTTCTTCTTCTTCTTCTTCTTCATCTTCATCTTCTTCTTCTTCTTCTTCTTCCTCTTCTTCTTCCTCTTCTTCATTGTCTTCTTCTTTCTCGCCATCTTCGGCTTCTTTGCTACATCTTCTGTCAACCACAGAAGAGGAAGCTTCCCTTTCTCTCACAGTTTTCTCTGTGAGGCTCTTGAGCAACTTCATCACTTGGACCGCATACATCAATGCAGTTAAAGGGTCTGCCATCTACACATAAAAACAAAAACAGAGCCAACACATTTCAAAAAATGAAACCTCCAAAGTTGCAGAATCATGCTCTGCTATTTAACTGTCCTATTAGCTATCTATGCAGTGATTTAATGCAGCCATCAATCAAACAAAGTCTTAATGAGAGTATCATTCGTGCATTCTAGTGTTGGTAATAAAAAGACTCACTCACCTGAGACATATTAGGGGCAAAGACTAGAGCAAGGTTACGAGAGTTCATCTTATTAACATGCTCAAACTGAACAACATCAGCCATGAGATTGATGGCCCAATTGAGAAGAGAAGCTTCTGTTTGAGGTAAGAGTCTCACAACCTTAACAAAATCCTCATCTGACTCACACTGCATCACTTGCTCCGATGGCAGAGGATCAAGAACACCTCTCGGCAGCTCTCTGAACCAAGCCTGAAAACACACACACACACACACACATACATCATCAAACTCATGTGCCATTTCCAAAACAAAAGCAAAGTGATTCACAATCACAACAAGGAACCTTAATAAGTCCGGCTAAACAATGGACATCAATTCCATCTGGTATGATCCCTTTATTAAGCTGCTCCCTAACAAACTCTTCCTCGCTGTTCTCTCCAGTGATTCTGAATACTCCTTCTGCCTGCAAGCCTCCTTGATCATAAAGCCGGCTCTGCAATAGCAACAGTATCACAGGAACACAATTCCCTCTCGAGTCATATGATAACTGCATTGACTCTGTCGATACCCCAAACACCGTTGCACTGCCAATACAAACAACATGATATGAAATCTAACTCTCAAAATCAATTCGCAATGAGTTTAAAGAAGAAGAAGAAAGTCTAAACCTTGCACTGGGAGCTTTTGTAGGGACATCAGGCTCGAACTCAGAGGGAAGACCGAGGAAGCCATTGAAACGATCAAAGGTAACGTGAGCCACGTGGCGGATATTGGTAGGACCGCCAATATCCATGGCTGGACGGTCGTTTTCTTCCACCTCCGCCGTCGAGAAACAACGGGCGAGCTCCAGGACGACACGACCTACAGACGACGGAGAGCCGCCGAACCGCCAAAGTTCGGTCTTACCGCGCTTTCTAAGTCTCTCTATCTCTTCTCACGAAGAGCCGAGTTTCTTCTCGCTCTTTCCTCCGGGAGACTTTTTTGGGAATGTGATGAAAAAGGGGAAGAGAAGATACTATGATGGGATAAAGGAATTGGTAATGGCCGGCAACGAAGTTGGGTTAATAAAAATATATAAAGGTTGGCAATTTACACGTTACAAAGAAAGTTGCAGAGAGATTGAGTGGCGATGAAGAAAAGGGTTAGGAGGAAGGTGCAACGTGGGAATCACTCACTTCGTTTTTTTATTTCTAAGTCTAGATTTTTAAATTAAGCAAAACAAATTTTAGAGTGGATTTTACTCTCCCTACTTTATAACATCTCTCTCTTATATTTCTGTTTACAGTTACACTATATCTATTTATTTTTAACATTAAGTTTTTTTTTTTTTTTTTTTTTTTTTTTTTTTTTTTTTTTAACATTAACATTAACATTAAGTTTAGAATTCTAACAAAACAAACAAACTAAAAGTGTAAGAAAAGAAAAAAAAAAAAACACACTTTATCAACGTTACATTACACGTTGCAGATCTTTGTACCATTGCTACAATCGAACAGCCCAACATAATATGGGCCTGAAGCGAACCAAATAATACGTGGCCCCTTTATACATCATATAACTGTTACGGATCAGAAAGTCAATGGACAATAAAGAAAAATTGCAAATTTGACAATTTCACCAAGACAATGAATGGTTAAACCGAAAAAATAAAATTCTACTAGCAATTAGACAAGATGGATTTTTAATATAACTAGGCCACCAAGTTATGAATATTATAGTTTTGGGGCTTCAAGCATCAGCTTGTTGGACCTTTTTCTTAGATCATGCTAGGACCAAAACTGACTACACTATTTTGAGTACTAATAATTCAAAAAATTCTTCTTCACCCGTAATGCATATTGCATCATTCTTATTCGTTCGAAAACGAGCTTCAGTATTTGTTCCAATGTCATTGATCATGATGTGTATAGAATATTTAATTTGACAATTCTTTGTTTTTTGATAGTTTTTTTTTTTCAACCACCATATATGTATACGCAAAGAATGATAATAGGCAATTAGGCATCAGCCAAATAAGATTTGTGGTATTGGGCTGAGTTGATAATCTAAGCACTATTTTGATGGAAAATTTGATATTGAATATATATAGAGCTTAAGTGTGAATTATACTTCCACCAACAAAAGAGCATAATCTAAAGAGCCGTCAAAAGTAAACTCTCAATTTGGGGGATTCATTATGATTTATGACACAAACTAGAGAATAAAGCGATGACAAATGTGGATTTGCAAGAGAGCTCATTGACTAAAACAGCTATACGAATCAAAGGAGACATATAACAATTTCTAATAAAGGAAAGGAATCTGAAATGTAGCATTAGGATTTAGGTGATGACAGCGAGTGGATGTTGACCCATCAACAAAATTATAGGATAATACCAAACTAATCAATTTAAATAACCCTTGATTGAGATGTTTATCAATATTTTTGGTATTTTTAATGCTATTTTCTATATTTATTTACGAGTAATGCAAGAAGGCCGTTTAATTTTATCTTATTGGTCTACATAATTGTCATTATTCTATGGGTATTTTGGTTGAACTGGTAGAAGCAAAATTGTTAATTATTCAACTTAAGTATGGTAGGTTAACCGACTAGAGAAAGTTGCTCTAGTTCTACTTCTATTATATTATATATATATATATATATATATATATATATATATATATATATATATATATATATATCCAAATTTGAAATTTTAAACTTAAATAAGCTATATATATATTTTTAACCGTCTCAGAAACTATCTCATATATGCGATGACAATCTCTGCTTTCAAAAGGTTATATATAGACTGAAGATGAAACTAAAAAATTTCGGTAATCATATTTATATATAAATGTAGACGTATTTTATTCATACTATTCTAATCCCCCTCTATATATATATATATCCCAAAGGTCATTTACCAAAAAGAGCTGTGGTTTAAAATAGAAACTCATTCGATTCTGCTATTTTAATATATACATACATGATACACCCATCAACAAACATTCCTTATCCCACATGAATACATTGTCTTTAATTCTGATAATGGGTATTAACATTATTTCACCACTAGCTCATTGTGTATTCTAATCCAATAACAAACTCATTAGATCATCCAAACAATATATATAACTTAGCTTAATCTATAGCTGGGGGAGTTGTATTCATTTAATCAATAGAACCACCAGAGTATATATGTCTACTAGACTAAAATTATATGTCATATTCTTTTGGCAAAAAATATATAGTATGATGTATTGTCATGCCCACTCAAAGATTCTTGATATAGTTCCAGACTTTTCATGTTATTTTTCTTTTGGTTTTAGATTAACAGACAAGCTACTTAGAAAAAATAACTTCATGCATGATCCATGCTACTATGATGATAAAGTGGGTTTTCAAGACCCACTTCTTTTATGCAAATTTACCACTTTACTTTCACATATACAAATACGTGTTTTTAATATAGAAATGTACGTGAATACGATGAATAATGTAGAAAAGATGATAGATTATTGCAAAAATGTGTACGTGAATAAGCCCAAAAAGAGATTTGATGAAAAAGAGCCAATAAGCACAAACAGGCGGTTACAAGAGAGATTGTGGAGTAGGAGTCAGTGATTCTAGTGGGTTCCTCCTCTTTTTCTGCTCTCTTTCTTCTATTTTTAATTAATGGACTAAATTACAAATCCTCATTTAATTTTCTTTCTCTCCCATTTTTTTTTCTACATACTCGATAGTTTTCTGAATAATCTACCTACATTTTCTCTTGTGATCGGTCCAATTAATCTTCTTATTATCTTCTACATGTTGGATAAGGCTCTTTTTTCTTTACCAAGGATAAAGCTCCTTTCTTTTTCTTAACAAAGGATAAAGCTCTTTTAATCACTCTTACTCTTTAGATTTTCTGTTTTCTATTTTTCTAAATTTTCTCTTTATGGGAATGCATAAACATCGTCATCTGATCAATTGCCAAGTACTAGCTTGACCCTTGACAGCTATAAAGTTAGTCAACTAAATTTTCAATTTTCTGTACAGCTTTTTTGAACCCACTATTATTCAGAAAAAAATAGCAACATATATATACAACAACAAAAACATAGCCTGGAGACAAAGTCTGGGAAGGACAAGATCTTCGTCTGATTTACCATGAAATAATATCAATATTTCTTTATTATTTTCTTAAATAAAAAATTTGAAATAATTTAGCAAGTGCAATTTGTGTCTACTGTGGAAATAGATAGAGAAAGGTGGTGAAAAGGAGAGAGTGATGAGATGAATCACAAAGGTTTCTTCACATACAAGTATATAGAGAGAATAGTAATAAAGAGAGAAAGAGTAATAATACTACACATTAGTCAATTACTAATACTTTATTATCATTTCTCTATCTAACTACATATATACACGCCCACATAATTTGTATATGTATCTTGGAAAGAGAAAAGATTGGACCCTCTTTTGTTTTTCTGTTCAGCCATAAAAAAGCCTTTGACGAGAAAGCTATTCCATTCTACTTTCTCTCTCTCTCTCTCTTCTTTGTTCTCAAATACCCAAAGCAAAATAGAAAACTTCACAAAAGGTAATAAATTAAACACATAGATAGCTTACTTTCATGTTCATCATCAACTAGCTTTTTCTTTTCAAATTCCAATCATTTGATCAACTAATCAAGAATTAATTAAGACTCGCAATCTCTCTCCCTAGCTAGTTCTCTCTTGTGTTTCTTAACTCCAGCTTCTGTCAATAGTGATTATCTTTCTCCTTCTGTTCTTTTTCATCTTTTCAAGATTTAATGTTTTACAGAGAAAGAGACTAACCAAGAATAAGTAGAAGACAAGATCAAGAAAGAGGAAGATATCATCAATTGAAGCTGTTTCTTCAAGGAGAGATGGCCAACCATAGAATCAGCGAAGCCACAAACCATAACCATAATAATCATCTTCCTTATTCACTTATTCATGGCCTCAACAACAATCATCCTTCTGGTTTCATGTAACATATATATCTTCCGTAGTCTTTTTCTTCTTTACATATATTAATATTGAACTCTAATTAAAATTTATATGGGTTTTCTTTGTTTATTCTCAAATTGTCATTTTCTTAATAGTAATATGATATGTTATACGGTTTCATTAGCGAGATAAGAAATGGTCAACGGAAATCTATAGCTAGGCAAAACAGAAACTAAAAAATGTGTTATAGAAAATTCGAAATAGGTTTTATATGTGCTTTATTTATCTTTTAACTTTATTTATCACTATTTATTTATCTTTTAACTCAAATGCGACCCTCTAAGTATGGTTATTTTAATTTAATTGTTCTTCTTGGTCTCCATTTTTTTGGTTCTGATTGTAGTTGCAACACATGATGAATATTCTTTTTGTACTAATTAAATATATATACTATTTATTAAATGAACAGTAATCAAGATGGATCGTCCAGTTTCGATTTCGGAGAGCTAGAAGAAGCAATTGTTCTGCAAGGTGTCAAGTATAGGAACGACGAAGCCAAGCCACGTAAGCCCCCTCTCTCTCTCTCTCTCTCAAATCTTCATGACGTGAGCTTTCCTTAACAAACTCCAATAAAGTTTTAAAAATGCTGCTGAAAAACTGAAACTGGAAAAGCTGAGAGAGTCTGAACAAGTCTTTAGATAGGTTTAGGTGATGATACGGAGGCAAAAGAGAGCCTTGGATGGCGTGACTTGTTTATTTATTTCTCTTCTCAAAAAATAAAAAAAATATCATTTACCAACTCCCTAACTTCCTCTATACCAAAATATTCATAATTATATTAGTAAATGTGTCATGTTATATATAGATCCACGTGATAAATGATATAGTTAGTTTTAAGTAGAATAGTACGTAGTACTACTTAGCTAGATTACATCAAAAATACACATGCACACATTTAATAAAAGTAACATACACGAGTATATACGAACATTACATTTGATAAAAGTGTATATAAATGTAATGATGGTTTATTTGCAGCTTTATTAGGAGGAGGAGGAGGAGCTACGACTCTGGAGATGTTCCCTTCATGGCCAATCAGAACTCACCAAACTCTTCCTACTGTACCCTTTCTTCTTCTTTGACCCTTTCCTCTTGTTTTTTTATCCTTTTTCGGCATTCCCTATTGAACAAAATTAAATTATATATTTTCATTACTTGATCACTTTTTATATACATGTTTCAGCTTTCTTGTTCCTCTTACCATCTCTTATTTTTGCTTCTTTTCCCTCAAAACTGATAGCGATTTTAGACTAGTTAATATAATTTACTCCATTCCTTTCTCTTGACTTTATATTAGAACAAATAATACCCATTTGTCAAATTGTATACGCTAAGGTCAATTCCTCCTTAGTTACATTCATTACCCCTTTTCTGACTTTTGATTAATCGTTATTTAATTTTATTATACGTTTATGATGAGTATGATTATGTTGAATATGTATTGCAGGAGAGTTCCAAGTCAGGAGGAGAGAGCAGCGATTCAGGATCGGCTAATTTCTCCGGCAAAGCTGAAAGTCAACAGCCGGAGTCTCCTATGAGTAGCAAACAGAATCATCATCATCTCATGCTTCAGCATCATCATCATAACATGGCAAACTCAAGTTCAACATCTGGACTTCCCTCCACTTCTCGAACTTTGGCTCCTCCTAAACCTTCGGAAGATAAGGTACTCATCATCACTTATAAAAATTTCAATTTCGGAAAGAGATATATGCATGTACGTACTTAAAGTCATCATGAAACATGCATGCTTTAATTTGGTGCATGTACATGGTATGTATATCATTAGCCTATCTCTCTCTCCTTGTCATATTATAGATATGCATGCACATGCTTTTCATATATGTCTATGTCCTAACAAATCTTTCCAATAAAACAAAAACATACACAGATCCCAAAAAGGAAACGGATCAGAGAAAATTCAGAATTTTGACCTCTCGAATCGTTGATAAAGAAATGAAAACAGACAAATTTCAAATACACAAATTATTAAATGAAATCCCCAAAAAGCGGAACAAAGCAGAAGAATCTTCCTCTGTGTTATTATTATTTTATTAATTTACTTTTTACATGATTACATATACTATATAGTTTCCTCTTCTATGTTTACTTTATTCACACACATACTTATTTCCTAAATGATTCCATATCGCTTAGATCTAATCTATTTAATATCACTTAATCAATAAAAATATTTAATATGTGCTGCTTTTTTATTTTTTGATTAGTGTCTTATGGATATTTATCACATGAGTCGACTTCCGTTACACAATTAATTTATTTCCACTGAATGGATTTCTATTTTCATCTTTGTTCTCTGACATTGCAGAGGAAGGCTACAACTTCAGGCAAACAGCTTGATGCTAAGGTACTTTAACTTTCATCATCATTATTTCCTATACATTTTATGTGACTCCCCCCGAGGAGACATATCTAGCTATATGCATATATATGGATACTTTTTAATAACCTCGTTTTACCCGAATTAATTCGTTAACTTCTTGTTTAAATGTCCTTACCACTTGATCGATTCAGACTCTGAGACGTTTGGCCCAAAATAGAGAAGCTGCTCGCAAAAGCCGTCTTAGGAAAAAGGTAACCATATAATTTGCCTGACATTTCACCTCGAATTATTATCCATTTTTAATTATTTATTTGACCAATTTTATTTATTCATTAATACTTTTTTCAAATGATAACTTGTTGCATATAATTACAATCCTTTATTTCTTTAACAAACACATAACAACAATGCTATTGCTACTGGTACAACGTAGGCAGTGGTGTTTTTTTTGTCTTCTTGGAAACCGTTGTTGTTATACATGAGCATTTATTTCTTTATCTACTACCATTTACCAGTCTTCTATAATTCATTTATGAACGTATATATAATTTCCATGCACAAAAGATAAATCTTTCATTTAATTACGAGACATCAGTTTTTCATGTTATTCGCTATGTATGATATATATAAATAACAAATGCACACATATGGTTTGAGCAGGCGTATGTGCAACAGCTAGAATCAAGTAGGATAAAGCTTTCCCAATTGGAGCAAGAACTTCAGCGAGCTCGTTCTCAGGTTGAAATTGAAACATTTCTATTCTTATAATCTTACATGATCTGCTAAATAATTGATCCTAGTTTGTCAAAACCTGTCAATTGTAAAGTTTCTTAATTGATTATTGGTCATTAAAAATGTCTGTTTGTGGAATTTAATATATTGTTTATGTCGATGGTAGGGGCTGTTCATGGGTGGTTGTGGACCACCAGGACCTAACATCACTTCCGGTACTTGAAACCTAAAACACCAATTGCAGTGTATTATTGTATTAAAATTATTCACCAATGATTGAAATTATTATTAACAATATGTTAAAAAAAACGTACGTTCGTAGGAGCTGCAATATTTGACATGGAATATGGGAGATGGCTAGAGGATGATAACCGGCATATGTCGGAGATTCGAACCGGTCTTCAGGCTCATTTATCGGACAATGATTTAAGGTTGATCGTTGACGGTTACATTGCTCATTTTGATGAGATATTCCGATTAAAAGCCGTGGCCGCAAAAGCCGATGTTTTTCACCTCATCATCGGAACATGGATGTCCCCAGCTGAACGTTGTTTTATTTGGATGGCCGGTTTCCGTCCATCCGACCTAATCAAGGTTTGAATTCTTCTTTTTTTTTCCACCATTATTTATGTCTCGATCATTCCGAACGTAAGGTATATATAGGTTTTGCGTTTGAACACATGTTAACTTTTCAAAAAGAAAATAATATTCACGTTAGTAAATTACATAAAAAATAGAGCATTGCTGCAAAATGTAAATGGAAATGAGTTTTTCTTCGGTTTACGTGTACAAAAAAAAAACTTGTGATTAAAACACAAAAAGTTGTGGAATCATTACTAAGTAACTAAAAGAAAGGGATGTGATCTCAGATATTGGTGTCGCAAATGGATCTATTGACGGAGCAACAACTGATGGGAATATATAGCCTACAACACTCGTCACAACAAGCAGAGGAGGCTCTCTCGCAAGGCCTCGAACAACTTCAGCAATCTCTCATTGATACTCTCGCCGCATCTCCAGTCATTGACGGAATGCAACAAATGGCTGTCGCTCTCGGCAAGATCTCTAATCTCGAAGGCTTTATCCGCCAGGTTCCATTTTCTCACCTATCTTTTTTTTTTTTACTTCATTTGCTTTCATCCAATTTTATATTCGTATATACTATTAGTCTATATACACTAACACATGCAATTGCAAAGGAGGAAAAAACACACCGTGTCGAATATACACAAAATGTTTGACTAAACATTTTACTATATATCTTTAAAATATAAAAAATTTTGGTTTAGAGTTATAAGAATGGCGAGATTTCGAATGTGTTTCTCCGGAATATGTTAAAGTAAAATTTAACGTTCTGGGAGCAAATATACTAGACGTACAAATTTTTAAAATGCGGAAATACGTGCGTATATATTTGCGTACATATATGAACAAAACGTATGTGCTGGCTAAATTATATAATTGAAAAAAACAAATAATTTGATCAAATGTTGCTTTCACGTATTGTCTGTTTCTGGATTAGTCCGATTGGCCATGTCTTTCCAATTCTTTTTTTGCCGCTATTTTTCTCATGTCATATAGTAATATATGTTGTTTTGGCCTTTAATTTAATTCTTCCAAGAGCCAAAATTTCTTTCACCAACTTGTTTTTATATATTAAATCGCTGAGAAAAACAAAGAGAATATGTTAAAAAGTATTCTCCATCTCTTTCAATGTTTTGTTTTGACTCAAATTGATTTTTTTTTTCATATCAATTACAAGTTATTGACTTTTGTAATATCAATTAGCCCACCAAGGTAGTAAGTAGGTGTGCAATAATGATTATTAATAATCTTATCAAAAGAAATAGTTAGACCAGTTTAAAATGTCAAAAGATAAATTGTGATTACGAACTGATTTTTTTCTCTTTCTTTTGTTAAATCTAAATGAAGGCTGATAACTTGAGGCAGCAGACCGTTCACCAGCTGAGGCGGATCCTGACCGTCCGACAAGCCGCACGGTGTTTCCTAGTCATCGGAGAGTACTATGGACGGCTCAGAGCTCTTAGCTCCCTTTGGTTGTCTCGCCCACGAGAGTAAGACACATTTTAATGCATATTAACATTTCATAGATGTATAATGCTAAATTATGAATTTGATTTCGGGAATGATTAATGTTAATAGGACACTGATGAGTGATGAAACATCTTGCCAAACGACAACGGATTTGCAGATTGTTCAGTCATCGCGGAACCACTTCTCCAATTTCTGAATGAAATGGAACTTTGATAACTAAATGGCCAAGTTTCATTGTCTGTCTTAATTTCACCTATTTCCCCTTTAAGTTGTACTAGAAAAGATAGGATCTTCTTTTGGCATTTTTCTTTTTAATTATAGTTTTATGCTACTATGGAATTAACGTACCACGTAAATGGGAACCGATAATTTATGTCTCCAAGAAAAATGAGAAAAAAAAAAAAAAAAAAACTAAATGGTTTCAAGTTTCAACTTTCAACCCATATAACTATTTTTAGAAGAGTGTTCTTGTACTCTTTTATCTCAACTCTTAATAAGACTACCATTATCTATGGGCTCTTAGCCAAATCTTAAGGTAAGATTTGTGAAGAAAAAGCTTAAATATAAACCTAAGAGCATGATTATAGGTAGTTTCTTAAGAAAATCTTAAGATTATGTTAGCATTTAATTGATTATATTTATTCCCAAAAGTGCTTTTAAGCTAAGAAGTGTTTCTTAGCTAAGGAACAAAAAAAAATGCTAAGAGGTGGAACAAAAAAAATACTCCCTCTGTTTTCGAATAATTGTCGTTTTAGAGCATTTTTTTTTGTTTTAAATTAGTTGTCGTTTTAAGGTAATAATGTAACTTATGCCAATAACTACCCAAATTACCTTCATTTAATTAAAGACAAATTATTTATAAATAATTACTTGTCATTTTTATGAGGTTAATATAGTCATTGTATACCTTTTCTTAATTTGTCTAAATACAGTTAAAACGACAACTTAAAAAAAACAGAGAGAGTATTACTTAAATATTTTTAAGAAGTATTATTAAGAGTCCTTGGATAATCATGCTCTAAAAACTCTTATATAAGAACTCTTTCTTTACAAATCTTAACTTAAGATTTGGTTAAGATTCATCTAAGAGCCCGTAGATAAAGGTGGTCTAAGTGATATATACTCTTTTTTTGCCTCCGTGGACCTAAGCGGCTAAGCCTATATATACTCTTTTTTGCCTCCGTGGACCTAAGCGGCTAAGCCTATCAATGTGAGAAGCACTTGATGCAACCCATATATTGAGATTAACGGGCCTTAGCTGGGCCACTCGCTTCTTATCATGAAAGTTCGTGGCCACTCCCTTAGCTGGGTCAATCTCTTGGACGAAAGAAGAAGTTTTCTTCTCTTCTCTTTGAAAAGAAAGATCTGGAGAGGATGATTTCGTCGTACCGATCAAGTTTTCCTATGGAATAAACATTTGACATATGTTCGTGGATAAAGAAGTACAATTCTAATTAGAAAAAGACAAAAGTTGTACCTTTTTGTTGACGAAAGAAAAAGTTAAGACCTTTAATTCCCACTTATGATGATTGATATTGTTGATGACTCTTTCATTCTTGTTTACTCTTCCAAAGTCTTTAATACAACAATATCATTAATACAAGTGGCTTTGTTCATAGAAAAAAAAGTCCAACTTCATCATCCAATAGAAGATAATTAGGTTCTGAAGATAACAATAATAAACAGAGAAAAAAAAAAAGAAATTCCATCATTCATCAAAATCTTCTCAATGGAAACAGCAAAGCGTAGAACGATGTCAACAATCGTCTCCAAGCTCAGCTCTGTCTCTGAGCAAACCAGAGCCGCTGCTTTAGCTGAGCTTAGACTCATCTCCAAACAAGATCCTGATAGCCGTCTTATCATCGCCGACGCCGGAGCTATTCCGTACCTCGCTGAGACTCTTTACTCTTCCTCTCACTCTTCTCAGGAAAACGCCGCCGCGACTCTCCTCAACCTCTCAATCACCTCTCGCGAACCCCTAATGTCTTCACGCGGCTTACTCGACGCGCTTTCTCACGCGCTTCGCCATCACGACACCACCACTTCCCCCGCCGCGGTTCAATCCTCCGCCGCCACGATTTACAGCCTTTTGATCACCGAAGAGTCTTACCGACCTATCATCGGATCTAAGCGCGATATCATCTTCTCCCTCATTCACATCATCAGATATGCAGATTCGCATCCTCGTTCGATCAAAGACTCGCTCAAGGCACTCTTCGCCATCGCTCTCTATCCGATGAATCGATCGACGATGATTTCACTCGGCGCGATTCCTGCTCTGTTTTCGCTGATCGTGAAGGATTCACGGAGCGGGATTGTGGAAGATGCGACGGCGGTTATGGCGCAAGTCGCTGGGTGCGAAGAGAGCGAGGAAGGGATGAGGAGAGTTTCAGGAGCTAACGTTCTCGCGGATCTGTTAGATCCTTGCACTGGATCGAGCCTACGGATCAAAGAGAACGCCGTTGGTGCGCTTCTGAATCTGGCGAGATGCGGAGGCGATGCAGCGAGGTCTGAAGTTGCCGCGGCGGTTGCGTCTGGTGCTGATGAAGGAGCCATGGAAGGGATCGTGTACGTAGCCGAGAATGGTAGTGTGAAAGGAAGGAAGAAAGCGGTTGATCTGTTGAAGCTCGTTGTCTCCGGCAATGGCGGCGGCGATTCACGTTTTGATTATTTGCTCAATGAAAATCCAAATAGCAGAAGCAGCTGATTGTTTGACTAATCCATTCATTGATTCAAACACTTCATATTATACATATATCTATTGTTATTGTACACTTTGAACATACTTTGTTTTGTAGAAATGAATCAATCAATCAAACACATAACTCGTTACAAATCAAATTCTATTGTACATGTTTTCATCAAATGGTGAGTTCAAGAATTTGGTTTTTACAGCTTTTCTTGTTCTTCCTCGAGCAATAGTGAGCGTAAAATCGCATCGCAAATGCCATCATAGTGTATGATCAGATGTCCGCCTTGCGGGATTTCGTGGTAGTTAATCAAAGGTTGTTTCTGCAGAATGCATCTTTGAAGTTGAAATGGAACAACTTTGTCTTCCTTACCATGCCAGATGTGAATATAGCTCTCTTTACTAATGCTTAGGTCTGCGGGTTCGAAGTCCCATTGCCCGAAACAAGCCATGATATCGTCCCTTAGAGTATCGAAAACATTTCTTTCCAGTAGCGAATCCTATATATAATTATGTCCGGATTGGTCAAACACTACAAATTGCAATACAAGTTGGATCGACAAAACTAGGAGTGACCTTAGTAAGCATGGGAAATCCGGTTGTTCGCTTGAGCACTTCTATGTCGTGGCTGTTGAAGTAGACCGGATTGCTTTCAAGGACTGAACTAGTTGAAGGGAAAAGCTTTTGAATTACCCACCAATGTAACAGTCCAGGTGCATATTTGGATATCCTCAAACCCCATTTGATTATACCTCTCCTATAATCTTTTTTGATTAGCTTCTTAGGAAGCGAGGGCCACCGATAATTAACCACCGGAGCAACAAAAGCCACGCCGGATAGCCTGCAAAGACAACGGAATACTCAATAGTTACTTAACTGTTCACAACTTATCCTTAAGGGGTTTCAGGAATGGTTAAATTGCCTGTACGGTATATGTTTTAGGCAACCCCAAGTAGGGTAAGATCCCATGGAAATTCCAATTAGATAAAACTTAGGTCCTAACTGCAGATGATCTGCAAGTTCTACTATGTCATCAACTTCGCTTTCCAACGAACGTTTCGTGTTTGAATCTGATTCTCCATATCCAGAACGGTCGTAGAATAGCAAGTACACCTTCAGTTCTTCTATCAGCTCCTGAAACACTAAATCCAAGTGAGGTTTTCCCATTCTTTGTTTGTTTTAAGGATAACAAAGATAACATCAGAGGCTTTTAAAACATCCAGACAAGATATAAAGCATTTTTACTTTTGAGGCGGAGAAGTTCATATCTTTGGAGCTTCCAAAGCCATGAACAAGAATGATCTTGTATTTGGCCTTTTCCTTTGGAACTCCTCTTTCTCTGTAAGCTAAGAATCTCCCATCCCGAAGCTTAACTCTATTTGAACTAGCCGAAGAATCCCCCATCTACAGTAATTAACTACAAGAAGACACAGATCCGTTAGTGACTGATTTGTGATACTAGACAATATGAATTTGGGTGTGAAAGTGGCAACAACAAAAAAAAAAAAAGTCTCAGGACAAACCAAAGGAGAAAATAATTGCTTTGAATTTGGGAGGAACACAAAAACGGTATGAATGGTCAAAGGTCTGATCTTTATGTGAACTAGATGATTGATAAAGAAGATGGCTACTTGAAGAAAAAGCAAGTAGCCTCGTTGGTATATTGAATTTGAAGGAATAAAGAATTAAGCAAAATATTCCTCTTCTGATGCTTTTGGATTTAAACCATTCTTCAGATTTGATCCTTTAGTTGTCTTAGTTTACATCTTTGTAAAACTCCAGACGCCACTGCCAAACTCACCTATCTCAGTCTTGTTTCTCCTACAAGTTATGTACATGCATAACTGTTGGTTTTTTGGGGAGGATTTTCGAATATTCCTTATGGATGCCATGTCAAATGACCGGTTTGAATTTGGAAAAGGTCCTACTCTACCCAAATTTCGGATGTTGAAACAAAAAGACTTTGAAAGAATTTGATTTTAAAGTTAATAATTAAAAACCATTATTGTAAAATCCGGACATGGCAATCTCATCTAGTAAATAAATGGACACCAAAGAAACAGAATTGGGTTTAAAACGCAACATTGACCTCGTTTCGCTGGTTAGGCATGAGAATCAATAACCGGAGGTGACCGTCTTGGCATAATTTGACAAGGTTCCTATGTTGTGTGAGGATGGCATTACTGTTGCCTAACAAAACATGAGCTATAACGTAACACTCTCCTTTCTCATTTGCAAATTGCCATTCCCTCATCGTCAAATTGAAATAGTCTTTCCGTGTGGATACAGTTGCTTTCACCTCTATGTACTCTTTCTTACCGCCTCGGTTTTCGATTATCAGGTCGTAAGGTAACCCGGTTTCGCTCTGCTCATTAACCCATCTAACCAGAGCCGTCTTACCGTATTTTGCAACAAAGTATCTGTAAGCGATTTCTTCACCTTTTCTACCTGTCTCTTGCGCCTGTGCAGCCCAAAGTGCCCCGGTGTGAAGCTGATTTCTTATGCTGAAGTCAGTTGAGACAGGATTGTTCCATTCATGAACAAGATTCCCTGACATTAAACCTCTCTTCATATGCATATTAGCTCGTGAACTTGTGCCTGCACGATCATCGTATCCAGCAACCAAGTTTATATCTGTGATCTCAGTCGGTATATGTTCCTCAAGAGCCTCTGTTACAAGCTCCTTCTGAACAACAGGGGAAAAAAATTGAAGTCACTACTCTATTACTGCAAACATCTGCAACGTTATCCTTCCACAAAAGGAAATGAAATGATCAAAGATAAGAAAAACGAAATAAATATTCCCTGAAAGACTGAAACAGATTTCCCACTAAAACAACAATATTAACAATATTTGAAGAAAGACAATGCAGTAATTCTGGAACACTGAGCTAGAAGCTTTTTGCACAAGACTCCGAACCAGGCTAAAAAAAGACAGATGATACAAACTCCATGTCAAATTCAGGTGTCCAAGGAAATAGTGAGGGAAATTTTCATAAATGCAACCAGGTTTCAGTTTCAGACATTCCTTTACAGATATCAAAAAATAGAATCTGAAACCTGAGATCTTGGAAGGTTTTCATTAATTATTTAAGAAGAAAACAGGTGGGGACGAATTGGGGACTGGAGCAAACAAGGGCGCAACCTTTATCCTTTTCAGCCTGCCTCAGTGACATAGTGATGCCCACAAGCAGAATCAAAGAGCAAAGCTGAACTAAGGAAGCTTTTACATTTTCTAACTCAACTCCAAGACTTTGCAACTGGGTGCTAAGTCTCAGCATAAGAGGAGGGAGGCTTGAACCACACCTGAAAAAAATGAGCACAAGAAGGAACAGAAAACCAACAGTTCTAAATTCAGAAATTTCCTCAAAATTTGAAAAGGAGGTATCACAAAAATAGTGAGCCTGTGCTACACAGTGAAAAAATCAATTTCAACTTGGAAAAAAATAACAAAGGGGCAATAAAGCAAAGAAAAGGTAGGCAACTGGAAGAGTGGATTTAAAAAAAAAAAAAAGAAAAAAAAAAGCAAACTGGAATAGTGGAGTAGAAAATAAGTATGGATGTAAATTGGAATAGCAAAGGTGAAACTATCTCACAGCGACATGTAGTAATCCAAAAAATGGAAATGATGACATCGCTTTAGCTCTTTTAATCTGAGCTTGTACTTCGGATCCCCCTAAGTTGTAAAAAGACAACAATTTCTTCACAAACTACAAAAATAAAAGAGTGTTAGAGAATAAAAAACATACAGCCTCACCACTCCTCGCTTAAGATAATTCACTGTCAAATTCAAGCAGAGCGATTTATACCTGATATATAATTCAAACAGTCTCTTGATATACTCAACACAAACTTACCATTGACATGCTTAGCTCTTTACATGTATCCTTCCAAGTTGAAATGAACAATCTCAAAGCTCCTTCAGAAAGTGTGAAATCAGCCTCATTGCCACTGAAAATCTGCTTAGCATCAGAATCATCCGCCAAGTTATGTATCTCTTGTTTCACATGTCCTCTATGTAATTTAGAGGGGTATCTTCTACGCAGTTTGGACAAATCAGATTTTTCATGGCTACGACTTTCAGCCTTCCTTTTTTTATTGGAGCTCACAGGCTGCTTCATCTCTTCTGCAACGGATGGATATGGGCAACTACTGAATTGGTCACAACTATTAACATTTTCGACCTCATAATCAGCACTATCATTGTCCTCCGAGCTCAATGAATTAAATCTTGTATGCTTGCCACAATAATCTTTATCTTGCTGTTGTTTCTTTGATGGGAGGATGTGATACTTCTGATGCAGTCCAGTCAGCAAGATCTTCAATGTTTCGCCTTCTTGTCTCTTCGCGTTTTGAATGAAAGATACATACATCCTATAAAATGCATTAATCACATATAATCAGCTAATGCAGTTTATAACTAGGAATACGTAGAGAACTTAATCTGGTGATCTCTTACAATACCAGATTCGTCGTGAAAAAGTAAACAAGAGAACATATACAATCAATTACTACAATAAAAATAATGAGACCAGATCTCCTGCGGTAACAAATATAGAAACTAAGAACTGGACTGAGATCCATAGCAAGTTTTTGAAAAAATATTAGGAAACAGTGGTATGACATGTATGTGCACAACCCAACTCCACTCAAACGACTATGAGCATGCAGATAAGAGTTATTCCTTTCTACGAAATACACAAATATACAACCAGAACACATCACTGAAATTCCAACCATCAATCCACTACTTGTAACAGACTCTAATTTCTACATAAAAAAAAAAAAAACATCAACAGAGTTAATTCATAGACAAAATATCATACTGATTAAATAAATTGGTGGATTTTTGAAAAGAAAACTATATAACCAGCCTAATATCATCATAATAACTAACTCATAAGCAAGTTAAAATAACCCAAGAAACAATGTCATACCGCAAGCTCTGAATACGGACACCAAGCTTGTCCTTGCTTGTAACTGCTTTTTCCTCAGCAACAAAATCCAGGAATTCATCGAGCTTAACATCGTCCATATCGTAAGTTTTTAGAAAGCTATCAAGAAATGAGATTAACTCCTCACTAGTGATTTGAACTGGGGCAGTAGAACCAGAGATGGATGGAAAATAGAGCAAGACAAGTGGATGTTGCAGCAAAGGTCCCAATCCCAGATCATCAAAACAACCAACGAACTCGTTACGGCATATTGCTACTTCCAAATCATGCAGAGTCACGATTCCTCTAGCGCCAATGAAGCAGTGAATAAAGGCAATGATCTACAAGACATCAAGTAAATAATGCACATAATTACTAAATATTCCAAAGGTATAAATAAAAAGGAATCAACTTTTGCAATAGATAGGCTCTGTTTGGTTTGCAATATAGAAAAGTTTCAAGCTTTACCTTGCCTTCAAGGGCCATGAGTTGGCGAAGCGAAGGAACATCTTGCATTTGTATCCCCAAGGAACGCCAAATATCATCAGCCTGAAGTTGTTCTAAAACTGATTGCGACACTCTAGTCGAAGAAACGTTCTCTCCAGCAGCAATTAGTGATTTACGCGTATTGTTGATGGCCTTATCAATTCGCATGACTTCTACATTAGCGCCACCGCCAAATTGTGGGTGAGTGAAGTTGAGATTCTGCTGAGTCTGGAAATTGTATCTGATGGGTTGTTGCTGGATAATGTAATTGGGAAACACACGAGTCGCTTGAGGAATATATCCTCCGTTTCCGTTGCCGCTTCCACCGTACGCGGAGGCGCGTAGTGACCACGAGCCGTCGCGATTCCCTTGCATTGGTCGGCGCGTAAAAACAAGGAAAAGAAAAGAAGGGTTTTAGATAGAAGAGTGAGTCTCTCTAGCTGATTCGGAGGGTTAGGGTTTAAGGTGAAACACCAGTTTTATTAATTTAGCATCTGTAATAATAAGTTATTTTCAAAATGTTTGTAACTGACAGATGAAAATATAAAAACATATAAATTTTTAACATAATTGTATTTGGTCAACAAAAGGGAAAAAACCCGAAAAATACCTTATCTATTTTTTATTTGGACGTTTAATACCTAACTTTTTTTTATTGGAAGAAAAATACCTTCTTTAATTATAATTGGTCGAAAAATACCTTATTTTTAAATTGTTGGTAGATTCAAACATCTGATTTAACGGTCGTTAACGGACATAACGATATCAGTAAACGACGTTAAATTATAACAGAAAAATAGCCGAAAAATACTCAATCTAATTATTTTTGGAATTTTAATACCCCAACTTTTTGGTTAGAAGAAAAATACCTCATGTAAAATATCTTTGTCTAAAAATACTTCATTTTAAATTATTAGTGGATTCAAGTATGCGACTTAACAATCGTTAACAATATTACAGAAACATTTAACAACGTTAAATATTAACCCTGTCTATATAAATAGATATATACAATTTATTTTCAAAATTTTACAAATATATTGGTGTGATCAAAACTCAATATTACTTCGTTAATACGATCAAAACTCAATCTTTCTCGAACCATTTCTTTCATCTCTCCACTTTTACCTAAATTCTTCTCCACTTCCGCAACTATGCTACTCCACGACCACAAAAATGACAAATCTATCGTCGTCGTCATCTTTGTCACAATCTCTCATTTGTTAGTTGCAGAATCGTTACATTCCATCATCAAAATGATGTATTTAAATTTGCAGAATCTCTCATTTGTTAGTTGCAAAACCCTTCTAACTCCAACGATGCCTTTAGGAATGAAAAATGATGTATTTAAATTTGTAGGAGTGAAGCAAATGATGTATTTAAATTTGTATGTCATTCATTAAAGAAAATAGGAGATCAAAAGAAGTTCTATGAGGGTTAAAAATCATATGTGTTACCATTAGATCAAGTAATATATTTGTAAATGTTTGTATAAATATTGTATATACTAACAATTCAAAAATGAGGTATTTTTAGACAAAAATATATTTAAATGAGGTATTTTTCTTCCAACCAAAAAGTTTGGGTATTAAAAATCAAAAAATAAATAGATGAAGCATTTTTCGGCTATTTGTTTTGTTATAATATAACATCGTTTACTGATACCATAACGTCCGTTAACGACCGTTAAATCAGAGGTTTGAATTTACCAATAATATAAAGATAAAGTATTTTTCGACCAATTATAATTAAAGAAGGTATTTTTCTTCCAACAAAAAAAAGTTAGGTATTAAACGTCCAAATTAAAAATAGATGGGGTATTTTTCGGGTTTTTTCCCGTCAACAAAATGAAAACTGTGCCTTTTTATTTCAGATACAAACTGTGAATAGTACGGTCCTACCAAAAAAAAAAAACTGTGAATAGTACGGAGTATTTTGTTATTGGTGAGTTGTTCAAACCCGGTTCACAAAATACGACCAGAAGGCAGAAGTATACCGTGTTTGAACCAAATGGGACGTGAATCATAATTCTTTAGTGAATGAAAACATACGGTTCAACGATTAGCTATAATACCATTCGGAAAATTTGGGGGGTTGATATTGTTTTAGGCTCCACCACAACATGACACATACATTGAATCAGCTTCTATTTTCGACTTGATGAATACTGACTGGTTCTTTTAAGTATTTTATTCTTCAGGTATTGACTTAATTGCGGTAACCTTTTTATTTTCAAAGAAAAATCTTGTGCTTATAGGTCAAAATTCTACTACCTCTTTCTCTACCAAATCTTACAACTCCTAAAACGGTAAAACCTAGCTCGTATATTATATTTAAAAACTTGAATCTAAATCTATATATATATATATATATATATATATATATATTCAATTTAAACTTTGCTTTATGGAATGAATATTTCTGCAACTAACTAGTATATTATTTCATTGTTTATTTAGCGGTGCAAACCAAAAGCCTCTCCCAAATCCCTCAAATTTCCATGTTAGTTTCGGCATATAGTACACAAATTAACGTAAAGTCGTTACAGTTTTTTGGTTCAACTCCTTCGTGTAGGTCATTTGAGTATTGTGTTTCAGTCTTTCTGACGCTACCGCGTAGATTGGAATGTCTAGTGCGACTGCTTTTTGGATTAATGTTAAGCTTTATTACTTCTGAATGACTGAATGAAAATATTTTCGACAAATTTAAAACGAGACTGAAAAATACGACCAAAGTAGTTTCATACTTTTTGAATTTAGTTTTCTATACCATTTGCAAACATCCGTGTGGTGTGTGGGCTGCCATATCAACTTTAGACCCGTGAACCCAATCATGCATCAAAGAATATAAGTGAACTAAGTTCCAAATATATATGTTGCTGATCGATAAATCATTATCATATACTAATATCTTTAAAATGCAAATCATGGATTAGAGTTCTAGCTAGAAAAGTCTTGCGTATGGAAATAGTGTGTATCTCATCAAATTCGTGTAATCTGCTACTTGGATCATCAAACGTCAATAAAAGTGAACGCGTGATTTTATATCAATTTGCTTTTTATCATTTGTCCCTAAAAAGACGGCTAAAATGATGTTGAAATTGTTGTTTTGATGTAATGATGAATTTTGTCTTCGCCGGTCTATATGCACTTAAAAGACAATTATGACTGTAAAATGATGAAAGGATATCGTATTTGTTGGTGTAAGATGTTACAAAAAAAATAATAATGGGAAAGGAAATGAGGGTAAAGGAGAAAAAAAAGACTATGAGTCTTAGGATTCTCTTTCATTGAAAAGCCTTGTGCTTGTGCGTTTCCTTTTCACTATATGAAGTAAGACCCACCACATTTTTATGAAGAAATTTACACTCTTTTTCCCTTTGATGTAAACACGTAGACACGTGTGATATCTACACTATACGTTTTGGGGTAGGAAAAATAAACAAAACTTTAAAGAAGAAGATTTTGTATTGGAGAAGAAAAAGGACAGAACCTATTTTGACGAACGGCTACGATACACACCAGGTAGGTTGATATATAACCTTTTCCTACTACTAATCTTACTTATCTTCGGGGGACGGAGAGAGAGAAAGACAAAGAGATGAGTTTGATGAATCCTTATAAGAAGGTTTTAAGTTTCGAATCCCCAAGCTTCATTGAATGGCTTAAACCTCCATCTTCTACTTCTTCTCAATCTATCTTATATCGTATGAAGACAAGAGATGCTATATCAAGATCAAATCACCACCAGAGTCAGATGAATATGTTGGAACCACTCAACACGTCTATTCAATGCTTGCCTCTCCTAAACAAGCTCATGGAAAATAAGAGTCGTCAAGCCTTGGATGATATTAAAGAAGAGAATAAGGATGATGTGGTTACTCTCCAAATCGGATTTCCTAAATATCACCGTGGTAGCTCGGATGATGACTCTGATACAACTTTCGATCATCAGAAGAAACCCATCAAGAGAGAGATAATAGAAGATGGTGTGGTGATGATGAAGAAGAGGAGGAAGATGAAGTTTGATGAGGAGATAACTGATTCTGATGTGGAAGTATGTGGGAAGAGGTTTTGGATACCAAGTCCGGCTCAGATTCATGTCGGTCCAATGCAATTTGCTTGCTCTATTTGCAGCAAAACATTCAATAGGTACAATAACATGCAGGTACGTCTTTTCTCTTATCACCTTTATCCTATATGATTTGTTAACTATCTACATTCAGCTACAAATATTGCATAATGTGTTAACCATTGTTACTATATGAATGGGTCATATTATCAAAAAAAAAAAACGTAATCACTATTATTATATCAACTTTACCTTTACCTTCGTCCATTTTCATAGGGTATTATTAATTCATTTATGGTTATTTTCCTATATAAGCAAAAAAAAAGTTAATAAATTCATAATTTTTCTTTTAAAGAAAAACAATTTTCCCTTCAAAGGAAAACTTACAAACAATTTTTTTTTTGTATTAAAAATATATCTTAAATTTTCAACAACACAATAACACATTAACTAACAACATCTTTAGTTTTTGAAAAAGGTAATTAACAACATAAACAAAAAGAAGTGTATGATCATGTATTCCGTAAATGTATTACACTTTGTGTATATACATGTTAAAGTAAACTTTTGATAATTGTTTATATAATTATATGTATGATCATATTTTCATATAAATTAATTCCTTCAATAGATCTTTCACTTCTTTTTGTGAGAAATTTGTTGTATATGTATATGATCATATATTATTGTATATACATACAGAATATTGGAAGTAATTTAATTTTTGTAATTTAAAGATTTTGAACATTGATGACTTAATTATTACGGTTATAATTAATCGCGGTTGGTGTATCATTTTTATTAAATAATAAATTAAGAGAAGGATAATTGCGTATATAACGTCTGGATTAGTTGAGAAATCTTCGAAAATCTTTTGACTTTTTTTCATTGTTTGCCTTGCCTTTTGGTTGAAAAGCCAAAAAAGCAAAAGAATAATCACGGAGTGGGATTTGGTAAAGTATAATTCAACAAGAAACAAAAAAGGGGAGAAAAATTAAAAAAGCAATGATCATACTACTTTTACTGAATATATGCAATCGATAACTTAACCTAATGAAGATTTTGGTAAAAAGCCTTCTAATTAAAGTATCATTGGTTTCTAAGTTTCTATATTTTACATAGGATTCTCTCCTTTACCATTTACTATAAATTTACTTTGGTCCCAACTTTAAGTCTTTAATTCGAAATTAAAATCACTAAACCAATACCTCTTGTTAAATAGAAAACACATTTTTCTTACATCATTTATGGTTTCTTATTAAATTTGTGATTATCTTATACTACGCGGTCAAAAGTTTTGTCAAATCATTTTATATCCGTTCCATTCCCAATTTCTACCGTGATGAATATAAGCACAATTTTATACATTTGTGGATTGATAAGTCTCATCCAATATGAAAATGCACTCTTGACTAGAACAAGCATTCGAGTCCTTGAACATAATGGAACGAGAACTGTCTCACAGCTCATAACTGTCGATTAGTATATCAATAATAGTAATATGATACTCCCTCCGTTTCAAAATATAAGACGCGCGTTTTAACTAAAAGTACGCCGATTAAAAAGATCTACTTTTTAAAAGTTCAGCCAATCATAAAAGATACTGCATAATAAAAATAATTATAAAATATTAAAGTAATATATAATTTGCATAAAAACTTGAAAACGACTTATATTTTGAAATAAAAAAGTTTTTCCAAAACACCTTATATTTTGAAACGGAGAGAGTAATATTCAACAGAAATATCAAAATTGATATAAAATTTTACACAAATAGAGTTCTTATGGTCTAATGAATTTATATATGCAAAACACAGATGCATATGTGGGGACATGGATCTGAGTTCAGAAAAGGGGCTGACTCCTTGAAGGGCACAACACAACCTGCAGCCATTCTGCGGCTGCCATGCTATTGCTGTGCGGAGGGATGCAAGAACAACATCAACCATCCGCGGTCCAAGCCCTTGAAGGATTTCCGTACACTTCAGACACATTACAAACGTAAACATGGCTCCAAGCCCTTTTCTTGCGGCAAATGTGGCAAAGCGTTGGCTGTGAAAGGCGACTGGAGGACCCATGAGAAAAACTGCGGAAAGCTTTGGTATTGTACATGTGGATCAGATTTCAAGCACAAGAGGTCTCTCAAGGACCACATCAGGTCCTTTGGCAGTGGACATTCTCCTCTCCCATCTCTTTCGTTTGACAGTTTTGAGGAGGACACAGAATGTGTCACCACAGAGTGAGAGTGATGTTAGATACACCGGGGAGATTGTGGAATCATCGACTGACTGGTAAGATCCGAATTTTCTAATGTTGCTTCAAAACTATGCACCACAAAAACATCTCAAGTCTACCAAAGAATTTCTATCTTGAAAAGGAAGAAATTCTTTGTTAGACTCGATATCAAAATATAGAAATTTACAACATAAGATGAAGCAACATTTTAAAATTTAGATCTTTTTCTTCGGATACGGTTACGATTAAGTCTACATGAAAGCCGGTGTCGTCCTGTCTATGTTACTTTTTATTTTAGTTTGAGACATGGGTTTGAGTATTTGTGTGCTACGTAATATGCATGTGATATTAGGTTCTTGGTTTGGTAGGGGATTTTTGCTACTAAATAAGTATCCATAAGAAAAAAGGAGGTTTAATTATGCTCACTAACAAAAACTTCTCTTTGTCCGAGGGATGTATTTGTCGGGGAGCATTTTGTGGCTCGTGTAAACCCCTAGTTATCTTAGTGATTCGTAGCAAGTATGATTTCAGACCTATATATTTAGGGTTTCCTTCTTAAATAAGGATGGTTTATCTCTTCAAATTTTGTGAAGCACTTGAATTTTCTGTTTCTCGCATGTATTAGAAGAGAAAATTGGTGTGCTTCACTTCATTGTTGTACGATAACCTTCAATTAAAGACTCTTACTATTGTATCTCTTTTCATTACATATCATGTGATTTCGATCTTCTTCTTGTTACAAAGATTCACGCTTTTGTGTTTTGTATGAATCAACTTACTACTCAAACGTATTAAACTTGCGTGTGGGATTAATCTTTCTAGCAACTATTGAACAAACTCCATTTTTTTTTTGTTGAACTTATAAATTTCACGTTACAACAACAAACAAATTTTATAATATAGCTGCAGGGCCAGTAAAACTTGTTGACACGACATCTTAACGATTTTGACTTATATTGATGTGTATAAGAATTTCGTCTACATTTTCCATATACATTTCAATATGTGTGACACCACAAATCTAAAAATTGTGAAGAGCACTCTTACCATTTGGAAAGTGTTGCGTCTCCACTGGCCCAATCTTCAAGCAAAATCGTTGGGACTTAGACAAAACGAATGAGTATAAACTCTTGCCAACAAGCTTCTTCGCTTGAAACAACAACTCAATGACAAAACTCTTGATGGTATGTATTTTCAATGGTAAACTTGTACCAAAGGGATCTTGAATTCTTTTGGCAAGAATGGAATGGCCCTGGGATTGTTTTCCAGGTCGCGATACAATCTATACTCTGCTTCATAGTCATGAAGACTCAGCTCTGCTTTCTGATTAGTATGGTAATGGTGCTTGGTTGAATTCAACTTCCCAAACCCGAAAACACTAACTTTCTCACAGATCCCCACTGCAAGCATCACAGCCTGCATACCCGAGGAGTAGTGAAACAACGAGCCTTCATGATCTTTACTCCAATCGACAAACCCTTCCGCTTTCTTCTCTTCCAAGAACTTCTTCACCGAGTAATACTTCACGATTCTAGCACACAGGACATCGAATCTCGGATCCGTGATAAGCAGAGGAGCTCGATGAGACGGTTTGCACAAGGTGTAATCCAAAACATGAATCGGTTGGCAAATGTACAACACAATAGGCACTGTTTCGCCATAGGGATGACAATGACAACTCTCCCTTCTCCCACACTGATGCAAAATGTTACTATTTATGAAAGATATATTCGTTTTCGATCCGACCTTCTTCTCGAAACTCTCTGTTTTCGCATTGTTCAACCGAATCACAATCTCATGTTTCTCAATGAGATCTCCGTATTGACTATTCAGCAATGTACCGCTATTTCCAACCACTGCACAAGATAAGTATCTTTCACTGGAAATCGAAACAACACCGTTGTGAACATCGATCGGATTCTTGACTAAACCGATCAAATCTAACATGATATTAGGTTCATAAGCTCTTTTACGAGCCCAAAGGCGTAAATTTCTTTTGAACTCTGACCAGTAACGATAAACCTGAGAGTTTACCGGAAACTTGGAGGAAGCAATGTCTCGGCTCCCATGGCGTGGTTGTTCGCTTGGTCTTGACATGGAGCTGAAATGTCGGCGGTGGCTTCTCCGAGTGTGGTCGTAATCGGAAATCAGATCGACTTCCTGCTTGAATTTAGGTTCGCCGGGATCAATGGCGGCGAATTCGAGCAATGTCTCGTTGAATACAATCTCTTCAGTCATGAGTCCGGAGGTACCAAGCTCAGCGATGGCGGAAGCGAAGGAGAAGCTACTCCGGCGAATCGCCACTCTGCAGATGAGTGTGGCGGCGAAGAAGGCGAAGAGTAGAGCACTGAAGAGAGGTCTAACGGATCGTTTCATCGACGCCGCCGTGATAGATAAAGATTAAAGAAAGTCGGAAGCTTAAACCCCCAAAAATTGACGGCGCGGGTCGGATCTTGAAGTCGGATCCATTGCCGGGTCTAACAAAAAAAATGGTAAAAGGAGACAATTTTGAGAAATCTATAATCAAAATCTTCACAGGAGCTTTAGAAAACTCTCATGATTTATAACTAGGAAGGTCAAAAAGGATAAAAGATGTGAAATTGAAGTCAAAAAGAAGGAGACGATATTGACATTGACAGTGACATTGTTGGTTAGGGAAAGAAAGATTTCAAATGAAGTTAAAGGAAGATGAGTGAGAGAGATATGGGAGAGCCCTTAAATAAATGGAGGAGATCTGAAGAAGCACGAAAGATCCAACATTAAAGTAATCATTCATTCTTTACTCTTTTTCTGGAGGTGCAAGCCATGATCTTTCAAGGGTAGTTTTCGTCAACAAACTTGTTATTAATTGCGCCATAGAAAGAAAGATTAAAAGGGAAAGAGTTGATCAAACAAATAAAAAGAGGTTATTTTGGGAAACCATTATGGTTCGGGTCCCTATTATATTCTCTCTAGAGGAGTTGTCAATTAGGTTCTATGTCTGCGTCCTCGGCCTAACCCAATTGGAGTCGTTGACACAAAAATTTAAGCCCATTAAATGAAGCTTTTAAACCCATTTTTGGTCCGGTCGAGTACTCTCCTTGTCATTCATCAAAACGGTTAGCAAATCAGACGCCTTGACGTTTTTATGTTCTACACACAAACACTCTGTTGTTCTTATTTTTTGAACTGTCCTTTTTTTCTTCTGTCACCCTCACCGACCTCAAAACTCTCTGTTTTTCCTTACTTCACCTGTTGTGATCATCCACGCTTCTTCTAGGGTTCCTTCAATCTTCAAATCATCTGATTTTTGAGATAAATTATTCATCTTTAAGAATTGAAGGAATTGGATTTTGTTAACCCTAAAAATATGTACAGCAATTTCAAAGAACAAGCGATCGAGTACGTGAAGCAAGCTGTTCAAGAGGACAATGCTGGTAACTACAACAAAGCTTTCCCTTTGTACATGAACGCTCTTGAATACTTCAAAACCCATCTCAAATATGAGAAGAACCCTAAGATCAGAGATACTATCAGCGACAAATTCAACGAGTATATCCTTCGTGCTGAGGAGATTCGTGCGGTTTTAGATGAAGTTCGATCGGGGACAGGATCTAATGGCGACGCAGCGGTTGCTACGAAGCCCAAAGACGGAGGAGATGGAGCAGAATCAAAGCTTCGAGCTGGGTTAAACTCTGCTATTGTTAGGGAAAAGCCTAACGTTAAGTGCCAAAGAAGCGTTAAAGGAAGCTGTTATTTTGCCTGTCCAGTTTCCACAGTTCTTCATTGGTAAATGTTTCTACTTTCATTGGAAAAAGGGTAATTCTATTGATCAGTATTGGTTGTTGACTTGTTGTAATTAGGGAAGAGGCGGCCATGGCGAGCTTTTCTGCTCTACGGGCCTCCTGGAACTGGTAAATCGTACTTGGCTAAGGCTGTTGCTACTGAAGCAAACTCTACGTTTTTCAGGTAAGTTATGTCTTTTCAACTTTGCCTTGTACTTGTACCTTACCTTTAGGTTTATACTCTGTGATCAATATTCTGGTCACTGTGTTTATAATTGGTAACACGTTTTAGCTTTTGAATAGTTAGTTGTATTCTTTTTTCCTCCAAACCATCAGTGTGTCTTCATCGGACTTGGTCTCGAAGTGGATGGGTGAAAGTGAAAAGCTAGTATCGAACCTTTTTGAGATGGCTCGTGAGAGTGCACCGTCAATCATTTTTGTCGATGAGATAGATTCTTTGTGTGGTCAACGTGGAGAAGGCAATGAGAGTGAAGCTTCAAGACGTATTAAAACAGAGCTTCTTGTGCAGATGCAGGTGAAAAGGTTAATAAAAATTAAGAAACCTTCTGACAATGATTTATCAGCATAAACGCCACTATTCCTTTTTTTTTTTTTTTTTTTTAATATTAGGGTGTTGGACACAATGATGAGAAAGTCCTTGTACTGGCAGCAACAAATACACCGTATGCTCTTGATCAGGTGACACTCATAAGAGTGGATTGGTTTTTAGAATTTCTTGCCAGCTTTAGAATAACAGTTGATACTAAATACCATTTTGATTGCAGGCTATTCGGCGACGTTTTGATAAGCGTATCTATATCCCTCTACCGGATGTGAAGGCTCGGCAGCACATGTTCAAACTATCGAGTTGACTTTGCTAAACATTCCTCAAAGTAAAATCATTCAGGGAGACCCAATCCTTTTTTTTTTCTAATGAATTTTTATTTATGATACAGGTGCATTTGGGAGATACTCCTCATAATTTGAATGAAGCTGATTTTGAATATTTAGCTCGCAGGACAGAGGGATTCTCTGGTTCGGATGTGGCTGTTTGTGTAGGTGGCTTGGCCTGAGCTATTATTTATAGCTATACATATATATATAGACAGTATTTGTTCTGAGTGCTTTCTACTTTGTGGCAGGTCAAGGATGTTCTGTTTGAACCTGTTCGGAAAACGCAAGATGCCATGTTCTTTTTCAGTGCTCCTGATGGTACGTGGATACCATGTGGGCCTAAACAACCTGGTGCCATTCAGATTACAATGCAGGATTTAGCAGAAAAAGGGCTCGCTGAAAAGGTAAGCGTCAAAATTATGAATTTGTTGTCAAACTCATAATTTCTTAGCATGAGAATGCATTTGGTCTTTGAGAAAATTGCAATCCTCGAAGCAGTTTTGGTGATGATGGGCGCCAAAGAGCTTATGTTTCTCTTTTTCATTTGTTTTAATTCGAAACACAAAACAGATTATTCCGCCGCCTATTGCGAGAACGGATTTTGAGAAGGTTCTAGCAAGACAGCGACCGACAGTGAGCAAGACTGATCTTGAGGTCCATGAGAGATTCACAAAGAAGTTTGGAGAGGAAGGTTGATGATGGCATTCAGCTGGAAGGGAAAATCTTGAGTTCCCGGTTATGTATGTACTAAGAGAAGAACAAATCGACTCTTGTTTAATGCATGCACCACGTCATTGAATTTTCGTTTCCAATTGCGTAGATTATCTCTGATTGCCTGATATACACAATTGCGTATATACATATTCATTATTTTTCCTTCTCATCTCTAATTCTTTCCCAAAAATAGTTATCATCCTATTTTCCTTTTTTTCTAAACACACTAGAAATATTGGTACAATGGCAAATGGTGGTCTTTGGTTAGAAAACACATTTTACCCACATCTTCATCATGAAAAAGATGAGTGTTTTGAGTCGATTAGGGTGTAAAAGTAAAACTATGCACAAATCAATTAACTAATAAATGATGTCTTTCTCTATTGTTTTGTTAATAGCTGGGGCCATATAAGATCCATGAGATGTATTCTTCTAACAGTCTAAACTTCTGGCGCTTTGCTATATCCAAGAAGATCTCCATCCTCTTGCTGAACTCTGACCCGCTCTCCTTGCATCTAAAGGAACCAGAACACTCACACTGCTCTGTCAAATGAGCTGCTTTCACCTGATTGCACCTAATGCACACTAGATCCTGCATATGGTACATTCTTTCTCTCTGTCTCACCATCTCGAGAAGGCTACTCTCCATCTGCTCTCTGTCATATATCTTCCCACATTGTGGATCCCCACATGACCATTCTTTCTCTGTTAATAGTGCTGGGTCTCTGCATATATCTAGGTCTCTGTAGGCATCACAGTTGCTGCAACAAGAGAAACAGTACAATCAAAACTCAGTGTATACATTTCCAGCTGTCTTACTGCTTTACTACTGCAAGAAAGTCAAGTATTTATCGCCTAGGATTTGGGGGTCTAAGTTTTCTTTTCTTTTAGTGTTGCAAACAGATCACGGTTTTGCTATAATGACTCACAAGTTTGATATTGCTGTGTAGATTTGATGTGATGATCACCATAAGGGTGAACCAGGATGTCTCTAAAGGAGGGGATTGGCAGGGATTTATGTTTAAGGCCCAAAAGACAACTCGATTTCGGAAAACAATTTCTCTATTAACTAGACGTAGCAAATCACAAGAATGCTTATTTGAATCACGAAAATTGAGCACTTGTTTTGGTCAAATAATACCTGCAAGCTACATTAGGTAAGATGAAGGATGGCCCAGGATCAAGAAATTCGGCTTCAGCAGCACACTCTTTTACTTTAATGTACTTCAACAGACTCTTTCTCATTACCTATAGAAAAGAGATTAAATCAGGAAGATTGTAGGTCTAGAGATCAAAAATTGAGAAGACTATAGTTAGCACCCATCTAAAAATATCCAGCTCTATTGGTAAACATAGTTTCAAGAACCAGATTTCCCGAGATGAGGTTGGATTTGTGAATAAAACCAGTTACAAAGAGGTTTTCTAACTGTAAAGATAAATAACGCTTCAGTGGACTTTTCATATCCAAGATTAATCTATTCAGAGGCTTTGTGAATACGCCATATGTTAAAATGAAAAAGAATGGGTGGAGTATTTACCAGAACATCTTGCAGGACGTTTTGGTCAAGAGCCAGAACAGCAGAGATAACCTGTATAAATTCCAACGTGTAATCTCCTTTGGGAGCTTGACCAGAAACTCGAGATGCATCTGAAACGTTTATCTCCTTCATGTGTGACATGATATCATCAACCTTTTTAACAAGCATATTTATGAAGGTTGATCCAATCTGCATAAAAGAAAACAAAAAAGAAATGAGGAGACAATCTTTTGAGTGAATGAAAGGTAGATCAAGCGAATTGGTTTTAATATGCTACCTGTTCTCTTAGATATTCTACCATCTGTGCCTCTAAACTCTCTGAACTGCCCTTTTTTTTCTCTATTGCAAATTTCCAGGGGTCAAATATAAACTTGGCAACGATTATAATGAAATCCCTCTGCCAAGATAGATGAGATGCGTCAGTGTCCAAGAAAAATGGTCCATGTGTTGCCACATGTTTTTTGTTTTCACTAACATTGGTTTGAGTGAGGGTTGTGTCTGCAAACCTCAATATACTCGGGTAAATGTCGTGCAACACTCCACTTTGGTTCAATAGTCACTTCGTCAAGTGAAATTTCATCATCGGTAGCTCGGATACCAGCGTAGTTATACTAAAATGTTGAAGAAAAGATATACCACAATGAGAAGGAAAAATAAGAAAAGGCAAGATCAAGAAGCCTGATTAAACAAAAACTAGTGATGGAAGATTGGATTTTAGTAGAGTTCCTTGCAACTTGGATATAATTTTTAACCATCAAGGTGAAAGGGTTTTAGTAGAGTTATAAGTTATAATTCCTTGGCCCATTCTGGTTTTACTGGAACAGCATGTAATGAGGTCCCATGGATTGTCACTTTTTCATTTCTCCTCTCGTTGAGGATAAATTTTGTGTTCAGGGATTTGTAATTTTACAATTGACAACAAGTTTTGCCAGGTTTAGCAATCAGAGATTAAAAAATACAAAAGGGAAGTATAAGAAAAAAGAATTCCAACCTGGTCCATGAAAAGTAATGAGTGCCAGTAGTGAACCGGCTCGAGCAATATCCACTCAAAGATATCGCTGTCAGAGGCAAAGCACAAAAATCATGGCAGGAAAATGAGTGCAGTCCATTAGAGACTTAGAGTCATAGACATATATATCGAGTAAGGAAGAAACCAACCTATTCCCCACCGTTGATAGCAAGCTTTCACAATAAGCCTTAGCTGCAGATAGATCAAATTTCACTGTGTCGATAATGACCTTTGAGAAGTCTGCATATATTATTATAGCACCTAATCTCCGCAAATCAGTCAATAGCAGTGCAAACACTTTTTGCATGACCTGCAATATAGATGAAAAATGCAGGAAGTTAAATGGGTTTAGAATTTTTAAGGCAAATAAAAAGTGAATGTAACTGGCAAATCTCAAGATCCGCAAGGAGATATAATCTGTAAGCTACAGATCCCATAAATGAATTGATTGAGAAAGATTCAGACAGAGAAGCAAGGAGGAACTAATATAAAGTTTGCTGATTTATCCACACTAACTCATTTAGACCTGATAAAAAAACAAAGCAAAGAACGTTAAATATGATTTACCTTGTGAAGCATGAGATGAAGAGCTGGATCATGGAGCTTCGAGGAAGGGCTACAATATGAAATTATAGATTGGTATTTTATGAGTCAAGAATAAAATGAATATGTTACAAGATGTGACACAATCATACCTGCAGAGCCACCAAGACAGACGTTGCAAAATGGAATCAGCATATATATTTTCAGATTTACGCACATCAGTCAAGCAACTATGAATCAACTGTTTCAGGACACGAAAAGCTTGAGCACATCCAGTGGTCTCATCAAAACTGGTGTTATCGTTTGAATTAATTCCTCTAGGATTCACATCCTGTTCAAATCCCAAAAAACCGCCTCCTTCCATTTCATTAACCAGGTTGCTTTTCAGAAGGGCATTAACAGCCAAGTTATGGATCTGCACATTGCATGTTAATTAGAACAACATCCAAAAAAAACACGATAATTAAGGAATTTTTTTTTTATGACCTTTAACTCCACAGACACTTTTCTATACGCTCCAGGGAATACTAAACTTGTCTGTTGCACCTGTGTCAAAGAAACATGCCAGTTTATCACCTTGATAGTAGCACCAAAAAAAAAAAAAGACAACAACCACCATGGAGATGGGAGAAGATCATGACAAAGTCCAGAGAAACTAAAAGAAACAAAAAAACCATTTCATGACATACCTCATCAGCAAAGAATGCCTCTTCGTTGTTTATACCTCCAAGGTCTGGAACACCATTATCTGACACCCAGAGGACCTGTTATACAAAAGGAAATTCAGTGATATGGAAAAGCTGCTCTTCTCTTTCTAAATACATAATAGGCACTTCTAAAAGAAAAAAGAAAAAGAAAAAAAAAAGAAATCAAAATCAGTGATATAGAGAGAATAGCCTTTTGCCAATGCTTCAGGAATGTCTTTGAAGATGCACTATTAAAATTGGAACTATTAAAAGAAGGCATATAGCGTAACATTGGAACTATTAAAATTATTCGAAAGTAGACGAAAATTCGAAGAAAGAACCTGTTGCTGGTCACGGAGTGCCCTGGATAGGAAGATATCTATTGTGAATGTTAGCCAATCAAGTCCAAAATTCCCCAGAGGCACCTAGTCAGTTGTACAGGAAATGTCAATAACTGCAAAAAAACAATGATATGAGGAACTATATATTCACTATAGAAACATAACCTACATGGGCGTATCTTGATTGGGCAATCCTCCGATCCAACCACTGAAATGCTGCAGCACAACGGAACATTGCTATTTTTGCTGCTGGACGTTGCCAGGAGACAGGCTATGCATTGCAACCACACCCACACATATTTTATTATTTGATCAAATAAACGTCTAACATGACAGAATAGGAAAAAATGTAGCCAATTAGTTTATTAGTCAAGGAACCTGATAACTATTGTCATCGCCGTTGAAAGGAATCCTCACACATGGGAAATCATCCAGGGCCTTGATACCTTCCTTCATGGAGTTAAAGTCAGGGCATTCGATGACAGCAACAGTTGGTCCACAATTTTCCTCTCTGCAAAAAAAAAGGAAACAATGAAACAAGTCAAACCAGAGCGGGATGATCTGACATGACCTTTCAAAAAAAGTCCAAAATCCACCATGAAGTCCAAATTTTTTTTTTGACAATTAACGTTGAAGAATTTATTCAATTAGGAAGTAACCAACTAGATGAGAAAGGAAAAAATTGAATAGGAAAAAGCATGCGCAACTGATCAGCAATAGAAAGACTATGGGATTCAACATGTCAAGGAAACATTAAACATGCTGCACTACTATAATCATGAAAATGAGTTACCTGTATTCACTTATTGCTATTTGTATGATCTTCTTGGCAGCTTCGGGATGGTCAACATAGCGCACCTGATTATTAGCATTCAAAAAGCTCAAAAAATGCAGGACTGTTATTGTAGGGGCTGTAAGCAATGATTTTAGAGCTTACCTGGAAACGGATACCATCCCAAGACTCAAGTGACAATTCTTGGCAACTATCTCTAAACTGTCTCTCTAGGGCAGATGGTAATAATTCATTGCCGTTAAAAGGATCAACTACCACGGCAGACATAAGCTTCGATGCATGACAAAATAAAACATATATAGCACGCCCTGTTGAGGTACTGCAAACAAGTAAACCATGAGATAAGATATTCCGGGTTGGATAAGAAACCAAATAACATGCCCACGGAAGAAGAAACAAAAAAGACAAAAACACAAGTTCAAAATGTAAAGGAGAATAATTTGAGAAAGCAACAGAGTTTCTATTATGGTTATTCGAATAATATGACTAGAAACGTAGAGATGTAAAACACTCCAACATTGTGAATAAGAAATGCCTATTGGAAATTTACGATCAAAACCTCCCTTCAACTTAAACTACACGATCAGAAAAGGGGTAGTCGTGTTACTTAAGAAAATAGAGCTCTACCTGTTATACAAGAAAAGAAGTGGAATTGAACGCTCCAAGTAATGACACTCAGTAGTAGTTTTCATGTGAAGTTCACCAACTTCCCATCCATTTTGGGTGTTACGGTGCTTGGCTTTGTTATCAATTTTGCATACACATCCAATCTGACATATAGCACTAAACTCCAGAGGCACCTTAGTTTCATATATGCCCTGCCAGAGTTAAATATGAGACTAGCATAAACATGGTATTCGCTATATGAAAAAGAAGGTCACAACATGCATGATAACCAACAAATTCTCCCGGTGATTATCTGGCTAGTGTCTCAGTAAGCATAAGAACAAAAGCATAACTTCACAAGCTGACAAGTCGTTGGGTCACATTCCCATTTTAATCAAATAACAAACAAGGCAGCATGGCACATGCACACAGACACACACACACATAACTGAGATGAATATAGCTACCCTACGCTTGTGAACTCCATTTCCAGAGTTTTCCTTATACTTGATGAAGTTTAACAACAGACAAATTCGGACTCCCAGATAGGCAGATAGCAAGTATTCCCCAGAAAATACAAGATATCTACTCACCAAAACAAAATGGTACCAGAAATCACAGAAATAATAGGCATGTGAATATGTGATGGGTATTCGATAAAAGATTGGGCTTCTAATAGCAATTTATTTTAATACTTTATAAAAACCCACCTCAACTCTGGGGTCTGCAAGAAGAGCTGCACGCTTTTTACTTTCCTTTTTAAATTTATCTTCTTGAATCTTGACCTGTAAAGAAACAAAGAAAATTGTAACTAACTAGAAGGAATACAAGGGGAAAGAAGTATAGCGGTTAAAAGACATGCCTCAGTCAAACTATAACAAGGCCTTCCATGGGGAAGAATCTTGTTGACACACTTTCCTTGGAAATATTCGGCTATAGGAACTTTGGAATTAATGTAAAACACCCTTGGGATCGTCAATGGGATCTTAAGCATCAACCCTTCCACAACCACCCAAGCAAAAAATTGTCCACTCTGTGGACTTGGAACCAGCTGTATTATCTGAAAAAGTCGGAAAGACAACATTATATGGTTGCAAAAAATTAGCCAAATATATAAATACAATTAGGTCGCTGTGCACACCTGCCAATGTGAACTAGTCAAAGCTTCTTCAGGCCTCCTAAAGTATGAACCCACACCACCTCTTCCCTGACCAACTTTTTGATTTATCTCGTGGGCATCACTCTGGTTTGGAGATCTTAGATCACCCAACCTACAAAAAGAAGGGATACACGGTCAACAAGTTCAGACACTTTTTAAAGTAATAGATGTTATTGAACTATATATTATTCCGAATCAAAACCGTCTTGCTGTAATGTAAACTTCAGGCGAATAAATACGATTATGAAAACCTACCTTCGTTTTTTCTTCTTTTCTAGAGTTACTTTCCATTTTCTCTTTTTCAGTTCAAGCCATCCTTGGTAGTTTACGCTCTTGTCAATGTTCTGAAATGAGATATCATGGAACTCTGGATCCCAGCTCTCTTGCTGCTCACGTTCAGACTGTTTTTTATTGACTTCATAAGAACGCGCAATTGGTTTTGGCCCTTTCACTGAAGGCCTGTTTTCTTTGCAAAAATCCTCAATATCTTCCACATTGTCTTTAGTCACCGGATGATCTGTTTCCAACCCACCATCTTTATTTGCTGAGCTGAACATATCAACTAGTTTTCTCTGGCGAAATTTGTCGTCTTTCTCACGAACCTTTTTATGGAGCCAGTCAGGATGAAGCACCCTAGGCACGGGATTTGCCACCTATAGAGGTCATCTAAGCTGTTAGAATATATAAAAATAACACTAAGCAAAAAAAAAATTTTTAAGGGTACGAATAGTAAAAATGAACCTTCTGCATTGCAGCAGGAATGGTAATAACTTTTTGGATAGCTGAACTAAGGCGCTGCTTGTAATACGACCAGTCAATAATTAGACGAATTCCGACATCTGATGATGTCTTGCACCATTTTCGAAGATGAAACTTCATAACTTCTGTAAATTTTGAAGATGTACATCACATATGAACGTTAAGAATGCAACAATACATAATCGCACCAAATAACAGAATGTTTACCTGGATTCGTTGTAAATATGGCAACAGGAACAGCACGTTCACTTACAGGTGTACCCTGATCAGGAAAAGTTGTTAAGTCGTAACAGTAAAACATCCACTAATGTAGCAGTGTGACTGAGACACTATATTAGAGTAGCTGAGAAAGACGCTTAACGGAGAGTAACTACTTTTGGATATGAGCAACATTCCTAATAAAGATTGAATCTGTGACAACATTCTTAACTAAGGGAACATGTACATATCAGCAGTGTTCCTAACTAAGAACTCCAACAGTAGAGATTGTTAGTACAACATCCACAAATGTGTTACTTGTACTAATAAAATATCAGTAAGGATGGAAGAAGATGTGTGAATCAGTCATGAGACCTAACTATTCGGTTTTCCCTGCGCTGTTTGGGTTGTAAATACCTTTCAATGTAACCAAGTTCTAGTACTCCTTGAGTAGATGTCAAATGAGGACAAAAGTGTCAAGAAATTTCAAGTTTAACAGAAATGTACCTTTGGTTCACAAGCAACAATGTACTGGCAACGCAGTCCTTTATCTTTGACCATTGTAACACCAAGAAATTCAGCCAGGCGTTTTGCTGTGGTCACTGCACATGACTTTTGCTCACCATAATCTGCTAACGATTTGCTCATTGTGCTTGATTCTGATATATAATCTAGCAGTTCACTATCGGCAATATCTTTTCCTTGATTCTGGAGAAAATGTGAAAGGAAACCTATGAGAAAAATGACTAAGTAAAAGAACTAATCAATTAAAAAAAGAACAAGAAACGAGCTATTTCGCATACATCGAGTAGGTCAAGCCATCGATCAGCAACCTCTGCAACAGCAGAATAGCACTCTTCAAGGGTTGATCCATGGAGAAATTTGTCAAAAAGCTCGGCCTGTAGGGAAAGGAAACAAAAAAAAAAATATGATTTTTTCTGTGCCTGACAGCTTCATAAACTAAGCTGACCTCTAATTTTTCAAGAGAGACACATATTTATCAAGTAAAGTCTGGCTAATTTCTTGGGATGCTTGTGTCTACCAAATCATGAACGTCTTACTACATTACACAGTCCATAAACACAAGAATCCAATGAATAGGACGGTTATTTTTTAAAAAAAATGTAACATGCATTTTGTCAGATAACAAAGATTTTATTTATCATTTCTTTCTTTTATAAACAATGGAGCTAGAAGATGAGCTCTCAATTTGCTAAATGGCCACCTAAACAAGCAATCTAGAACCACTGGAATTTTCCCTAGCAGAGAATTATTTTGGCAAGAACCTTAAAAACTGCTGCTAGAAAGAGTTACTAGTACAAGTGGATCTGGCAAAATACACTAATGTCTAATAACACTGATCCTAAAAATAGATCAAGAAACAATTTTTGATGAATCAGAATCATTACAACACAAGAAAAGGGAAGGATACCTGGAAAACTTTAATGAGTTTCAACTCCCCTCTACGCTTGATCTCAAACCCCTTGAGTTCTGCTAAGGTTCCATCATGATTAAAAACAGCATAGCGCTTCTTAATTAAGATTCCTTCTTCTTTCGATGCAGGAATAATCATTGCCTGAATGGGGGGTTACAAATTATTTTTTGTGCAGCAATCAAAGAGCAGCACATGTCAAAAAATCATAGCGTTTAAGCATACCTTGTACGGTCCATCTACTTCAAATTCAATTGAGCATTCACTATGTGATTCATAAGTCTTGCGTACAGGATCTACAAGAGTCTGTTCCAAAACCAAAATTAAGAGTAAAAACAGAAACTAATCACAAGGCAAAATGCTTTCAGAACAACAAAAGGGCTTGTTATATCATCTGCTTTTAAGTAAGGATAGCCAGCATACCTGATATTGATCATTTGTATTATTCTTTGCCACATCAACATTAAGCATAACACAAGGATACGAGATCGTGAGTTTCTTCATGTCTCTGCAATAATGAAAACCATTGATGGTTTATTTAACATCTTGAGAACCACAGGAAAATGTAATCCCACCTTAAACATGGAAATAAAAAAAAACTCTTGAAAATATCTTAGAGTGAAATGCTATATATTTAAAAAAAAAAAAAAAAAAAAAAAAATAGAACAAGGAAATTCCCTAACATAGACAGTAAATCATGGAGATTGCAAAACCTTACATTGTTTTAAAAGTAAAGTTCTCAGGAAAAGATCCAGGGAGACAACACCATATACCATCTGTATCCAACTCAAGTGGTTTCCCAATTCGCTCAATAAGCAAACGGGCATTCTGTATGATTTTGGCTCCAGTATAGGTAACTACACCAGCCATTTCCATGGAATACCATCTTGCACCCCTGGAATTGGTTTTAAGTAAAGCTTTGGGTCAACATAATTGGAACAGACAATGATAATAACACCAAATTCCAGGCTCTTTGTAAGAGAGGACTCACTTTCGCATGACATATCCATAGAAGGAATTAAGTATACACTTATGAGCTAGCTGCAAGGAATCGTAAACCACTACCATGTCCTGTTCCAAATTTTAAAGTCAATAACAGTCTAAAAGAAATTCTGGATATCATATATATGAGCAAGTATAAACGATAAGTTACCTGTGCTTCCTGGATCTTGATTGAATTACCACTTGCCTTGGCCTCTGACAATTTTCCCTTCCAGACCTTGTTAAGTGTTTTGTATTCATACCTCCTATCTCGAAAGCTTTAGTAACATACAAACACCACCAAATAAAAGCAATATGAAAAAGTAATTAGTACTTGTCTAAATTTTTCATTATCATCAGTTGTATATTCACCCAAGAGAGATGCTTCTCAAATGACTAAACGACAAATAGTGTTAATCAAGAAACAAAAGCAACGCACCTCCGAACAGTGTCCACATAGAAAGGGTTTTCTCTCATGCATATCCCAGCCTCACGAACTTCAGTAATTGGCTTGTCAAGTACTCGTTTATAAGCCTGCCAAAAGCAGAATAACTTGCCATTATATATTTGACATTGTGGAGAAAATATTACTACGCTGGAGAGAGAGTACCTTTTGACAATATTTTTTTAGTCGTTCTTTTAGCTTAGATTGTTGATCCAGCTTTGGCAGATCAAGGAATGATTTTGAAGACTGTATATTTGCACCAGCATCAACAAATTCAGACTCAATCTGCTTCTTCAAATGGTAATAATCACTGCCAAACCATTAGAAACAAAGTTGAGAACTTAAGACTATACCAACAATGTATAAATCCAAAGTTAGGAATGATATGTATGTCAAGAACCTTTTCTTTCCCATGAATGTCACCCCACGCCAAACCCATTCAAGTTTTCTAAGACAGGTCTTTCCGGGGAGGTTGAAATCACATGCTGTGCAAACCTCATCCGTAACTATTGATGGTGGCTGAAAATTTAGAGGATACTTTCGCTTAACATAATATATCTAGGGGGTTCACAATCGTAAAAGTCACGGTTGTGATTATTTTGTATATGGAACATCACCATTTAGCTGATGTTTGGTAGATATTGATTTACAATTGCATGTTACAACATATAATCCCTAAATCAGTTAGAAACATGCAAACAGAGATTAGATGTACCTGGAGCCTGTTTGTTAAAATGATATTTGGATACATCGCTGCGACATCAAGGTGATAAATAAGAGGCCCCTCTTCACGTATAGGGTCATCTCGTAATTTCTCGAGCTGCAAATCAATAAAACCGCCAAACCACAACAGAACTAAGACTTCATCCCGAATCAGAGATAAAGGGAAATAATTCATAAGACAATCATGTTCTATGTTCTGCTTTAAAATATCCAAGCATACAGATGCTAGTTGACAACAACTATGATTGAGGATACTTGATAGACAGATTTCTTCTGGAGGCTCATACAGTAGTCTAAGGACTTATTAATGTTCTTTCCACAAGCCCTAATGGGATTACTCTTCATGAGAGAAGGCTCATAGATACGAGCTAAGCATGTATGAGTGTATAAGCAAACTCTCTCAGTATGAATGAGTATGCAGTGTCAGCCATTCAAAGCGACAAGAGAAACAACATGCTGTCAAGAAACAAGGGAACAAGCATTAAATCAATATCTCTTATTCAGAAGAGGAATTCATTACCTTCTCCTTGATTTCGTCCTTCACTTCATCATAATTGGAAATTGAATCCATTCTCATTTTCCCTTCCACAGTGATAGCATATTCCAGATCCCGACCAAGGTTATCAATCAGTTGCTGGCAATCAAAGCGTCAAATATCAGATAGGTGCATAAATTAGATATAAATACAATCAATCGCACAAGAATGTGAAGCATTTTGCTTCAGGCATTCATTACAGACTACATAGTACTATAAACTGCACCACTTCAGAGGAAACTACAGAAAAATCAGTGACAATTGAATTGAAACTCTATCAGAAAAAATGCCCAGCAATCAATTAAGCAAATCAACGAACATTACAGTGAATAAATATAAAGGAGATAACTTGCCTGGTATGCCGATGAATCGAGTTTAAAACTGGTTGGAATGTCAGATCTGAAAACACCACTTTCAAGGCACTCTACATGCCCACCAATATATGTCTCACTTTCAAGAAGTTGATTTTGGTAGAATTTCTCAGGGTCAGCTTGATTTTTGTTGGGACATACAACATTTACCTTGTAAGCCTGTGCTGAACGGAAAACTTCCAATTAATAGAATGTGTCACACAGTAAAGATTGCTAAAGACCTTGTGGTAGATAGGTTGATACCTGAACCATCAGAAGCATTTCACAAAGGGTGCCACTCCCTTTGCGTAAAACCTCATCAGGGACCATTGGGATGATAGTTGCGAGAGAAAAAATGAACGGATTGACATATGTCATGTATAGGTAGTAAGTTGCAACAGCATCAGAGACAGAGTAGGAGGCCATTGTCTGCGAGATGATTCCCAGCATGGGATAGAAATAAGATATAAGCACCCAATTCCATGCAAATATTGCAAGCACTACAGCATAGACTAGAAAAATCTACAGTTGACCCCATTAATTGCTTGATATCTATGTCCGCTTCTAAATTTTGTGTACTGATGATAAGACAATGAATTTAACATGGGCAGAAGAACATTTATGCAACCCTTAAAGAGGTATATAGTTGAATCACTTGATCAATTCTCATTGACTGTTTGTTACTCTAGCCCATAGTATTTAACAACCAGCTCTAATGGTAAAAAAAAAACTTATGTTATACAGAAAAAGCAGGATTAACTTCTCGTCAATACCTGTGGCTTTTCCATCGCAAACCGAACCATATCCTCTGGGTTCACTTCCAGTGGATCATAACCCAGTTTTGCCTTTGTTACAGCCTGGCATTTCATTAAGAGACAAGCATCAAAATCATAATATGAATTTCTTAACAAAAGATTATGACCACAAAAGATAAATACTCGCTTAGAGATAGAAGAAGAATGAACCTTCAGACCATGGCTTCCCTGAGGAAGATAGCTATCACGTTTAACCCAAGCAAAACAATCCAAATGACAAACGAATTTAGCTCGACATTCACCTTGATTATGATCACACCGGAATCCCAATTCCTGAACCATGAGGAAAAGAATCAAAACACACCAACCAATTATGGAATTACAGTTGACCATTGCGCTCCAACGGAAGATAATAGGAATAGGATAGGAAGTGACGAGTAAGATGCAACGAACTAGGTTTTAAATGAAAAAACAGGAAGTGAAAAAATAGAGGTTTAAATTAAACAGAGAATAGAACCAAGTCCGGGAGAACGAGTGGCAGCACCTTGCCAACTCTCAGAAGACTTCAGTATTCAAATGCAAAACACAAGTCACTGAATATTTGAAGGAAGAAAATTTATCTTCCACTAAAGGAAACAATGATATGTAGAAGTAAGCATCCTCATGCAAGATAATTCAGTAGACAGTCTAGGAAGCACTTGAGCAGTGTCACTATTCTACTTTATGCAGAGGCACACTCACAAGGCCACAATAGAATGTCAGCGAATAATATAACAAACTTTTATACAGACTTTCCAAGTAGATCATATATATCCTTTTAGTCATGCAGACAGATAAAATTAAAACAAAACACCAACAAATAAAACTTTAGCATACCTCATTCATTTTTATCCCATGATGAGATGCTCTCCGTTCTATAAATGGCCAGTCAAAAAAGTCACCATTGTATGTAACATAAATACCGGGTTTCAACTCTTGCATATGGTAAAACCATCTTTGGAGGAGTTCAACCTACAAGAAAAAACCAAGAAATAACTCACCTGCACATCAATGTTTATGATTTTACATTCAAATCAGGAGCTTAAGTACTTTACCTCATTTTTAACATTAGTAACTTTGAAATACCCTTCAAATTCTGGTTTGGGTGTATATTCCAGATCTTCTACATCTTCGCCAACACACTGAATTAAGTGCAAAAATACTACATTTGTAATCAAACGAGATTGCAGTAGTCCAAATATTTTTAAGGAAAGAATAGAGCTGAGTTATCAACCAGAGTTGACATATGCAACGAAAACCGGTTAACAAATCAGAAATCATGTTTTAAATTATAGCAAAATGTTAAGCTAGTCCAAAAACAGTCTGAAAGCCACATCATACTAAATCAATTAAACAAGCGGGATAATCATATATGGATCATTTCTAAAAAGATGGCAAAGCAAGGCCATATAGTAGGTTCTCTAAATTAATGAATTAACAATCCCCATCCAGCATGTAAAAATATAATCATTATAATATCAGATCCAATACAGACAAATGTATACAGCAGTTACCTCTCTGTTAATAATTAGAAAACCTTGCCCATCGACCATGTAGGATATCATCATAATTTGATCATATTCAGCATCCGGAAACTTCAAAGGAAGCTTTGTTGTCTCTATATCGAAGGCACAAACACGGACTTCTGCGCGTTGAAGAAGATCTGTCCTCTTCTCCAGTATGACATCGGTGCTGGAAATGCTGACATTGTACCATTGCCCACTCCGCACATCTGGATACCAAGAAAACATCATGATTTTGACAATTTTGAGAACTAAACAGAAATTCTGGCTTGGCTAAACAGGATACCATTATCAATTGCAAATCGAACATGATAAGGAACATCGTACTCGCGGAGGTCCACGATAGAGTCTAAGCAATCTTGAGGACGTTGTTCTCTGCGTTCCAAGAATAAAAATAAAAATGATCTGGGAATCTGAAACCCCTGAAAATAAACTTGAAAAAAAAACTACAAGAAACAAGGTAAAGATGTAAATTTGAAAACCAACAAAACTCTTAAGTGATTTAAAAGAACAAAACTACATTGTCTTACCGTTTTCCAGCCAATATGGATTCGTATGCTTCAAGTGCATCAAATTTTGCCTGGTTTCGTTCGACGATATGCAACAGATCCCTCTTGACTTCCATCAATTGTTGCACAGTATCAAATGATATTTTTAGGTATTTTTTTTGCAGGCCGGATAGATGATTTTTCTGCTCATGAACATAAAAATGAAGAAACTCAAAAATGGTGTATCACAGAAAAAAGCTACAAAGAAATCCTAAGCGAATTGACAACTAAAAAGTACTGAAACCTTTATAACTTGCATACTATTGCACTAAAGGACAATCACTAAACACTTAAAGAAAACTAACTTTAACATCTACAGCCCATGTTACATACTAGCAAACGACTAGAGATTTCACCTAATTGATTCAAGATCACATTTGGACTTATTACTACAAGTGTGCAGTTTTTAGGTTACAAGAAGAGGATAATAACTAAAGGTTGTAGCAAATGTTTCTGATATAAGTAGAGAAAACAACAACATTAATCAACTGGTGGAAGACACTAGTCAACTAAAGAACACAATGAGGAAGCCAGACTTTAACTAATAAACAAGGTATGCTTTACTGACTTACAAGATCAAGATCCTCTTTTTCAACAATCTCAATATCAGCGACTTGTCTTTCATATCGTCGTCTCAAATAGGCTTCGACTTCCAATTCCATTTTGTCCTGTAATTCGGCATTGCAGTTTATTGACATATAAAATGATATTGTATGAGTGTTTTAATGAGCATTCAGATGATATACAAAGAGAAACTATCATACTTTCGTGGCTGCATAGAAGTAAGGGCGGAACTTGTACTTTGTCTTGAAAGAAAACCCGTCCTGAAAAAAATCCTCAACTTAGTTAACTATTTAGAAAAATGCAACAACAAAAATATAAATGTTCATCAACTTATACGCAGCAAGCTGACATAGTAATAACAGCTCACCTGAGTAACAAAGTAAAGGTCCACACAACTATAGACTTTCCCAGTATCGCGATCTTCCCAAGATGACTGCAAAACGTAGTTGAAGAACCAATCACATATAATCGAATCCGAAAACCTAATCAAATACTCTCAATTAACAAGGTTGAGTCCAGCTTAGAGTGTCGGGGAACTTACGGATGAGAATGTGAGTAACCAGCCAAGTCGGGTTTCACCTTCAGAGAAAAGCCCAAATCCGAGTTTAGATTCGAGTTCATCTTCCGCAGTGTTCACTACCTTAGGCTTCTTCGACCACCGCGTATCCTTTCGATCCCGTCTTCGATTGTCTCCGCTCATTTTGCGGCGATGATAGATTACGCGGGACAGAGAGGGACTCCTATATATGAGGGAGCTTTATTCCTGGAGAAGCTTCGAAGGCGAAATTAGTTTTAGGGTCAACAAAAGGGATTTTACTGGTAGGGCTTCGTGAGCAAAGAAGACTGTAGAGCGAAAAAATAAAAGATTTTTATCATTTTCCCGCGCTTTGGTATTTTCACCCAAATTACTAATAAACCCCTCATTGTTTGGACTCTAATTGGGTCTATGTACGAAGCCCATCTTTACCGAATTTGGATCAAGCTTTCTTACTCTGAAGCAGCCGCCGGTAAAGCTTATCCTAACTGTCAAGCTATACCTTGCGATCAATTTGAGGTTGCGTTTCAAGCGGTGGAGCTTTGGATCTCAGTTCGTACTGTTTTACCGGTGGAAAACTCTCTCGGCGGTTCTATTCACCGGAATTACGATCTTCTCCTCCGTCATCGTCTTCACATAGTCGGGGAAGTTGTTGAAGTCTGATCCTTTGATTGCCCCTGCAAAAGACAAAAATCACAAATTGCAGAAAACGATTGAAGAAAAGAAGAAGCAGAAGGTTTAGAGAAGAAGGACTTGGATATGATGAAGTCGTAGAAGAAGAAGATGGTGTAGTGGTGGGCCTGTTTTGTGTTTTTGGGCCTGCAGATTTATTTAGGCCCAATGGAGTTAATTGTGTGTGTGTGGTTAGGCTAATGATGAGGGCAAGTGTGGAGAAAAGAGAATTAGAGTTCCAAGAGTAATTGGGTGGCTCTAGCTAGATGATGTTGCGTGTCTTAGAGAGTCATGAGTATGTTAAGGCATGTGTGGTTGTGCTTTTTTTTGGGTGTATTTAAGTATTTACAGAGAAAATGAAAGAGATTTGATACGAGCAAGCTACAATGAGAAAGGCTTTAAACGAAAGACTAATGGTGAAGCCCATAAGGCCCAATAAGCTCCTTCGATGTCGTATCACAAGACTAGTATCGACTTTGCGCACGAGAAAGGAACCAGCGTGCTTTTCAAAGTGCTCTCTGCTTTCGCCTTTAGGGGGGGACATTAGTTTGACGAAGATCGAATCAAGGCCGAATCACAACTGTCCGATCAGGCTCGTCGATGATGCAAATGTCGGGAGCATTTTGAGTTACAAGTTTTACGTCAACTTCGAGGTCTCGATGGCAGAGGCGCGTGCTCAGAACGCGCTTACCGAGGTTCAAGAGTTTACATCGTTCGTTCTTGCGGGTGCTGGGGAGTTATCCCCTGGATATGACTCCTTGGTCACCATCAAGAAGGTTTGGGGACAATCATTCATTATAGTTCCCTGGTTGGTAAAATGCAAAATGTCTAGTCTTTTTAAACTATAAGAAAAGTTGTTATAAATTTAAATGCGTCTGCCGGGAGTCGAACCCGGTTCTATTGCTTGGAAGGCAATTATCCTAACCGCTGGACTACAGACGCGTTTTTGTTTAAATTTACACCTCGTAGATTTTATATACGCTTTGGGAGTGGAGGTCAAAGTGAAAAGGATTTTAAAATACATACATATTCATATATTATTACTATTAACCAATTTAAGTTTTCAGATTTTTTTTATTTATTCTGTTAGTTTATAATGAAACTTTAAAACTGTAATAAAGTATTTAATATACAAATTGATTTATTATTGTTATTACCCAGTTTTTATTTTCAGTTTGCTTTTTTATTATGTTTGGTTGTGTTGAAAAATTTAAGATTGTCTCCAAAATCTATTATTTTGAAACTTAAAATTAATTTTATTTTTTTGTTTATAAATTTTATTATTAAAATGGATTTGCAGAAAATTTTAAAGATTTTGTTTCCAATATATTTTGAATTCTCCATTTATTTTCTTATTCTATCATAAATTAGATTCTTTTAGAAAATAATCAACATATACACATGTAATTATGACTTCATAAATCGTTTGACGAAATGCTTTTTAAGTAAAATATGATATGATAGCAAGTGTGTTTTGAGGACTTATAAAAGTGAGTAATTAAAGCATTGAGTGGAGAGAGAGAAAGAGAAACAAAGAGAGCGATAAAGAGATGGGTGGGGAAGGGATATCATCAGGAGATATAGAAAAAAGAGGGGAAGAAGTTGATGCTGGTTCTCTCTTCGTCCTTAAATCCAAAGGTATGTATTATTCGGAATCTTATACCGGAAGTGAGATGAAATCTAGAGTAAGATGTATCTTAACGTATATTATATATATTACCATAAGTATAACCCATTTGAAGAAAATGATGATGGAAACTAGGGACATGGTGGCACTGCGGATTCCACTTGACGACGTCTATAGTGGCGCCGGCGCTACTGAGTCTACCGTACGCTTTCAAGTTCTTAGGATGGGTTGCCGGAATATCCTGTTTGGTGGGAGGAGCAGCCGTCACTTTCTACTCGTACACCCTTCTTTCTTTAACACTCGACCACCACGCTTCCCTCGGCCACCGTTACCTCCGCTTCCGTGACATGGCTCACCACATCCTCGGTAATTCTTTTTTCTTTATTTTAACCTTTGCTCTTTACTATAATCAAAGCTGCAATAAATTTAGAGAATTTCATTTAAAATTGAGATGTAGTTGTACGTAGACATACGTGTCTATATGAACTTCTACGTAATAATTGACACACAAAGTACCACTCCGATAATTTCATCCACACAATAAAGGAAGGTACATGTCCTTCGTAATAATTTGTTTGAACAAAAAAAAAAAGTGAATTTATGTGTAACAACGCAAAATGGAATACTTAAAAATCTCGTTTTTATTATGAACAACGGAATTTTAAACGGCAATTAGTATATCAACTTTCAGTGGCGGAGGTAAGAAGGAGGGAGTGGGGTCACATGACCCCTATAAATTTTATATATTATTTATTTTTAGTGTAAATTTGATTGAATTTGAGGAAATATTTGGTTAAAATTAGTGTTTGACCCCTATAAATTTTTGTTCTAACTTCCAAATGACCCATTTAATTCATATAATTTTTTAATTTATTGTTCATCATAAAAATTTTATATTATTTTGACCCTTATAAAACTTGTTTCTAGATCCACCAGCTTTTGTTCGTGTTTCGTTACTATCACAATTAAAGTATTCTGTTCGTGATTTTGGTATCAATTATAAGAAAAAGAAACTAATCATATAAAATTCATATTATAGTGCTTTTTATGATAAGGCTTGATTCGGTTCAATTTTATCGGGATCCGGATCCGGATCAAAAAGTTGACCAATTCCACTCATATCGATTTTTTAGATTCAACTTTTATACGGTCTTGTTTCCGTGTCTCTTTCCGTGTCTTGTTTCATTATTGATGCAGAATTGAAACTTTGTCTTTCAAAACTAATTTCAACTTTTTTAAAAAACTACGTGTCAGAAGAATATCCATAAAACGTTGTGTGCCGACCAAAATTTAATCATATATATAAGTAAGGTTGGATTGCTTCGATCTGCTTTCAAAAGTAGAATATTCTAAAATTTCAGATCCTACATAGGATTCGGATCCAAATCAAGATAGTTGCAGTACGACTGCTAAGGAAATCCACATGCCAATAAAACTTTCAAAGTCAGTTTAACGTGTATATCTATGCAAAACCATAATATGATGAGAAAATTTTGATTCTATAATGTATTAATTAATGTGTCAAATTCTAAAATGTAACCAAAGTTTCATTGACCTTCAAAACAAAAACAAAATTTTTTTACTGGATAATTCTGTTTTAGTAGCTAATTTGAAACTAAATCCATTTTGCATCGATTTGGATTGATTTCGGTTTTAGTTTTCGTTAGAGTACATCACTAATTTGAAGGATTTAAAGAACTCAATTTGGCCCACTTTTTTCGTGATTGTATACAATTTTAATTAGTTTTTAGAATAAAATAAAGTTTGATCCAGTTTCTAGATGTTTGCTAAGTTAAGATCAGTTTGGTTTGCTCTTAACAATTCTCGCGCGGGGTGTGTTTGATAAGGTCCGAAATGGGGGAGGTACTACGTTGGACCAATACAAATGGCGGTGTGCTATGGTGTGGTTATT